>NC_074713.1:18768043-19129710 GCF_947242115.1 Biomphalaria glabrata | reverse complement strand
TTCAGTTGTTTTTTTAATAAACAATTATTTAAATTTTATGATATTACTGCACTAAGAATTTAGTGCTTCTACAATGGTTTAGTAATCTTTTTTTGGACTAGCTGTCTAGAGCAGTGATGCCCAAAATACGGCCCGCGGGCCACGTCCGGCCCGCGATATGAATCGATCCGGCCCGCCGAAGTGTTGGCACAATGTGTAGAAAATCCCCTTTCAAAAAAAAAAAAACGTTTGAATTTTTTTCCCTTCTTTAGAGTAAATAGATTGGCACCGGTAATTATCCAACATACCCGGTGTTTTCTTTTTTTTTTTTTGTTTTTTAAAGAGTGGATAGTTTTAAAGAACATAATATTAAACAGCTTTATGAAACTAAACACATTAATACAGGTGGCATTCCAGGTTTGAGACGCGATTGTAAAATACACCTAAGTTGGAGGATTTATGAAAATATTTACCAAATAGAAAATTAGTCGGCTGTAAGGTTAGCTACAGTGTTGTTGACATTGTAAGTAGAGACACGAAGCCATTTTCCGACGGCGAATGCATAAAAAGTGCTTGCTAGCAATGATGGAAGAAATGAATCCTGAAAAGAAGAATACTATTGAAGCCGTCAGCCTTTCTCATAACAATTACAAGGCGAGTGAAAGATATGATTAAAATTCTCCATTCAAAACTAACAGACAAACCAGATTTCGAAATGTTTTCTGTTACCACTGACGAGTTTACCGACATATCTGATAACGCCCACAATCTTGGTATTTATTCACGGTTTAAGCAGCAGTTTTGAAATCAGAGAAGTTAGTAGCTATGAGGAGCATGCGAAGTCCCGTCAAAGTAGTTGTAACCAACACAGAGGATCTTTCTCTTGCTTGGGAGAAATTAGTGGGAGTGACTACTGATGGTGCAACAAGTATGGTTGACAGCAAGAGTTATTGGATAATTAACAGCCACCAAGTGTGAGGGCAAACCTTTGCAGTGAGAATCCTCCGGAACCCGTGTAATGTACTCACCTCACGTAGGAACATCTAGAAATTTCGGAACCCGTGTAATGTACTCACCTCACGTAGAAACATCTCGACATTTCGGAGCCAGTGCTCATCTCGTGCAGCGTATAGTTCAAAGTTGGTTTAGGATAAACTTCTCATGAATTCATGTAACTACTAGAGTCACGGGTTTCTAATACGAATGGTTCACTGTCTATTTCCTTTTTTTTTACTTTTTGTTGATGTGGCCCGCGACACGAAGGTCGGAAATTAAAATGGCCCGCCGGCCGAATAAGGTTGAGCATCTCAGCATGAACGTATATCGACAAGTCCATAACATACCTTTAATAATCTGAATAATGGTTTAGTTCCATCTCAAATTATGAGTCCAAATTCTGTAACTGTTTTAGACTGACTAGTCGATAGGCATTGGAGTCATTAATAATTAATTTAAAAAAAACATAGGTGATAAAATATTCCACAATGTGAGAACACTGGCAAGATCTCATCATCACTGTCATGTGGTCCCGTCTGGAGCATAGACCACAAACAAGCTTCCTCCAGGCGTCCCGGTTCTGGGCGAGTCTCTACAACTATCCCGTCTTGACCAACCGATGGGCATCTGCTTCCCAATCTCGATGCCATATTTGTCCTTTTTCCTTGAAGGTTCCAGGTGAGGACTGTCTTGCGATGTTAGATGCAGGCTTGCGAAGGGTGTGGCCTATCCAATGCCAGCGACTCTGACGGATATCTACTCCAATGGGCCGCTGCTTTGTTCTTTAAAATGGTTAGAATTATTACCAAAAGCAACGTCATGCCTTACACTTGAAATAGTGTTCATCTTAATATTAAAAGACAGTTTCAAGGTCCATTCTATTGTTTACCTTAGCAACACAGACTATGAGAATGTTATCGTTTGGTTCCAGGTGAAATTGAGCATACTTCCTGTAGTGACGTAGTACACATACTCACACACAAACACAATTAAGCAACTACTAATCACGCCTGTTGAGTGTAAGTCAACAGAAATGAGAAAAAGGGAGGGGGGGGGGTTAAACTCCTTTATGTCAACCATTTAATGGATGCAGCGTGTCGGTAAGGTCCGTAGCCTTTGACCTTTCCGACTCAAGCCATTCCTTTATCTAATCCTTTAATTTGAAAAGAAAAAAAAAGGTGGTGAAGTGTATGCATTAAAGACAAGGTCACGAAGAGGTAGGTGCGAGGTCATGTTTGGCTGACCTAAAGGCAGCACTTGTTCACCTCTTTGTTGTAGGTCCAGCTATCGCCATTGCGCGAAAAAAAAGAAGTCCTTAAAAAATTCTCTGATGTCAGTACTACTACCTAATGATCTTGTTTTTGTTCAATAGACAGACAGACAGACAGACATGTCTTAGATTGAAAACTTGGAGACATTTCTCTTTATGTCACAGTCTTTAAGTCTTTACCGAACTTATATCAAGTCACTCCGTCTGTCTGTATGTCTGGTTAAAATCTTGTACATGTTATTTCTCCCACTACCCATTATCGGATCAAGTTGAAACTTTGCAAAATGATTCATTGTTGATGATAACACATGAATCAATGAAAAATAAATCTTTTTGATAATTAATTAGACGTAATTAATTAATTTTGTTGATATGGAAAATGTACTGTGACAATAATCACAACAATGTACAGAATTAAGTCGTTCTTTAAACATTTTTAACTAACTATAGCAGGGGTTCTCCACCTGTGGGTCTATTGACGATTTGCCAGGGGTCGTCAGAGACCATCTAAAAAATGAATAGTTTTGTCTATTCTTCTATTGTTGTGTGTCTAAGCGGGGGGGGGGGGGGGGGTCGCGGCAGAGTGTGGGATTGTACAGAGGGGTCGCCGAGCTTAAAAGGTTGAGAACCGCCTAACTATAGACTAATAAAATCTCATATTTTTGTAAGCACTTGATTAGCTCAGTGGCAAAGCACGTCGGCCTTCCTCTTGGAGGCTTGACTTTCCAATTCAGACTTGATTTTTTTGTTGTTTTTTTACCTCGCTTATATCAAAGTGTGAATGAGACTCTTGTCAACAAACATGCAAGACAGCAGACGCGTGAAAGTCGCAAGACCAGGAGAGTAACTTAGACAATTGTGTACAGTTGTACTTACGCCTTACTTATCTCAACAAGTTCCATTCCCAAATAAAGGTCAACCGAAATCAAAAAATTAAGATGACAAAACACATACACTGACTTAATGTTGTACTTTCGGATCACACGGTTACAAGGATAAGATTCACCAAACGTTTTATCCATTTCGGACAACAAACCTGTTCAATATGGCGAGTACACGGTCAAGTTTTGAGTCATTAAAAATTAATTTGAATGCTTTAAAATAATTTATATTATATGCAATTTCAATTCATAGAGACTATGCGAGTTTTTTTTAAATTAGCTTGTTCTTTTTAAGTAATTATATTTGGTTACAACTTACAATGCCCTATATCAATACTTGTATAATATTGTAAGTGTTTACATATATAAATATTTCTATGTTATTTATCTAGTGTCTGGCTTTTTTTTTTTCTTTTTTTAATTTATGTATTATTCTGTCTGTTTTATGAGAAATACGCATGCCCTTTAGAAAGTTCAAGACCAAAATAATATGTTGAGTTTTAGAATACGGTTGTTAGAAGAAAAATAAATCCTAAGGAATATCAGGGTTTGAACGAGAGAGCTTTCGTGTATAGTCTTGTATTTGAGTGTGCTGTGATGTTTTATTGTACTAAACTAACGTGGTCATTATGTTCCCAAACGTCCATTACAGCGAATCGTTTGGTCAACCTCCCCCCGTCACCCTTACCCTGTGGGTCTTCATTTGTTTTTTACTCCACATGAGTTGTGAATAGCCAGTGAGCAGATTAGGCCACCAGGGGGCGTGCGCTCTGTACATGTTGCGGGATTACGTCCTCTCTCATTTATTCATCCTGACACTTCAGTGTGAGGGTGTGTGTGGGGGGGGGGGGTCTGAGGAGGAGGAGTGGGATCATCTTTTCATTTTTTTTTAAAGCAACACATCATCTCTTAAGTCTTGGGGGGACATTACAATGGGGAGGTGGAGGCATTTAGATAGTGTGTGTGTGTGTGTATATACATATGTACTTGGGTGTGTGTATGTGATGATGGTTTGAGTGGGTTAAGGAGAGGAGGAGGGGGGAGGCTCGGAGAGATTGATAGAAGTGGACAAGAGAGGGGAAGACAAACAGTCAGAGGACTGTCATGGGGTTTGATTAGATTTGACTTAAAAGGACCAGGCGTGGCTCACATCCACGGGCAGAGAGTTACTGCTCTATGGATTAGAGCGAGTAGCGAAAAGAATTGAGTCCGCTGACCATTGAAATAACTATGATAAAAAACAGAGGGGCTGAGATGGATGGACGAGCGATGCGAAAATAATGAAAATTACATGTCGACCATCTCCCCCCCCCCCCATCCCGGCCCTTGTTCTTCTCCGTTTTTTTTTTTTTTTTTATAGTTTTACTGTGACGGAATGGCCGTGACCAGTAAGAAAAAGAAAAGAAAAATGATAACAAAAAAAAAAGTACGCGCACACAGACTGACAATGACCAACTGGACCCAGTAGCCAACGTCCATTCAACCACAGCAGTGACCATAATAGGAGAGCCAGTTTGGAAGGACAATCAGGTAGTCATGGGCTCACCTTTCCATGCGATCTGCCGTCACAATACAAGAGAAAAGAATACTAAAAAAAACGCTGCTTTGAGAGAGAGAGAGAGAGAGAGAGTGAGAGAGAGAGAGAGAGAGAGAGAGGTGAAGGTCATACAGGTTTAATAAAAGAAGAAAACGGTGTAAAGAAATACCTTCAGTTGAAAAGGGGGGGGGGGGGGTGATAAAGAGAGATAACTAAAAAAAAAATTGAATAAAAAGGGGAGGTCACTCAAGCAATAAGCGAGACTGACCATAAAAAATGTAAGGTGCTTTAAAAAGAGTGACCCCTATGTGGTGGTAACACGCACCTGGAGTTGACCTAATCCCGAGGTCAGCTACAACTTGGTGACCGTGTTGGACAGAAGAGTGTCATGGTTTGGGTTTTATTAGCGGACAGTCGACAGTCGTCAGTGTGTCTCATCCACCGGCCCGCCCCCTCCTCTTGTGTTGCTTTGTTCACATAACAGTTGAAAATATGAAGGCATGAAAAATGTAACCGCTTTGTATTTTCTGGTGGTCATTCTACAATTGGAAAGATAAGCAGCTGGGAGTTATTGTATTCTATTGGTGGGGGGGGGGGGAGGTCGGGACCAGAAGATGAATACAACACGCGGAAAGACAAACAATGGAGTGGGGAGGTCAGTTAGGATACATTCTTTTCACATTTTGTCTCCAGGACATCCTTGATGAAAGATGACCTCTGTCCAAACGAAATAACTTGAGCATAATACAAACCTAGCGCTTATCTGGAACGGAGTGTCCAAGTCTTTGATTTTCATTGGACAGTTCTTTTTTTTTTTTTCCTTAGACTCCTTGGCCCCTTATTTTCACGCCCCTGACTATATCCTAGACCACACCACACCTTAGTGGACATTTGGTACTGTTACCTGGCAGCATTTGGGACATGAGGATAAGCCGGAGCGGGGAGAATTCGGAGGGGGGGGGGGGAATCGAAAAATGCATTGGTTTATAAATAGATCAAACACTAGAATCTAGGGGTAGATAAATCAATAGAATCTAAAAGTAGATAATTTAACAGAATCTTGGAGTGAAAAAAATACTATGGAATCTAGTGTTAGATAATACAATAGAATTTAGGGTTTGATGATTCAATAGAATATAGGGGCAGTGGCGTAGCATCAATGGCGCGAATGGGTTCATTACGCTTGGGCCCATGCATCAAGGCCAGTTGGAGCCCACATTATAACTTAGGCAGAACATTTGTTTGTTCATTTGAAACACTTTGAAGCAGTTTAACTCTGTTAGGAAGTTGTAAGAACATTACCTATGACACACTATTACTTATATGCAGTCCTATCTGAATCAAACGTTATGACATAATTACTTTTTTAAGAAAAAGGTTTGATCTTTACATTGGAATGTCTTTACTTTTAGTTTACTCATTTTTTGTCACACACTAAATGTGTCTTATTGGCTGGAGAGGAGCCCATCAAGATGTTCTTGAACCCGGAGTACTAGTGTGATATTTACTTGCGTAGAAGGCAGTGGTTACGTCCTATAGTCCTCGCAGTATTGGTGTGATATTTACTTGTGTAGCAGGCAATGGTTACTTCCTATAGTCCTCGCAGTATTGGTGTGATATTTACTTGTGTAGCAGGCAATGGTTACGTCCTATAGTCCTCGCAGTACTGGTGTGATATTTACTTGTGTAGCAGGCAGTGGTTACGTCCTATAGTCCTCGCAGTATTGGTGTGATATTTACTTGTGTAGCAGGCAGTGGTTACGTCCTATAGTCCTCGCAGTATTGGTGTGATATTTACTTGTGTAGCAGGCAGTGGTTACGTCCTATAGTCCTCGCAGTACTGGTGTGATATTTACTTGTGTAGCAGGCAGTGGTTACGTCCTATAGTCCTCGCAGTACTGGTGTGATATTTACTTGTGTAGCAGGCAGTGGTTACGTCCTATAGTCCTCGCAGTATTGGTGTGATATTTACTTGTGTAGCAGGCAGTGGTTACGTCCTATAGTCCTCGCAGTACTGGTGTGATATTTACTTGTGTAGCAGGCAATGGTTACGTCCTATAGTCCTCGCAGTACTGGTGTGATATTTACTTGTGTAGCAGGCAGTGGTTACGTCCTATAGTCCTCGCAGTATTGGTGTGATATTTACTTGTGTAGCAGGCAGTGGTTACGTCCTATAGTCCTCGCAGTATTGGTGTGATATTTACTTGTGTAGCAGGCAGTGGTTACGTCCTATAGTCCTCGCAGTACTGGTGTGTTGTTTACTTGTGTAGCAGGCAGTGGTTACGTCCTATAGTCCTCGCAGTACTGGTGTGATATTTACTTGTGTAGCAGGCAGTGGTTACGTCCTATAGTCCTCGCAGTATTGGTGTGATATTTACTTGTGTAGCAGGCAGTGGTTACGTCCTATAGTCCTCGCAGTACTGGTGTGATATTTACTTGTGTAGCAGACAGTAGTTACGTCCTATAGTCCTCGCAGTATTGGTGTGATATTTACTTGTGTAGCAGGCAGTGGTTACGTCCTATAGTCCTCGCAGTACTGGTGTGATATTTACTTGTGTAGCAGGCAATGGTTACGTCCTATAGTCCTCGCAGTACTGGTGTGATATTTACTTGTGTAGCAGGCAGTGGTTACGTCCTATAGTCCTCGCAGTACTGGTGTGATATTTACTTGTGTAGCAGACAGTGGTTACGTCGTATAGTCCTCGCAGTACTGGTGTGATATTTACTTGTGTAGCAGGCAGTGGTTACGTCCTATAGTCCTCGCAGTACTGGTGTGATATTTACTTGTGTAGCAGACAGTAGTTACGTCCTATAGTCCTCGCAGTATTGGTGTGATATTTACTTGTGTAGCAGGCAGTGGTTACGTCCTATAGTCCTCGCAGTACTGGTGTGATATTTACTTGTGTAGCAGACAGTAGTTACGTCCTATAGTCCTCGCAGTATTGGTGTGATATTTACTTGTGTAGCAGGCAGTGGTTACGTCCTATAGTCCTCGCAGTACTGGTGTGATATTTACTTGTGTAGCAGGCAGTGGTTACGTCCTATAGTCCTCGCAGTACTGGTGTGATATTTACTTGTGTAGCAGGCAGTGGTTACGTCGTATAGTCCTCACAGAACTGGTGTGATATTTACTTGTGTAGCAGGCAGTGGTTACGTCCTATAGTCCTCGCAGTACTGGTGTGATATTTACTTGTGTAGCAGACAGTGGTTACGCCCTATAGTCCTCGCAGTACTGGTGTGATATTTACTTGTGTAGCAGACAGTGGTTACGCCCTATAGTCCTCGCAGTACTGGTGTGATATTTACTTGTGTAGCAGGCAGTGGTTACGTCCTATAGTCCTCACAGTTCTGGTGTGATATTTACTTGTGTAGCAGGCAGTGGTTACGTCCTATAGTCCTCGCAGTACTGGTGTGATATTTACTTGTGTAGCAGGCAGTGGTTACGTCCTATAGTCCTCGCAGTACTGGTGTGATATTTACTTGTGTAGCAGGCAGTGGTTACGTCCTATAGTCCTCGCAGTACTGGTGTGATATTTACTTGTGTAGCAGGCAGTGGTTACGTCCTATAGTCCTCGCAGTACTGGTGTGATATTTACTTGTGTAGCAGACAGTGGTTACGTCGTATAGTCCTCGCAGTACTTGTGTGATATTTACTTGTGTAGCAGACAGTGGTTACGTCGTATAGTCCTCGCAGTACTGGTGTGATATTTACTTGTGTAGCAGGCAGTGGTTACGTCCTATAGTCCTCGCAGTACTGGTGTGATATTTACTTGTGTAGCAGACAGTGGTTACGTCGTATAGTCCTCGCAGTACTGGTGTGATATTTACTTGTGTAGCTGGCAGTGGTTACGTCCTATAGTCCTCGCAGTATTGGTGTGATATTTACTTGTGTAGCTGGCAGTGGTTACGTCGTATAGTCCTCGCAGTACTGGTGTGATATTTACTTGTGTAGCAGGCAGTGGTTACGTCCTATAGTCCTCGCAGTACTGGTGTGATATTTACTTGTGTAGCAGGCAGTGGTTACGTCCTATAGTCCTCGCAGTACTGGTGTGATATTTACTTGTGTAGCAGACAGTGGTTACGTCGTATAGTCCTCGCAGTACTGGTGTGATATTTACTTGTGTAGCAGGCAGTGGTTACGTCCTATAGTCCTCGCAGTACTGGTGTGATATTTACTTGTGTAGCAGACAGTGGTTACGTCGTATAGTCCTCGCAGTACTGGTGTGATATTTACTTGTGTAGCTGGCAGTGGTTACGTCCTATAGTCCTCGCAGTATTGGTGTGATATTTACTTGTGTAGCTGGCAGTGGTTACGTCGTATAGTCCTCGCAGTACTGGTGTGATATTTACTTGTGTAGCAGGCAGTGGTTACGTCCTATAGTCCTCGCAGTACTGGTGTGATATTTACTTGTGTAGCAGGCAGTGGTTACGTCCTATAGTCCTCGCAGTACTGGTGTGATATTTACTTGTGTAGCAGACAGTGGTTACGTCGTATAGTCCTCGCAGTACTGGTGTGATATTTACTTGTGTAGCAGGCAGTGGTTACGTCCTATAGTCCTCGCAGTACTGGTGTGATATTTACTTGTGTAGCAGACAGTGGTTACGTCGTATAGTCCTCGCAGTACTGGTGTGATATTTACTTGTGTAGCTGGCAGTGGTTACGTCCTATAGTCCTCGCAGTATTGGTGTGATATTTACTTGTGTAGCTGGCAGTGGTTACGTCGTATAGTCCTCGCAGTACTGGTGTGATATTTACTTGTGTAGCAGGCAGTGGTTACGTCCTATAGTCCTCGCAGTACTGGTGTGATATTTACTTGTGTAGCAGGCAGTGGTTACGTCGTATACATCTACAGTCTCTAGCCATCACCTAAATTGAAATTTAACTTAACACTAATAGTCCAATATTTAAACTACATGCTTACATATTACTTCCTAATGCGTCTTAAAACGAATAAATATTAATTAATAATATCATTTTATCCCGTGCTTTTAAGAATGTGCGCTTATAATACTGTCTCTAATTCAGTCACAAGAAGCACTGGCACTTGATTTCTAACATCAATTCGGTCCAACACCTAGCCGTGTTTATGCCATCTCCCATTTAGCTCGAACCTGTCACACAAGTCCTGGGTTGGATCCCCATACTAAATGAAATATAGATGATAAATGTTTTCTTGGAGGTTCAGCGAATGCCTATTTAAATTATTCCGATAGCGGATTCCAACGGTGGTTGATTTTGAAACAAATACGATGCCAATGCCCACACATTCACATCGTATGACCTCAAAACCATCCATTCGAAGTTTGTTTGTTGTTGTTTTTTTTTTTCTAGCGGTGGTTGATTTTGAAACCAATACGATGCCATGCCTACATATTCATTTCGTATGACCTTAGAACCATCCATTCAAATAACTTTTTTTTTTAAGTACGACCTCTACATTGGAATGTCTTTGCATTTAGATTACTCATTTTTGTCACACACTAAATTTTGTCTAATGGCTGGAGGGGGGCCCACCAAGAAGTTCTTGAACCCGGGCCCACGGGTACCTTTCTACGCCACTGTATAGGGGTACATAATGCAAGAGAATTTTAGGGTTGATAATTCAAGAGAATCTAGGAGTAGATAATACTATGCACTCTTAGAGTTAGATAATACAATCTAGGGGTTTATAACTCAATATCGTATAGGGATGGATAATTTAATAGATTGTCATGACTTACTCTGGGCATGCACTCGGCACCCTTCAGAAAGATATTCTGGTGATGAGTTAAATATTTCATTTCTTAAATCATTTAAACACAGATTGTCACACTTATGCAATGCGTATATGTAGTCTGAACAAAGGAATAATAATACGATTATTACGATTATGATAGAATGGAAGTAACGTTTGTATATTATAAGATGAGAATATCGGACCAAACAGAGTTAGTAAAGTAACGGAGAAGATGATGGTTATAAATGTTTCTTGTATTTGTTTGTCAAATGTTGTACATGTTTCGGATGTTCCTTCAGAGTTAAAGATAATTTACTTCCTAGTCCAAACTTCCCGCAGGATGACGGGGGATGGCAGCGGGCAGGGTATGATCCCGGGGCCACCGAGACAACCGAACGACTATCCAACACGCACACCAGGCAGCCATACTTCTATATTTTAAACATACATTGGCCTATAATTTACATACACACACCTAGCCATATGTTACACTTACATACAACTTTAATGACAGCATAGCGGAAACACATAATGTGTTGGTACATATCATCAATTGGAAGCAAACAGTAAGCTCATGGGGGGAGCCAATACTTGGTCATTGGCTTGTAGCTCCAAATATCTAGTACAACTTGACCGATGTAGGCATGTCACATTTTTAATGTAGAACTTGGAAGTAAAGTTCAACAAGCTTTTTAACAAAACTTGTATTTGAAATGTCCACAGATTGAAAGGAGATGTATGTAGAAACACGCATGAAATGATAATTCAAAAGTTATAACTCACTCAAGTTACACGTCTTAACTGTCTACCGTCTCTTGCTTGTCTCACTTCTCTTCAAACTTTCACACCAGTATTTAGTAACTACGACAGACCAGCTCGTGATTTCATCAGAATCCATTCAGCCTTCCTTTTCTCATGGTTACATCATTCCAATGTATGTCTCTAATGAGACACTGATAGTGTCAAGATTCCAAGTCATTCTGTTACGAATTCTGTCATGACACACTTAATTCAGTGACGACTTCTAAGACGTCAATGTGTCATGACACACTTAATTCAGTGACGACTTCTAAGACGTCAATGTGTCATGACACACTTAATTCAGTTACGACTTCTAAGACGTCAATGTGTCATGACACACTTAATTCGGTGACGACTTCTAAGACGTCAATGTGTCATGACACACTTAATTCAGTTACGACTTCTAAGACGTCAATGTGTCATGACACACTTAATTCAGTTACGACTTCTAAGACGTCAATGTGTCATGACATACTTAATTCAGTTACGACTTCTAAGACGTCAATGTGTTATGATACTCAATTCAGTTACGACTTCTAAGACGTCAATGTGTCATGACACACTTAATTCAATTACGACTTCTAAGACGTCAATGTGTCATGACACACTTAATTCAGTTACGACTTCTAAGACGTCAATGTGTTATGATACTCAATTCAGTTACGACTTCTAGGACGTCAATGTGTCATGACACTCAAAGCTTGTACGTCTGATAAATCGTAATAAACGACTATCTTTTAATAGCACAAGCGGGAACCTATTATTGATGGACTGGAACGCAATGAACCCCTATGCGCCTTGGTTGCTACGCCACTGACGAAAATTCTACGAAGTAATTCCTCCCTATTGTATATACTATCACTGAACCGGAAGATCTACAGAAACCTATTCATGAGAAATCACTTGTAACAGAATGCAACCGGAAACGAGAAAACAAATGTTACAACATGACTTCTCACTTATACAGATGTCAAATTAGTTTGTGGTAAAGTGAAATGATTAAGCTGTATGAATTCTAATGAGCAATTTAAATCTCATTCATCTATTTCCACAAACTCGTAATCTCCAGGTGTTGTAATTCCCATCCTGTTTCTTGGAAATGGTGGGGCGAGGTGTCTACCTATGCCAGGTAAGCAAACATCCTCAACAAAGCTGGGAAGAGAGATGCCAGGCTCGTTCAACCTACAGCGAAACTTTGGAACTATTTTTAGCACTTGGAAAAAATGCATGACGTCATAAAGTCAAACAAATGTACAAAAGATTTTTTTTCTGAAGTTTACTTAAACAGAGATGTGAATTTCAACCAGGATGGTGTGGACAATGAGGAACCAAGGCGTTTATATAGAAGGCTACTTTGGTGTCTAGCTACAGGTCAGGAATGTGTCATTTCAAAGTGTCTGTAACGTCTGTGCAATACATACATTTAGATGTTATACTTTGTTTCACTGTGTAGGGAAATTTAGCATTCATAAAATAAAATAGACTTGGGGAGAATCCGTTGTAATTATTTGTGTCATTAGGAAATATGAATCTTGTATTTGTATTGAATGTCTGAACAGTCTGGTGCCTCTGAACGAGAAGTAGAAGGAACTGGGCTGTCAATGTAAATTCCCCAAGTTTAAATAGTACAAATAAAACAAGAAAATAAGAAAATACTTTTTCAATAACAAAGCTTATATTGAGTAATTGTGAATCACTCTCAATATTTCATTATCACAAATTTTATCTCCCTTTTTCTATAAAAATGAAGTAACTAATTGCTTAACTAATTGTGTTCATTGATTCACGTGTTGTCATCGACAATGAATGAATGTGTACAATTTTAACTTCATCCAAGAATGGGAAGTGGGAGAAACAAACGTGTCAAAAAGAATCCACCCAGACAGACATTGAAACAAACGTGTCAAAAAGAATCCACCCAGACAGACATTGAAACAAACGTGTCAAAAAGAATCCACCCAGACAGACATTGAAACAAACGTGTCAAAAAGAATCCACCCAGACAGACATTGAAACAACAGCGACCACAATGCCATCTGTGTCGGAACGGAAAAAAAAGTTATTGATTGACTTCGACATTAACTCTTAACTCTCTACATTTCCGATGAATGGCCAGTCTTAATGTGACAATAACGGAAGTCCTCCAGCGTAGCAGATATATCTGTTTCTGATTGAGTCTACTTATTTAAGTCATAAATCTCCAGTCCTGACTTAAGAATATAACAGTACAAGTTTTCTATCTATTTTTAACGGCTCCCGTAAGGGGAAAAAGCCGCTATTAGGTTTGTGCAAAATATCCGTCTGTCCGTCTGTCCGTCTGTCACACTCAGATCTCGAAAACTAGAAGAGATATGAAAAATATTATTTCATCATTAAATCCGGCTTGAAAAGTTTAGGTGCAACGGCTACTTTTGGTTTTCTAAAAGCAAACCGTTTAATTTATAAAATTAATTATGCAAGCGATTTTTTCATAAAAATACACCAATTCTAAAACAATTACGTAAATGTAAGGGAGGCAATGTTACAATATGCTAACAAAGATGTACAATTTTTGTGTATTTTCAGTATCACTAAGTCAAATATATTTTAAAAATGTACAGGAAATGTTTACAACAAATACAAATAATAGTTAAAGACGTTTTTTCTGGTCAACTAGCTGCTAAAATTAAAAGAAAACAATTCTGTTTGTTTATAAAGGCTAATAATGCACTTTGTATGTAAATATCACGCACATTTTTTTAAATGGACTTTTTATGCAGCGATTTTCGTGCAGTAGCGTAACGTCGCAACATGATCAGGTGCTAAACCAATTCCTTAAACTTTTTTTAAAAATCAGATTTTATTTATTTTTTGTTTAGTGCCCCCATCCGAATAAAAGAAGCTTATTTTTGTGCGTTTTGTCTGTTGGTCGGTCTGTCCGTCACGATTAGATTTAAAAAACTAGAACTCTAAAAGCTATTGAAAATCTGATTTACCCTTTAATGTTCCTCCCATAACATCTCAATAGTTTTAAGTATCTAAAATTGATTGTTCCGGATTTTTTTGTGCAAAACTAATCAACGCCAACAAATGTTTGTTTGCTCTTCTAACTTATATTACATTCAATTTCCATGCTTAAACGTTGTAAAACACATTATCAATAATATGTTGTTCCGTTTTTTATGTAAATAGCATATTAATGCTAAATCATAATCTCTATACTGACTTATATTTCATTAAGTGTAAAAATGTTCCGGATATTGTTTTATAAAACATGAATTATGCCTAATGATTGTTTGAAATCGCATAAGGCTTTTAAAAAAAGTAATTTACTAGAATTGATTACTGAAAATTACTTTTTAGACATTTAATTTTCTTGTAAAACATAACATAGAAGTTTTGTAATCGATAAAGAAAGTTCCGGATTTTGTTTCTTACAAATCGTCGCCAGAAATTTCCGAATTTATTTAAAAATCTACTAACGCCAAATAATTGTTTGAACTCCCTCTTCTAATTAATAAACAAATAATCTTCTCATTTACGAAATAATGTTTTTACGGATTTTTATGAAAAATATTTTAACTCACTACTCTCTTACAGTACATTTAACTTTCTACCTAAAACATAAAAAAATCTAATTATCGTTAATATTATGTTCCGATTTTTAAGGAAAACAGAATCCAAACACCAAAGTAAGGTATGAAAATCTCTCCACGTGGCTGTAGTACATCTAATTTTTATACGAGACCATCCAAAAAATTTAATTAACGGTATTACATTTATCTGAAATTCTCTTTTTCTTTTACTATTTATACAAACATCCGGAACAATCTATTATATAAACTTTTCAATTGTGTTCATACCTAAAAATTATTGCGATGTTTTGAAACGTAAAATAAAGGTTAATCAATTTTTAATAACTTTTAGTTGTTTTTTTTATATCAAGAAAATGGACAGACCGACTGACGGACAAAACGCAAAAACAATGTGGCTTTGATCCTTTTTAAATAGTATCTATTAGAACTCAGTGCACCAATGTCTATGAACTCTCGTTAAATATCTCGTGTAAATAAAGACATTTTTTTTATGGTACCGGTACTAGCCTATTGTGAGGTAATGGAATTTTTTTTCTTTGACCTCATATGAATGGACTCTTTAAATGTAATGTTAAAAGAACGCACTCGGTGCACCAATGTCTATTAACCCTCGAAAAAATTGCTTGTATTAATGAAAACATATTTTAGTCTAACTAAGCCGTGTGACGTAGTGTTTTTTTTTCCTTTGACGTCATATGGAATGAATTCTTTAAATGAAATGCTAAAAGAACGCACTCGGTGCACCAATGTCTATGAACACTCGATAAAAGGCTCGTAATGATGAAGGCGATTTTTATTCTAGCTAGGCCGTGTGACGTAGTGTTTTTTTTCCTTTGACGTCATATGGAATGAATTCTTTAAATGAAATGCTTAAAGAACGCACTCGGTGCACCAAAGTCTATGAACACTCGATAAATGGCTCTTATAGATGAAGGCGATTTTTAGTCTAGCTAGGCCGTGTGACGTAGTGTTTTTTTTCCCTCTGACGTTATATGGAATTAATTCTTCAAATGAAATGAAAAAAGAACTCGGTATAGTAATGTTTATTAAGCCTCGTTATGTGACTCGCGTTTAAAAAAGGAATGATATCTTGATTTAGATCTAATTTAGATTTTTTAAACTAGATCTAGATTTTTATTACAGTATATCTAGATCTGGATTTATATTCTAATTAAAATTATTTTAGAGTCTAGATCTAGAATTTCTAAATCAAGTTTAGACTAAAATAGACTAGATTAAGATGTAGAATTTCAATTTCTAAACTTAAAGTGTAAAAAAAAGTGTAGATTTTCATTTCCAAACGTTTTGATCAATATTGTAATGTTTTAATATACTAAAACTAATCTACTATTTTTTTATTAAATTTAAATTTAAATTTACGGCAAATGAATCTTTGAAACATTATTACTTTTGACCATCGGATGGCTGCCTGGTCGTGCGGTTTGCGCGCTGGACTGTCGTTCAGATTTATGGATGGCCCAGGGTTCAAACCCTGCCCGCTCCCATCCCCCTTCGTCCTGCGGGAGGTTTGGACTAGGAAGTAATTATCTTCAACTCTGAAGGAACATCCGAAACGTGTAAAACATTTTACATCAAAATTAAATCACCTCTTGAATATTATTTGCGAATATGCAGATCCGACAGGGATCCGACTTCGACGGGGGCCGCCTCTGAGTTTGTGTAACACAAACTCTCTTTGTAATCTTGTTCTACTTTGTTAGTGGTCCCATGTGTAGTTATTTAGTCTCTATCCCGTTAAACCACATCTAATTGTGAAATGAAGCATATAACATGAGATGAAACTAACGACTACAAACCAAACCCACAGAGTCCTACGTGTAATTCTAGTGTTTCATATCACATTCCTGCCAAAAAAAATAAAAAAATTAAACGATTTGTTTTTGTAACGTAAACAATCTTTAATGTAAATTAGGATTTTCTAATTAAGTTAATGACAAGTTATCTATCCTTTGTACTCATTTTTATATTTAATTAAGATCCAATTTATATTAACAAGTCAGGTACCTATTAGAGATGGGGAAAGTTAAGGCGGTTGGTCGTTGTGCTGGCCATATGACACCCTCGTTAACCGTGGGCTAGAGAAACAGATTGCCTTGACATCATCTGCCCTCTAGATCGCAAGGTCTGAAATGGAAACTTTCCCCTTCTTTTCTTTTACATTCCAAAGACTGAAGATAGTTGAAAAGACCTCTTATATCTAAGGCTTGTCTTCGAGTCCGAAGATTAATGAGGAATGCAGTATTTTGCCACATCTAGCGCAGACATAGCCATTGTCGGCCGGTGGTCAATTTAGATTTTTTTTTTTCGAGGTTTTCGTCTGTTCTCGGCAGTGGATTTTCTTTTAGCCTCAAAAGTGTATAAACGAGGTCTTATTAAGCGATCTCCAGCTGTCTCGTTCTGAAGCCGCCTACTGCCAGGTGCTTACTTCTATGTCAGTTAAAGCACGTTGGCGACTCAGCTGGTCTGTTAAGGCGTTTCCGTGGGGCCACTCTGTTACGTCGACCACCTATTAGCTCAACAAAAAGGACTGCTTTTGGCATACCTACATCCCCCAAACGGAATGCGTGCCCTGCCCAGCGTAACTGTCGGACCATAAGAAGTCCCTCTATACTGTCCATACCGGCGTTTGTAAGGACATCGGTGTTTGTAGTGCGGTCTTGCCACCGTATATCCAATAAAATACATTGATTAAAAAAAAAAAAGAAATTGGTATGGAGTAATGTGTTGTTAATATAATGGAACCTTTAAAAAAAACAACAACTAACAAACATGGAACAACATTGGAAGGAATTTAGAAATTAACCCCCCCCCCCCCAAAATGTCAAGGACGCCATAAAGAAAGATAGTTGTAAGCTCGTAAAACAAGGAACATCACTCTGCACTACAGGGAAATAGATTAGAAATTTGATTCTGCAGTATTAAAAAAGGCCATAAAATTATTATATAGTTTTTTTTTTTAATTCATAGTTTCTTAATCCTTCCATTTTCTGTACATCAGATTTCTATTTAAAAAAAAAAACTACTTATTTTTAGATTATATTTTTCATTAAAATCCCCTATTTAAAAAAAAAACAAAACAATTTTACAAATGATGATATAATCTAGTCAAGAGCGCATAACTCACGTTTTCTGTACATCAGACGACACTTTTTTTTCAAACGAAAACTTTAAGCAGTATCTTCTTACTTAACATAAGCAATTATTTAATTTAATTTACATAAACATATATAGAAAGTATTCTTTAGAAAAATTAAACTGTATGCTTTTCCGCAAAGCATATCGAGGAAAGTTTTATTTCCACGTATGCCTATTTTATTTATATATTATTTATTTATTATTTATTTCATTGGTATTGTTCACCTTTACCTGCTCTGCGGTATGACAAAGCGTATATGAACTCTACTCTGTCTGTCAGTCTGGTACAATCTCAGATCAAGTTGTCAGTCTGGTCCAATCTCAGATCAAGTTGTCAGTCTGGTCCAATCTCAGATCAAGTTGTCAGTCTGGTCCAATCTCAGATCAAGTTGTCAGTCTGGTACAATCTCAGATCAAGTTGTCAGTCTGGTACTATCTCAGATCAAGTTGTCAGTCTGGTACAATCTCAGATCAAGTTGTCAGTCTGGTACAATCTCAGATCAAGTTGTCAGTCTGGTACAATCTCAGATCAAGTTGTCAATCTGGTCCAATCTCAGATCAAGTTGTCAGTCTGGTACAATCTCAGATCAAGTTGTCAGTCTGGTACAATCTCAGATCAAGTTGTCAGTCTGGTACTATCTCAGATCAAGTTGTCAGTCTGGTACAATCTCAGATCAAGTTGTCAGTCTGGTACAATCTCAGATCAAGTTGTAAGTCTGGTACAATCTCAGATCAAGTTGTCAATCTGGTCCAATCTCAGATCAAGTTGTCAGTCTGGTACAATCTCAGATCAAGTTGTCAGTCTGGTACAATCTCAGATCAAGTTGTCAGTCTGGTACTATCTCAGATCAAGTTGTCAGTCTGGTACAATCTCAGATCAAGTTGTCAGTCAGGTACAATCTCAGATCAAGTTGTCAGTCTGGTACAATCTCAGATCAAGTTGTCAGTCTGGTACAATCTCAGATCAAGTTGTCAGTCTGGTACAATCTCAGATCAAGTTGTCAATCTGGTCCAATCTCAGATCAAGTTGTCAGTCTGGTACAATCTCAGATCAAGTTGTCAGTCTGGTACTATCTCAGATCAAGTTGTCAGTCTGGTACAATCTCAGATCAAGTTGTCAGTCTGGTACAATCTCAGATCAAGTTGTCAGTCTGGTACAATCTCAGATCAAGTTGTCAGTCTGGTACAATCTCAGATCAAGTTGTCAGTCTGGTACAATCTCAGATCAAGTTGTCAGTCTGGTACAATCTCAGATCAAGTTGTCAGTCTGGTACAATCTCAGATCAAGTTGTCAGTCTGGTACAATCTCAGATCAAGTTGTCAGTCTGGTACAATCTCAGATCAAGTTGTCAGTCTGGTACAATCTCAGATCAGGTTGTCAGTCTGGTACAATCTCAGATCAAGTTGTCAGTCTGGTACAATCTCAGATCAAGTTGTCAGTCTGGTACAATCCCAGATCAAGTTGTCAGTCTGGTACAATCTCAGATCAAGTTGTCAGTCTGGTACAATCTCAGATCAAGTTGTCAGTCTGGTACAATCTCAGATCAAGTTGTCAGTCTGGTACAATCTCAGATCAAGTTGAAACTTTACATAATTATTTTTTGTACCTAGCAAAACACAAATAAAAAAAACAATTAATTAATTAATTATTGTTAATTAATGATTTCGTTTGGTATCGAAAAAAGGTAAATAAATGCTACTTGCTGAGAAATGTGGCTGTATATGTGGAGTTATTTCTCTTATTAAATTTTGTACACGTTATTTCTCCCACGTTCCGTTTTTGGATCAATTTGAAATTGAGCAAAATTATTTATAGTCGAAGAAAATTCACGAATAACAAAAAATTAACCAATTCGTTGATCGATTTGTGGTCATTAATTAATTTTGAATTCTATGGTATGCTGTTATGCCCATTTGGTAAACTTTGTTTTTGAAAAGGTGGTTTTTTTTTGGCTAGGATGTAATAATCTGTAATTTTGAAGGAATTTCCGAAACATGTTAAACAAACGACTCATAGAAGGCTGGGGGTCTTTTTTTTTTCGTCAAAATAACTGCTTAATCCATAGGTTATAAATAGATACAAATGGTCAGACTGGGCAAGTTGTTTGTTTAGAAAAAAAAAACTAGATCTAAATATGTTTCATAACAAAGACTACAGCTTCATTTTCATTATGAAACAAAAGTAATCCAGAATGTTCTTAACATTCCTACGTTTTAAAAATCTTTTTTTTTTTTTTGTTTTTCTTAAATGAGTCACTCTTTCCCTCACTCTTTCCCTCACTCTTTCCCTCACTCTTTCCCTCACTCTTTCCCTCACTTCTTCCCTCACTCTCGCTGAACTGTGCACGGGCTGTAAAGCAAACACACTGACAAACAAACACATGTCACATGATGACTTAAGACACGGTGACGTGACCAGGGCATAACATTAACAAACAAACAAACGACCTAATCCTTTTCATAAGGATTTAGCTCTGGACTGACCACATGGGGTGACCCTGTTGATTCGTTCTTTTGAGTCCCCATTTTGTTCATTACAACTAGACCTATATTAACAGCATGGTCAAACAACAACATAACAACATAACACGTATTCAAAAGTTGTTTTCTTTGGCAAACTTTCTCTCTCTCTCTCTCTCTGTTCTGTGTATCACAGACGAAGCTGTCTACTTGACATATTCGCGTAGGACGTGATAGTATACTTATATAATATCAGACACACTTATGTAACATAATAATTTAATACTTTACTTTTACTATTCAGATATTGAACTAATTGATAACCGTTTTCTTATAATGCTTCACCCTACTCTTCGCGAATCTAAATATAACCACTGGGCTATACTGACCAATTACAAGCTAAGTGATGTAAGTATCATTGGTTAATGTAATTTAGGTAGGGGGGGGCGGTAGGTCTCCAATCGACCACCCCCTCTCCCCCCGTGAACTGAGAAAAAGAATCAGACACAGTATCGAGATATGTGGGGAGGGAAAGAGCTTCTTGCACCCCCCCCCCCCTCCTATTCAACATTAAAACTGTACACAATAAGTCCGCATTAGTGCACAACAAAAGTTATTGACTTCTCTCGGTCTCATGTCATCCGCATCACTCTTTAAAACCTTGTCCTTTGAACTTCCCTTCATGTCACTCTATCTGTAAGCTTCTCCACGGTACCGTCAACTGTTCAATAAGCAGGCCAGGTAGCTACAAATATTTGTTTGTTTACATTTTTTTTATTAGATCTAACACGTTGTAATGTACTAGTTTAGAGAGTAGGTTAGGTTTGTTAGATAAATATAGTGTGTATAGTTTTAGCGACGGTAAAAGTAATGACGTAGTAAGACAAGACTAATGACGTAGTAGACTTAGGCGAACAAGAGACCAACATGGCGTTATGTTAGAAGTAGGCTGTGTTTTGAATAGTAGTTGAATAGTAATTAGATACAGCGACGTTTTAGGAAGACTGGACGGATTTCCCAGTGGTTAATAAAGTATCATTTTATAGAACTGAATGTTGTTATCAACTATATTCAACTTGTAATGTTCTGTGGCTAATGTTAAGTAATAATTGATACATAGTCGAAGTCAGATTAGATTAGCCCACAACAACGTTCATTTTTCTTTCAGTCCTATTTGGTTTCTCCAATGTCTTACAGGAGGTCACATCATCACTCTATTGAAATGTTATTTAGAAATAAGAAAATGGGAAACTCTCACTTCCCAGTCCGTGTATCCTGTGACGTACTGATCAGACGAGAGCAAAGTTTCCCTTTCAGACCATGCCATTTTATAGGGCACATGATGCAAAGGTCATCGGTTTTGTGGCCCACGGTAAATTAGGGTGTCATGTGGCCAGCAGAAAGACCAGATGACTTTACTTTTCCCTAACTAATGTTAAGTACCCATTAGAGTTGAGTGGACCCAGCAGCTCCCTAATAATTTCGAATTTCAAAATTGTAGTATTCACCAAGATTCGATCACGTGACCCCACGGTTCGGCAGCCAAGCGCTTTACCACTCGGCCAGCACGCACCATGTCAAACGATACAACAAGACCCAAACATTTCTGGAGGTGTTAAGGTCATTTTAGTTTTTAAAAAAACGAACACCTAACACAAAGAAAGATAAATAAAAGTGAGATAAACTGAAATAAATAAATGTGAGATGAACTGAAATAAATAAAAGTGAGATAAACTGAAATAAATAAATATCAGATAAACTGAAATAAATAAATGTGAGATGAACTGAAATAAATAAAAGTGAGATAAACTGAAATAAATAAATGTGAGATAAACTGAAATAAATAAATGTGAGATGAACTGAAATAAATAAAAGTGAGATGAACTGAAATAAATAAAAGTGAGATAAACTGAGATAAATAAATGTGAGATAAACTGAAATAAATAAATGTGAGATGAACTGAAATAAATAAAAGTGAGATAAACTGAAATAAATAAATGTGAGATAAACTTAAATAAATAAATGTGAGATGAACTGAAATAAATAAAAGTGAGATAAACTGAAATAAATAAATGTAAGATGAACTGAAAGAAATAAAAGTGAGATAAACTGAGATAAATAAATGTGAGATAAACTGAAATAAATAAATGTGAGATGAACTGAAATAAATAAAAGTGAGATAAACTGAAATAAATAAATGTAAGATGAACTGAAAGAAAGAAATGTGAGATGAACTGAAATAAATAAATGTGAGATGAACTGAAAGTAAGAAATGTGAGATGAACTGAAATAAATAAATGTGAGATGAACTGAAATAAATAAATGTGAGAAAACTGAAATAAATAAATATAAGATAAACTGAAATAAATAAATATAAGATAAACTGAAATAAATAAATGTGAGATGAACTGAAAGAAATAAATGTGAGATGAACTGAAAGAAAGAAATGTGAGATGAACTGAAATAAATAAATGTGAGATGAACTGAAATAAATAAATGTGAGATAAACTGAAATAAAGAAATGTGAGATGAACTGAAAGAAAGAAATGTGAGATGAACTGAAATAAATAAATGTGAGATGAACTGAAATAAATAAATGTGAGAAAACTGAAATAAATAAATATAAGATAAACTGAAATAAATAAATATAAGATAAACTGAAATAAATAAATGTGAGATGAACTGAAAGAAATAAATGTGAGATGAACTGAAAGAAAGAAATGTGAGATGAACTGAAATAAATAAATGTGAGATAAACTGAAATAAATAAATATAAGATAAACTGAAATAAATAAATATAAGATAAACTGAAATAAATAAATGTGAGATGGACTGAAATAAATAAATGTGAGATAAACTGAAATAAATAAATGTGAGATGAACTGAAATAAATAAATGTGAGATGAACTGAAATAAATAAATGTGAGATGAACTGAAATAAATAAATGTGAGATAAACTGAAATAAATAAATATAAGATAAACTGAAATAAATAAATATAAGATAAACTGAAATAAATAAATATAAGATAAACTAAAATAAATAAATGTGAGATGAACTGAAATAAATAAATGTGAGATAAACTGAAATAAATAAATATAAGATTAACTCAAATAAATAAATGTGAGATAAACTGAAATTTAAAAAAAATGTAAGATAAGCGGAAATAAATAAAAGTGAGATAAATGGAAATAAATAAATGTGAGCTAAACTGAAATAAATAAATGTGAGATAAACTGAAATAAATAAAAGAGAGATAAACGGAAATAGGTTCAAAATTCGATAGTCCCGAGCGCTAGCTCTACTTGCCGACATGATTTTAGGCTTGGATTAATTATCTTTAACTCTGTATCTAAAACATGCCAAACAAAAGAAATAAGTATCGATAAGATAAGAGTGGGATAGACATAAAAGTAAGATAAAAGTAAGGGGGGTAAGTCAATGTGAGAAATTTAAAATGATTACATTTCCTACTCCCCTTATAAAAAAATGTCCAATAGACCATTGACAGGTCATAACAATATTCTTTTAGACTCATCAGTGAGATACTTACAAAAAAATAAAAAATATTCGTTCATTATTTAATGATTTTGGTCCCTAACTAGTAGCTTAACTTACACATATTTAAATTTGTTTTGTCAGCTGACGAGATGGTCACCAGGGACATTAGTCATCAGAATCAAGACAGTTATTTCTAATACAAAAGTTGACCATTTGTATCTCCTCTATCTCCACACTGTTAAGAGTCATTCAGTCACTTGGTCAGTCAGTGATAGGGTGAAAGTCTAAGTCAAGAGACGTCATGACACAATGATTTCAGTTGTGTAGAGTAAAAAACTTTCAATTGATTACATTATTTACATATGCCCAGCCCTTGTGATTACATTAGTTCAAGGATTCGGTTTTTTTGTTGTACAGGATACGATCTATAAGGATGTTTACATTGTGCAATATTATTTTTACATTTAAGGGTCCCTTCTTTTTATATTTTTTAACTTAACTACTTGACATGAGATTATAATATCTACAAAATTATATTATTTAATACAAGTGAGCTTTGTGCTGGCCATACAAACCTTGGTGCTTTTTTTTGTCTGTAGTTATTAAATAAGTTAACCGTGAAAAAAAAAAATACACATTAGCCATTTTGCTCAATTCGCTTGAGGTACATAGATATTGGATTGATCCCATAGTTCAAGAAATTGGCATTGATGTATGTGAGTCTGTGTGAATCTGTGATAGTCTTGTGTGTGGTTGTGACAGTCTTATGTGAGTTTGTGACAGTCTTGTGTGACTCTGTGACAATCTTGTGTAAATATGTGACAGTCTTATGTTAGTGTATGACAGTAGTTAGGGCTAGGGTCTTAAAACTTCCGAAATTCAAAATTCCAGTCTTCACTGAGACTTAAACCAAGGACCCCATGTTCGAAAGCCAAGCACTTAACCACTCAGCCATCGAGCCGCCATATTGTTCATTCATAGAAAAAAATTCGAAATTTTAAAAATGTTTTTCAATAAAAATATTTGGTGCATTCTTCGTTTGAGTGTGTGCGTGTATGTGTGATAATACAGTGATAATAGAGGTGGGTGTGGTTCAGTGATCTTATCTCTGATCTATGTCTACAGTTTATTATTTATTTATTTATTTTGTTTTCTTTACCTTACATAACTATGATCCGTTGACCTTGACACTTCTTGCCACTGAAACCATACCCCATGTTGTTGTTTTTTTTTCCGACCCTCTTACTTTGTGTGTGTGTGTCCACAGTCTCCAGTTTCTGTACATGTGTATAAAAAGGCTCGTGTTTAGATCTTCTGCTTATTCTTGGGCGCCAGACCTCTGACTATCTCTTCCACTTGGACGTTCCTGCGGTTCCGATCTACGTCATTCCAACATCCGGTCTTCCCATGCTTGTTAAGACCTGACGTCACTCTCGCCCTGGCCTGTAATAGGAACTGCTCGGTGCTGACACTCCTGGCCAATCAATTTCTCCTTCAACTGTTTGGATTGACTGTCAGCCATGTTTGACCTCATTCACGATATGACAGTATATATGTCATGTGTGTGTGTTTGTGTTTGGTACTCTGGTCTAGTTAAAAAAATCTGACCTCATTGGAAATTCTAGTCAGATTAGAAACCAGATACTAAATAAGTTGAAACCTTGGTTTGCTGCACATTTCTTTGGGGTTGGGTTTAGTGACGTTTAGGTAATCATAGGCGGAGAAAGAATACAAAATAAAATAAAAGAAGGGTATGTGAGTCAGGGAATTAAAAAGGGGTACCTTTCAGACCTTGCGATCTATGGAGGCTTATCATGTAAAGCTTATCTGGTTTTTTTTTATGGCCGAAGGTAAACGAGGGTGTCGTGTGGCCAGCACACCGCCCAACCGCCTTCCTTCCCCAAAGAATGTCAGGTACCCATTAGAGTTCGCGTCCTAAAAATTCAGAAGCTCAAAATCCCAGTCTTCACCCGGATTCGAACTAGGTTCGGAAGCGAAGCGCTTTCCACTCCTCCACCTCTCGTCTGAGTGTTATTTGTCGTATTTTAAATCTCGAGAGACTTTCCCCTTTGCAACTTCTCCTCTGACCAAAGAGGTCAATTTTAACACCTTATGCATCGGAGGTGGAATGGTGTTAACATTGGTATTTTTCTCACAATATACATGTTCATTTAAAAAATATATTTTTACTCGAAGTGTCTTTACATTGGCTTGATGGATATATCCCATAGTCTAACTCTACGTCAATGCCTTAGCCTTAAAATTATGGTTGTAAAATACAGTTGCTGTTTGAAATAAAACCAGCAACATTCTCACACAACTTCAACATGTCTAACTAGTGAGTCATGACACTGCTGACACTGTCGCCATACAAAAATCATGATAGTCGAAAAACTTTATTTTAATCCTTAAAACGCGTGTGGTAGTTGAGCCTCTAAACATCAGAATAGTAATTCCATTTTTATTGCACTCATTGTTTAACAGATCAGCACCTTAAGGGTTAACAACTTTTCAACATGCTATCGAACTGAATTCTCCCCCAGAGACTCGTGCAGTCAGAAAGTGTGTGGTGATCAATCGAGGTTTGCTTTAATCGTTGACGAAATTTAAAAAAACAACAACTAATCCTAATAGCATTAAAAAAAAAAGATAACTCTAGATCAATTATCATTTCGCGACGTTCCAATGAAGTCTAATAAAAGATTATAAAGGACAAAACCAAATTGAGATTTCTTTGTACTTAGAGAACAAAATACCAAAATAAATGTGGAAAGGAGAGCGAGAATGTGGCATTGGAGCCTGAACCGTGGGGCCTGAACCGTGGGGCCTGAACCGTGGAGCCTGAAGAGATGTCTGCGGTGTCTAAATACATTGCTTGCATTAAGATTAAAGATTGAAATAAAAAAGTAACACTAACCTAAGCTCTAAGTCTAGATTTACTTCTTGATATAGAAGCTAGATGTTATCTCTAGTGGGTGTAAGTACAAATATAAGCAACGCTTATAAACTTCCATAAAATGGAAGCAACTTTAAATTTACTCAGTTATGTTATAATTACGGTAATACGGCTGACTACGCCATGCAGGCTCTAGACCTAGTTTCCAGCCAAATTTACTTTTTTTTTGTCACTTTGAAAAATTATAACGGACAAATTAGAATTTTCCCCGTGTGGCCAATCAGCTAGTAATTCTTTTCTCTGCGATATGCATCAACTGTTAAATTTCTAGGAAAATCTTAGAGGCGTTTTTCGATATCAGCTGTCCAGGTTCATGGGTCCAGGTTCCATGAAGTTTTGACTTAATTAAACAGAGGTATTGTAAAATGCAAATTTATTTTTTAAATGATACAATTCAATATTGAATTATGTATCAAAAGAGTGCGGCAGAACTTTACGTAACCAATTTTAAGTTGAATGAATACTAACCCAAATATTTGAAATTCAACAATCATCTTTCTTACAAGGTTAAGAATTTTTATCAGTGATCGATAATTATAATTGCTATCCGAAAAGAGGCAAAGGCCCAAGGATTCCAAGGATGTAAACAGCTCGACAACTGAAGTCAAAAGCTAAAAAGCTGAGGTATCCTAAAAAAAAAAAAAAAAAAAAAAAATAATTGCTATCCGATCACTCTTAAGAAGAAATAAACAAAAAAATCTAGCCAAACAAATATTAAAAATGTTACCATTTCAGCGCTTTGTAAGACTCTTACTAATTGACAACTGCATTGGCGTTACAAATGATGCCGCCAAGATTTTATGTTTCGTTCTTGAAGATCCTGTAGAGCATTTAGTCAGGACAGCTGCCTTTTTAGAAGTCGATACTATTAGTTTGCTGCCTACTGTGTTTTGACTAATGCAACCGATCTAAATACTGAAGAGAGATGCATGCACAAAATTGTTTTAAAAAAAAAATGCTAAACAATAAAAAAATGCTAAAAAAAAAAATGCTAAACAAAAAAAACAAAAAAACAAAAAACAATTGTGTTGGTGGACTGCAATATAACCTACAGGTGTATCAGTACTTTTAATGAAGTTTCTCTGATTGCTTCTAGACCAGTGATGCTCAACCTTATTCGCCGGGGGCCATTTTAATTTCCGACACAAGTGTCAACAAAAAAGGTTTTAAAAAAAAAAGGAAATAGATCTAGGCAATGAACCATTTTTATTTGAAACCCGTGAACTTAGTAGATATATACATTAATTCATGATAAGTTTATCTTAAACCAACTTTTAAAATCCGGCTGCATGAGATGAGCACTGAATCTAGAATTCTAGATGTACGTCCGTGAGTTGGATTACGTAACATGGATTTCAAAATATTCATCACTGAAAAGATTTGTCCTCACAAACAGGTAAATGTTAACACTTATTTGTCGGAGATTTAGAAATGCTTCTTCAAGCAACACATATAACAAATCAATTATCTGCATCACTTACCATTGGGATGTCTAGCTTTGTAAGTCAATCAGTTCCATCGCATCTTTGTCTGGGCACTTGACACATTGGGAGCTGATAGATTTTCAAGACCACAAACACTGTTCAATCTGAACACGATCATCATCACATGGTCCGGACTGAACTCCTTGTCGCATAGATTTTGTGTATGCATGCTCTTCATAATTACTAACTTCTCTGATTTAAAAAAAAAAAATTGTTGCTTGTACCGAGAAGAATTACCAAGATTTTGAGCGGATTCAGATATGTCGGTGGACTCGTCAGCGGCAATTGAAAACACTTCGAAATCTGGTTTGTCTGTTAGTTTTTAGTGGAGATTTTTACTCAGATCCTTTACTCGCCTTATATGAGAAAGATTCACGGCTTTAATAGTATTCTTCTTTTCAGAAATCTTTTCTCCCATCACTGCTAGCAAGCACTTCTCTATGCATTCGTTGTCGGAAAACGACTTTATGTCTCAACTTGCAACGTGAAAACCTTTGTAGCTCTCTAGCCCTACAGCTGACTCTTTTTCTTGTTTCTTTTTTTGCTAAATATTTTCATCCATCCTGTACCCAAGGTGAAATCTTACAATCGCGTCTCAAACCAAGAATGCCACCTTATTTAGGCCTACTTATGTGTTTGGTGTCGTGAAACTGTTTAATGCTGTATTCTTTCAAAAGTGAGACTCTTTCTTTAGGAAACAAATATGTTGGCTGTTGGCTTATTCTTGGTACCAATCTATTGACTCTAACTTACGGAAAGATTTTTTTAAACTTTTTTTTTTTAACTACGGGATTTTCTACACTTTGTGCCGACGTGTCGACGGGGCGGATGAATTCACGTGGTGGGCCGTATGTGGCCCGCTGGCCGTATTTTGGGCATCACTGTTCTAGACTGAAGAATTCAAATAATGACGACAGCAATCCCTTGTAAAGAAATGACGTTTAGTTTTAAACTTTATATATAAATAATGTAAAACTAAAAATGATATTTAAAAAAAATAAAAAAGTGAGATGAGATTTGCAGCAAGAAGACTTTTTTTTTTAACTACATAAATTCATTGTTAATAATGAACACAACTTGTTAATAGCTGCTTAGAAGAAAGAAAAGAGGGGTGGGCGGTGTAAATTATTTTTATAACTTTATCGAGTAATTTACAGCTCTACTCTCTCTCTCTCTCTCTCTCTCTCTCTGTTCTCTCTCTGGCTCTCGCACTCTTTCCCTGTTTTTTTTTTATCTCTCACACACTCACTTATAGCTCTCCCTGTCTTTCTCTGTCTCCCTCACTCTCTCACTCTGTCTCTGTCCGTCTCTACCTCTCATCCTCTCTCTCTCTTTCTCACTCTTTTTTTTTTCTGTCTCTGCCTTTCTCTCTCGCTGTCTCTCTTCTTCTCACAACACACACTCTCTCTCTCTCTCTCTCTCTGTATGTTTCCCACTTTCAGTCCTACAAGTCAACACTTCAAGAAGTTGTGAGTGCACCAATACTTACACAAATCTCTTCAAGTACGCGACTGTTTTTAACGTGGGGTGCACAGTGCAATGGGTAGCGTCGGGGAGAGGGTGAAATGAGGTCAGGATGCACCGGAAGTTAAGTACCCATTTTGAAAACAAAAAGATTGTTCACAGACTGAGAAGACGACAGCTTTTCCCACGTGCAGTCTTTAATAGTCTCCATTACTCCGTCGTATTTTTCGATTCGTCTTCAGGTGGATATTTATAGCGTAGGACTTTGTAAATAAATTTAAAAAAAAAAACGTGTTTGTTTTTATATATATCAAAGAGCAAGCTTAAGAAACTTCTAGACAAACACAGCGTCTCATAAAGTTTGTACAGTGTTTGTCTATTTATAGTATTAGATCATTTTAGGTCACACGTTGTTCATGGGTGGAAGGTGGTCAAATGGAGATCACCATGGTGGGGACCAAAGTCCAATAATTGGAGGAGAGAAATGAATCCTTTATTTTATGTTACAATTTTAATTTTCCATTATTGTTTTTTTTTTATTCTGATAATAATAAATAAATATTAATATTTAGGAAACAAAAATTAAAATATATATATGTTTTTATATTTTTCACTATTGGTTTAAAAAAAAAATGTAAAATATGGGGTAATCATTGAATTTAATAATATTATAAGAACATTAAAATTTAACGTTGAAATATTTATAGAAAAAAAGTTCTGGGCCTTTACATCCCCACTTTCAAGTTGAATGAAAACAAAGTCTAACTCTTGATGTTTGTTAAACATCATATCACGTCATATAGTGTAGTGATAAATTGGACTTTTAAACTTTGATAAAAAAATTTCTGTTGTCCACCTGTTACTTAAAGATTAGTCACAAAAATTGAATATAAATATACATAGACTTTGGGGAGTCGTCAGGTCTTCAGTTTTAATACTGGACAATGCCACACTTGAAAACACACAACAGCAGCTGGCCTGGCGTACGAGAACTGTCCGAATTATTAGGTCACATTGTCAGAGTTGGAAAAAACAATGTTTACTGTAAGACCCCACAATCTATATGACATTGATGTGAAGAAACGCTAATTTGGAAAAAAAATTAAATTGACCAAAGGTCAAGGTAAAAGTTTAGGCAACTTAAAGAAAATACTAAACAAAGCAGAGAAGTCCAGGTATGATACTATTTGAGGAAACTAGTCATCGTGGTCGTTGTTCCAAGTAGTCTGTGATGGGTCATCACGGTCTTCACTGTGTTTTAGTTATTCACCAATACTGTTTTATGTCAGTCAAGTTTTCATTCTAACTGTACAGGTGCTTCATATTGTATTGTTCGTTACTCGGTGGATTGACCTGTTTTTATTGAATTGAGCTTGCAAGCATTTAACTCCAGGACAATATATTCTACACTTTTTTCTTCAGTGTGTTGAAATAAAAGCATCTAGGCACCTCAGAAACAGCAAATGCCATAATAGTATTGTTGGTCGTTGTGCTGGCACACATGACACCCTCGTGAACCGTCGGTCATAGAAACAGATGACCTTAATATATTTGCTCTATAGATCGCAAAGGTCTGAAAGGGTATTTTATTATTATTTTTTAATTATCGTTTTACAGGTGTTATGTATAAAAAAAAGTTTTACCGCTAGGTCTTAATCACGTCTTAGAACTTATCTCACACAAAGCCATCTCATATGGATCAGTGCCGTACTGACAAGTTTTAATGCTCGTTTTTATTGTAGATTTCCTCTAGCTGTATGCCCGGGCATATGCTAACTAAACTAAAACGTACCATTCACTCTTATATCATGGGCGAGACACATGCACACATAAAAACATGTACCCCACATGAACACTCACTGCCTCAAACTGCTACATACTGCCACACAATGCATCATACTGCCTCACACTGCAAGACACTGCCTCATACTGCCACACAATGCATCATACTGCCTCATATTGTAAGACACTGCCTCATACTGCCACACAATGCATCACACTGCCTCATACTGCCAGACAATGCATCATACTGTTAAAAAATATACTGTAACACACTGCCTCATACTGCCACACAATGCATCATGCTGCCACTCGCTGCCTCATACTGCCACTCGCTGCCTCATACTGCCTCCCACTGTACCATAATGCCCTTGACTTGCAGTAACACAGTGTTACTTAAACGATCAGGGACATCTGCTGAAACCCTGCGCCACCTCCCCTTACCCCCAATCCACCCTACATCATAATGTGTATGTGCGCGCATGTGTGTGTGCGACTGTTAAGTGAGGTCAGTGCTCGCCGGACCGCAGCTGGACAAAGAAGTACCACTGAAAAGAGCCCGCGAGATAAAACAGGGAAGTAACAACTGGTCCTCATAGAGGTGGGGGGGGGGTAAGGGAGGTAACTCCTATGTTCGATTTCTTAACAAAACGACCTGTCTGACATTAGGTAAACACGCGCAAAACAGTGATGAGAAGGCGGGAGAGGAAAAAAAAAAGGAAGGGGGTTCAGTACCCCCCCCCCCCAGTCTTCTCTTTCAATATGTGCTCTCTGTCCACCATTACCAGCCCCACCCCACCATCCAATCACTCACATCTACTCATTTCGACGAGGCGCAGGACTTCTGACTAACAAGAAAAGATTTTTTTTAAAGGGAGGGGGGTCGTGAGGAATGAACTCGAATAAATATTGAATGCATGTGGCACGGGGTGGCTAGCCGCCCGTGAAGAGCGGCCCTCCGGTCCGTCTTTAGACCAATACATTATTACTAATGCGGCCTCTTTGTCCGTTTTCAGTCGCGGACCTTTTTAAATGTATGAGCTTTGAGAGTCTGTAGTGTTAGTAATGTTTGAATGGTCAATAGAAATAAGCGATGTTTACATCCAGTGAGTCCGTTTCTTTGAGATATATGGTCAGGACTTGATCAAAGGATAATCAGGCCTTTTTTTTTTCAATATCTTTTTCTTCTTTTATCTCTTCGTTCTTCGTACAAACTTGTATCTTAAAAATATTCCTTTGATTTCTAGATCACTCTTCACTTTCTTATCTATCTATCTATCTATATATCTATCTATCTATCTATCTATCTATCTATCTATCTATCTATCTATCTATCTATCTATCTATCTATCTATCTGTCTATCTATCTATCTATCTAACTATCTAGATATGTATCTATGTATCTATCTGTCAGTCTATCTATCTATCTATCTCTCACTCTATCTATCTATCTGTCTGTTTGTCTGTCTGTCTGTCTGTCAATCAATCTATCTTTCTTTCTTTCTGTTTGTCTGATAGTCTCCTTCAATGTTCTCCCCTTCTTTCGTTTCTCTAACTCTCATTCGCTTATGACCACACACACACACACACACCCACGTTATTTCTGAGGCACTCTAAGCTGTTTCTGTTACTGAATAGATCTCTCTTTTCTCTCTCTTCTTTCCTTCTGTCAGCAACAATCACACACACACACACTCTTTGTGTTCTGTTCAACGTGTTTATTACGTCTTGCGTTAGATTTGACCAGAGTCTTGGTATGCTTTGTCTGTCTGGTAAAACGTTTGTGCACGTTATTTCTCCCACACCCAATCTCGGATCAAGAAGAAATAGTGCACACTTATTCAGGGCCGCTCCTAGCAATTGCGGGGCCCTATGCTAAACTGATTGCGCGGGGCCTAGTTGGGTGGGAATAAGGATAATAAGTGAAAAATAAAATTTTGTTTTAGAAAATAAATTCGGCTTTGCATTTTATCCATTCATTACTAAGTACAGAATTGCGATCAAGTCAACTTTACTTTACGAACCTTGCAACCTATGGCATATTTATATGCCAGTGACTATAAAAGTAAATAAGGTATTGGAACTTCTGGTCAAGGTGAAAATTCGTCCGATTATTACATGAAAGCTGTCAATGTCTTTATTTTTTTATTGCGCGTAGGATTTTGTCTATTTTGCAAGATATTTTAATAAGTGCTGAACATTTCCAGGAATTTTCCATATATGTTTTGCAATTAATAATTACACATAGAATAAGCGCGGGGCCTATGAAAGCGCGAGGCCCACTGCGATCGCATAGGTTGCAGTGGCCTAAGACCGGCCCTGCACTTATTTCTTTTACCTGAGAAAAGAAGAATTAATTTTAAAACCCCTTAGGTACCTTATTATTTTGTTTCCTATCAAACAAGGGAAAAAATTATACTTGAATGATGTGGTGGTATAAGTTGAATTAGTTCCCTTTATATTTTGCTTTAAAGTTTTAAACTAATAATAGAGAACTATTTAAAAAAAAACCTTTTAATTTCATAAGCACACCTCTAGAGCAGTGGTTAGTGCGTTGGCCTGAGGAGGTTTTAGAAGGCTAGAACCGTCGAGTTCGAATCCAGGTCGTTTAACTTGTTATTTGTTGTTTTTTTTTATAAATGCATTTAAAAAGCGATCAGGGTAATAGTCATCCAGATACCCCCCCCCCTTTCTTTCTCCTCGCAACCCTTTCCCAACTGGTCCCAAAATGTATTAGGAACATAGCACCTTGAGAAAGCTGACATCATGAAATTGCACTAAACAAAAACAATTGATAAAAATATTTATTATTATTAGTCTATATATTATAAATATTACAAGTTTAATAATATAACTGGTCAAAACAAATTGATAGAACTACGCTTAATATAAGCTTTATTTTTTAAAAGTATTTTTTTAATATTCGTTTATATATTTGAACTCTTATTTAAAAGTTTTAAAAATATGTGATCCACAAGTATTGTATCCCTCAGGGGCGGACCGGCTGTCAATATCAGCCCTGGAAATACCATGCAATCATTGCCACACAATGCTGCCTTATTATGAGCATCCTATTGGACCCATCCACAAATGTAAAGTTGGCTAATGTGTATCAATGGCCCCCCAGAAAATGTAGGGAAAGCTGGGGCTAGATGTCACAATGTTCACATTCTAATGTCTAAAGTACACTTAGAATTTATAAAATACTAGAGGGGTGCTTATGAAATTGTAAGTTGTTTTATTTTATAGTTTTCTATAATTAGTTTACAACTTTAAAGATGTAGGTGTTTCTTCAAAATAATGTTGATTTTTTTGTAAATAATATTTGTACAGATAAAAATTCTGTTTACCCCCCTTAGTGATGTACCCACCTCTAACCTCTCCAAATAGTAGTGTCAGGAGTTTGTTGATTTCATTACTGAATATTAATGTGTCTGGGTATTATAAGTAATATTAATTGCAATGTGATTATTACTTAAAGCCCCAGAGTTCAGCCCAACAGACACACCATACACACCCAGTTGTACATAAACTAATAAACGATGTGTATGATGATATAAAGTAAACTATGAATTTAATACAATGAGATTTATACAATGAAATGACATAAGATTAATGGTAATGGTATATGAATATAAGTACATAAAGAATGATATAAGAAATTACTAAATCATAGTCTAGTTCCAATTAAATACTGATTTAATATTTCAAATACAATGATAGCCACCTTGTAATATGGTATCCGATAGTATTGTCCTCACAATATTTTATTGCAATACAAAGATTCTGTAAGAGGACAATTCACTTCAATAAGCTGCTCAAGGTATCACGGATGTCCTCTAGCCAAGACAAATGCTCACTACGATGAAGAATCAAGGTTAAAAGTAACACCAAAACTCACGTCACAATGTAACACCAAGTCTGGACATAGAAATCTGGAACCTCAGACTCGAAACCTAAAACTTGAAACCTGAGACGAAAACCTCAGTCCTGAAACCTGAGACGAAAACCTCAGTCCTGAAACCTGAGACGAAAACCTCAGTCATGAAACCTGAGACTTGAAACCTGAGACCCTATAGAAAGATAAATAACAAATTCTTCTAATCCTTTAATCTTTAAATCTAACTATAAATTACAAATACACCCGAATCCATATTAAAATAACTTTACAATGTGAAATAAAACTCACCCTAAACAGGGGTCAAATAATCCTTGAAGAATATATACCAAGGCCAACGATAAGGCTATAATATAAGCAATAACATAAGCACCAGTATAATTCAGGAGCTCAAAAGATACACTTGGCTCCACGGCCCAAGATGGAGGGAGTCTACCAAACGATCAAACGTCATATGGAATAAAAACGTTGAAGCGACAAAGGGAGAGCAACTAGTACACAAGAATAAAAATATTGAAAATGACGTCATCACCTTTTGATGAAAGCGGCGCTATTAGATTAAGAACATTTTTTTACTATGCAACTACATAGATAGTTGTGACAAAATAAAGCTTCTTTCCTAAACTAAATGTTTCGTACAGAAAGCCGGGACTTTTTGTCTGTTGATTCTGGCATAACCTTTGTAAACAGCATTTTTAAGGAGAAAGTCGCTTAATACTATTTAGGTAGCATCCAGGTAAAAAGATAGATGAAACAAATAATTATTAGATCTAATAAACAAATATTTATATTAAAATTGGTTTCAAAATGCTTAATCTTCATTGGGGCATATTGTCACAACTGTGACCTATATTCCTATAACGCACACCCTTGTGTGACAACTTGCCCACAACAATTCTCAGAACATTAATTCGAAACATATTTCATTCGGTTAATTAGTTAAAATGATATAAGAAAAATTTATATAAATTGAAAAAAAAATTTGTTTACTGTGTAACTAATAGATAGGGACATGAAACAGTATAATGGTTAACAATCTTTTCAATATTATAAGTTTTACTTTTTTTTTGTACAATGCATTGTATTATTAATTCTAAGCATTGTACCTTACGGTATAATGCACTACACCGCGTAACATCATACTCTTGTTGGTAGGCTATTCCATTGTTATGAGAAATAGGTTAGGATAGTAATACTGGTATTTCTGTAAAATCTTTAGAATATTACATTAAATATAGGTCGATGGCGAATCACAAAAACGAGAAAATATTACATATTCTTTTACGGGCATTAATGTCATTCAAAGCAGCCACTGGTCGGCTGCTCCACCGACTTGTTCGTTGCCGGCTGACCCAATGCCCAAAACAGCCAGGTCAATCCGTGTCTTACTCCGTCCTATAATACAGTGACTCATTCGTAGAACGAAACAATGCCTCACAGTGCACTAGCTGTGGGCTATCTACGGTCAGTCAGTTGGAGGCGGACGAAACAGAGAGGGAGGGGGGAGGGGGTGATGAAGAGATAATCATGAATAAGTGTATGTGTGTGTGTCTGGAGTAGGGTACGTGGACTGCAAGAGAACTTCCAGACCTACTGACAGCAGACGTGTATTTGATTTAACGCTCTCTCACATTCAGCGCCTTTCTCCACCTTTGCTCTTTTTTTATTATTTTCACAGAATCATGCAGACATAGGAGCGCTCACAACACAGGTTTTTTTTTATTTAATTAACGAGGTTTTCAATGTCGGTGCAGCGGACTTGGACAAGGGATTAAGAAAGAAAGCTGCCCAATCAGCCCTAAAACAGGAGCATCCTCGTGCACGAACTGTGGTCAACTTTGCCGCTCAAGAATCGGCTTGTTTAGTCACATCAGAGTCTGACCCGACTCAAGAAAAAAAAACTGTAATTCACCTGGGCGCATTATCTATCGAGACAGAAGAACACACACACATAGATACATACATACATATTTCTATCTATATCTATCTATCTATCTATCTATCTATCTATCTATCTATCTATATATATATATATATATATATACATCTATATATCTATATATATTGTCGTTGAGCTCTAGCACTGTTAAGTCCGGCCTCCTCTTGGCTAGTTCTTCAGCTGTTTAGTTTAGCACATTTTCCAAACAGCAACAAGAACAATTGATTAAATATTGACTAATCGAGTCTGAGGAGAGAGGACAGGCAATAACGCTGAGGCCTTAGTACTCCCTAATTCGAGTCTAATGCTCTGAAGTTTTAAGGTTCAGTAATAGTGTCACAAAGAGAGAGAACAAAGATATAAATTGAACAAATAAATATATCAACAATAATATAAAGTAGTACATTGACTCGGCAGAAATCAGGTCAACGGTATCATGATAAGCATTCAGAATTTCCTCGATTGAAAAACTAAATGCTTTGGCCTGTCTTCGGCATGTTTATTAATATTGCTTCTATTCAGGTTGAGTTTTTTTTTTTTTTTGTTTCGGGAACTTATTAGATGTATATTATCGAGTTCCTAAGGAATAAGAAAAAATGGGAAAGCTTTACCTTTCTGTGATTTTCAAGAGAGAGGAGTGGGCGTATCCAGTGGGGAACAAATCAGAGTTGGGTGTAGGGTGAAGGGGTAAACTTTTTTTTTTTTTAAAGCAGTCAATATTTTAGAATCCAGAACTTGAGTTGATATGTTAAGTATGCCGTTACATTCAAAGTAAATAGCAGTACAATCGCAGCAGTACACCCCCCCCCTCATTCCTGTCCTCTCGGAGGTCGTGACCTCGACCATGAACTTTCTGTTAGGAACGAGTGGGTCCGGAAAGAGCGGGGTGCTGGGAGGGAGAGGGAATAGGGAGGCGGCGAGGTAAAAGAGAAGTCTGACGAGGAACGCAAGGAAGAAAAAAACAACTGACCATTGGATTGGCCACCCCACTTTGTTTACGTCCTCCAGAACATACAATGTAACATGCCTCTAACACAATGTAACATGCCTGTAAAACAATGTAACATGCCTCCTACACAATGTAACATGCCTCTAACACAATGTAACATGCCTCTAACACAATGTAACAACATGCCTCTAACACATTATAACAACATGCCTCTAACACATTGTAACATGCCTCTAACACATTGTAACATGCCTCTAACACAATGTAACAACATGCCTCTAACACAATGTAACATGCCTCTAACACAATGCTACAACATGCCTCTAACACAATGTAACATGCCTCTAAGACATTGTAACATACCTCTAACACAATGTAACAACATGCATCTAACACAATGAAAAATATGCCTCTACCACAATGTAACATGCCTCTAACACAATGTAACATGCCTCTAAGACATTTTAACATACCTCTAAAACAATGTAACATGCCTCTAAGACATTGTAACATGCCTCCTACACAATGTAACAACATGCCTCTAACACCATGTAACATGCCTCTAACACAATGTAACATGCCTCTAACACAATGTAACATGCCTCTAACACAATATAACATGCCTCTAATACAATGTAACATGCCTCTAACACAATGTAACATGCTTCTAACACAATGTAACATGCCTCTAACACAATGTAACATGCCTCTACCACAATGTAACATGCCTCTTACACAATGTAACATGCCTCTAAGACAATGTAACATGCCTCTAACACAATGTAACATGCCTCTAAGACAATGTAACATGCCTCCTACACAATGTAACAACATGCCTCTAACACAATGTAACTTGCCTATAACACAATGTAACATGCCTCTAACACAATGTAACATGCCTCTAACACATTGTAACATGCCTCTAACACATCATGGCATGCCTCTAATGCAATGTAACATGCCTCTAATGCAATGTAACATGCCTCTAGCACAATGTAACATGCCTTTGGCACAATGTAACATGCCTCTAACACAATGTAACATGCCTCTAATGTTGTTGATTTAAATTATGTTCAACTTATATGCATACTAAATAAAATTTTTTCTCTTTAAAAAAAGTTAACATTATTTTTGGGTAAATGTAGTAGTAAGTAGGACAGAATTTACATAACGTAGCAATACAATTGTAAACAAAAATTTTTTTAGACAAAAAAATCTAAAACCATTTACATAAATGTGTTATATGGTAAATAGTAATCTCCCCTAGAGGCGCGGTGGCTGAGCGGTAAAGCGCTTGGCTTCCGAACCGGGGACCGGGGTTCGAATCCTGGTGAAATCGGATTTTTAATTTTGGGTGCCTCATAGTCCACCCAGCTCTAATGGGTACCTGACATTAGATAGGGAAAAGTAAAGGCGGTTTGTCGTTGTGCTGGCCACATGACACCCTTGTTAACCGTAGGCCACAGATGACCTTTACATCATCTGCCCAAGGTCTGAAAGGGGAACTTTGCTTTTTAGTGATCTCCCCTACTAAATAGCCTCCCGTGTTAGCATTATATTAAAAAATTGTAAAAGTGGTGCATTTTTATGAAGAAAAAAGCTTGCATAAGTGATTTAAGATTTTTCGCTTTTATAAAAGAGAAAAGTAGCCGTTGCATCAGAACTTGGAATGGACTAAAATATTATGATGTCGGATTTTCACTATCTTTTCTAGTTTACGAGATCTAAACTGGACGGACGGACAGACATTTCACACAAAACTAACAGCGTCCTTTCCCCTTTCGGGTGCCGCTAAAAAACACAAAGCGCATAGCATTAGATTTATAGGTCTCGACTACAGATAATCTTCTGAGTAGACAGTGCTTTTAAAATATATAGGTGCCGGTACTCAGTGGTTAGGTGCCGGTACTCAGTGGTTAGGTGCCGGTACTCAGTGGTTAGGTGCCGGTACTCAGTGGTTAGGTGCCGGTACTCAGTGGTTAGGTGCCGGTACTCAGTGGTTAGGTGCCGGTACTCAGTGGTTAGGTGCCGGTACTCAGTGGTTAGGTGCCGGTACTCAGTGCTTAGGTGCCGGTACTCAGTGATTGATTGCCTAACTTTTAACTACTAATAAATTATAAATATACGTTAAAATACAAGAAAAGTAATATTTTTTCCCCACATTCAAAAAGGTGCCGGTACGCCGTACCGATGCGTACCGTCACAAAAAAAGTTGGTGTACTAGTTTAGAATGTTAGTTTTGTTAGACAAATTTATAGTGTATTGTTTTGAGCGACGGTAAAAATAGTGACGTAGTAAGACAGACGAATGACGTAGTAGACTAGATGAACAGGAGAGCAACATGGCGATAGTATAGAAGTAGTTTGTTTTGGATGTTAGTTAGAGAAATAGCGACGTTTATGAAGACTAGACGGACTTCCCAGTGATAAATAAAGGTGTCATTTTATAACAGTGAAAGTCGTTATCAAGTTGTTTTTTTTTTTTACTTGTAATGTTCTGTGGCTAATGTGAAGTCATCATAATTGAGATAAAAGTGAAGTCAGATTAAATTAGCCCACTACAATATACGACAAATGTAATTGAACCCAGGTTGTTGTTTTGTTTTATCCCTCTTAATCCTAAAATCTCATTGAATGTGTTCAATTTCCTGACTGACTGCAACTAGACTTGAGATAGTCCTCTCAAAATTGCCGCCTTGCACTCCCAGCCAGTTATAGCAGGGTTGTTTTTTTATAATCCCCCTTTTATTCGTTGATATTTATGGAGCTTGAAAAAAAAGCGAAAACGAGGCGTTCACCTTTTGTCCTGATCTTGACACTTACGTAACCTTGATCGCGGCGACCCGTTCAGCCAATCAAATGCCGCAACATCGCAGCGCAAGCGGTGGCACCGACGTTGAGACATGCTTTGCGAGCCGTGTGACAAGGCTTCGTGATTGGTTAGCTAATTTTGGATTAGAATCGCCTCCCCCCCCCCTTTACACACACACACATACATCCACAACTCTTACCCTCATGCAGCCGGTCATTGGATTCACCGCCACTGCTGTCATTTCAGGTCAAAGTGCTGGTCAATTGATCGTCCGGATACATGTTTACCGGCTTCATTTCTGCTACTAAAATAAGGGGGATTACTGTGTTTAAACAAGTTCAAAAGATGCAAATGAGGTGTTTATATAGGTTGGTATCACGTTTCTTCTTATTATTGCTATAATATTATCGATAATGAGATCTATATACATAGGATTCTAATTTTACTTTAGTTCATGTACACAGGTAAACAAATGCAAAGGGGAAGTGCGAGAGAAAGTACGTCATGACTCACGTGCTGTGTTTAAATTTAGCCTCTCTTCGCTCGGCTAACCAGTTGTCGGGAACAATTTTGTAACGTGAAGGGGAAAAAAATAGCTGTGAGGGGGTGGGTATGTGAAGAGGCCAGGAAGGATAAGTCACTAAATGACTGCCGAGGGCGACTTGGTGCACAGGAGGGGAAAAGTTCGCCGATGGTACGCAGTTCGAAAATAGTAGCCATAACTTAGGATACAACAGTGGTATTTTCCTACCATAATAAAACTAAATTCTAGATCTAGATGGGTTTTTTTTTTTGTTCTTTTCCATTTTAAAATGTAATTTAATACAAACTGCATGTGATGTCCAACGACTAATTTAATATAGACTGCATGTGATGTCCAACGACTAATTTAATATAGACTGCATATGATGTCCAACGACTAATTTAAAATAGGCTGTTCTGACAAAAATTTAGACATATGCATGTGGATTTTTAAAAATTAATTAGACTAATAGATCTAGTTCTTATAACTTATGGTGGAAAGGTAATCTTTAGCATTTTCGACACTATAAGTCATAGTTTAGAATTCTAACCATCATCATCCATTATCTCTTTTGATGAAGTTTGTCTATCCATAAGAACAAATCTAGATGATGACGCTGATCCATAGATCTAAGAAGCTTTGGGTCCACTAAAATTTCCATAAAGATCATTTAAAACTTATTAGAAAATTTTTATGTATTTCCCTTTTGAATACACAAAATGTTAAGATACAATAACTTGTTATGTCTTAATTAATTAAATATAATAATAAGAATAAAACTAGCGATCTTAGGCTTTGCAAGTTGATTGCAGAGATATATGCAAAATGTGTTGCATTATTCAGTAAACCTAGTCTTAGTTCAAACATGCACCCAACTAAAACCCAGATCACCAACTGTTAGACTTTTATTGGTTTCCAAGAAGAAACGGCGTTCCGCCATTTTGTTGGTACAAAACAACGCTTTTTAATGATTTTTTTCGAACAAATGGTCATTACATTCACTTTCCTGTATCAGCCAATGTCATCGATTCTCTGAATTTTTCTGCCTGGTCAAGTAGTATGCGCTCTGAAATATGGTCTCAATGGTCCCGGGTTGAAATCCTGCCCACCCCCACCATGTGTGGGCTAGATTGCATTAAAGGTTCCGACCTGACGAAACATCAGAAACATGTAAAACAAAACTAAGAATTCTTACAATTTAAAATCTTTAACTTTCTTTTTAAAAAGTTTACTTGTACTAACAAAATTTTAACGCCCCCCCCCCAAAAAAAAAATCCTTTTTCACCTCAACAGGGGTTAGCTCAGCTGTTCTCAACCTTTTTAGCTCGGCGACCCCTTATACGATTCCCCACTAGGCGGCGACCCCGAACCGTATAATTTATCTCGTTCATAGGCCTAGGTAGACCCTAAATGTGTTTTAAAATCATAATCAAATTTTAAATCCATGATATATTTACATAGCAAAAGCTTTATGTAATTTCATTTAGTGTGATATAAATTTGTGCTTAAAAAAAAATTAACATATATCAGTTAAGGTACAAATGTGCTTTTTACAACACTTAAGAAATCATATATATATATATATATATGTGTGTGTGTGTGTGTGTGTGCGTGTGTGTGCGTATATATATATATATATATATATATATATATATATATATATATATATATAACTTCTAATGAAAAATAAACGAAAAACCGAAATTTCCGATGGCCTTAGGCGACCCCTAGCAAATAATCATTTGACCCCCAAAGGATCGTGAGCCACTGGTTGAGAACCCATGGGTTAGCTGATCCCAAGTTGAGAAACGCTGACGTAACACACAAAAAATGCGCGTGTGAAAATTTAAGTCTATTTATTCTGCATGCTTGGGAATTACACAAGTTTTACAAAAATCTTAGTCTCTCCATTAAGTAGTTAAGCCTACAACACGCAAGTACAGGGAAGAAGCAGAGAGAGGAGAGAGAGAAGAGAGAGAGGGAGAAGGAAGAGAGAAGACAGCGCGAGAGGTGCGCATCGCACTCCTGCCTACACACACACTCACAAAACCGTGGCCCGATTACAAATTCTATTTTGGGTGTCGAATGACGACACTACGCCTCGCGCTGTTTGTGTCTTGTTTACTACGAACAGAGTTGCCGGTCCTAGCAGCTAATCATAAACATTTTAGCGACAATCCAGCAACTTCTCGACTTAACCTTTGACCTACGGCACAAGGCAATGAGTGAACTAGAAATCTATCTCTACATTTGGTGAACATACCAGCAGACACGGCAGTATTACTTAATAGGTATTGGTGTTCCACACTTCTTCTGATGTACTGATCGCGATACTCACATTGATGGAGTTTATATTCACACATTAATTTATGGGATTTATATCTACACTTCGGAGTCAATCAACATATCAATATATAATTTCTGCAATACAAAATCTCTCTTCAAATCGACCCACGCAATTTACTCGTGTATTCATTCATTAACAGGTACTCCTACCTCATATGGTAATCACATAACCATGATGGTATTCGATCAGGTAAGTCTTTGCTTTTATTGTGATTTTGATTCGCGATTTTTATTCCTCAATGTTAGTGTTTCTTGTTTCAACTTTTGTGCCTTGTGGCTCGATGCAAAAAGTTAGTTCTAGATCTAGTTGTCATTACCTTGCGTCTGGGAGACGCGGTGGCTGAGTTGTAAAAGCTTACTCCGAAAGCGCACGACACTCGGCCACAGAAACAGATGATCTTTACATCATCTACCCTCTAGATCGCAAGGTCTGAGACGATTACTTTACCTGTTATTTGATTATTTTTTTTAAACTGTCATTTACGTCCCACAAAGTACCAAAGGCGACTTATGGAAAGTGGCGGTTTAAAAGTGAAAGTTGTGGGTACACATTCAGTGTTTTACAGGAATGTCCGAAGAACTCGCCACTGACATTTTATATGGTGTAGTCCTTTTAAATTTTTTTTTTGTTTGGAAAATATTTCCTTTATAACCTTTAACTTGTTTAGTACTCCATTGATAATATTCAGTACCGTATGTATCTCTAAACGAAATGATGCCATGTGTCTCAGTGTGTTAATTAGGACAAAGTCTCATCCGCGAGACCCCTTCATTTCAAAGCCCCTGCCAATCTTCCTGTTACAACAAAACCTTGGACAACGACATAACTGTATTGAGTGACTTCTGCAGTTGTCAGTTGTAAATAAAAGAACAAAAGACCTGGGAACAAAAATATGTAATTAGCTCTCGCGTTCATGTAGATAAGCACATTGGACAAACACAAACAGTCATCGTGATCTGACTTTAAAACATATTGACTGTACTGGTCATCTTAGTGTCATTACATTCACCCCCCTCCCCTCGGCCCAACTCCTCACTCACTCCTCCCAACCGCTGCTCGCCCATTTTTTTTTTCATACATAGAAAGTGAATTAGTCAACAACTGTAATAATGCCGAGAACTTGTTTGTCAGTGTATAATGTTTGTCAGTGTATAATGTTTGTCAGTGTGGATTATAAATAAATGTGTCCTTATACGTGTGTATTCCCAAACAGACTTTGTGTGGTCTAAGTAAGTACCGGTTAGTATGTATTGAAGATGTGTGCGTGTGTGTGTTTATCTGTTTGTGCGCTAAAGTTATATAGGATGTAAACTCCATCTCCGCCTCAGCTACCCCCCCCCTCCGTGCTTTTTACAAAACGAAGCTGGCAAAATATTTACCCAGAAATCAATGACCTCAATTCACGCAATGGTGAAAAAAACAACAACATGTTACATTAGTAACATCAAAGATACAGCTACAAGTTTTAAAAAAACACTCAGACACCAACTTGCACAAAGATACATCGATAATAGAGAGATTTAAATCTAAATGCATTTTGATGGCACATCAATGACAACAACAACAAACAGTGCCGAGTCGATTCTGAATAGCCATGCACTTTTAGTCACACGAGTGGCGTGGTTGATATTGAACAAGGTGGGCATCGCGTCTATTGGCGATCGGTTGCTTATAAATGTACTACGTTTAATATTTGGAAGGTAGTATACTGAGAGATGGTACTCTACCCCCCCCTCCTCTTCCCCTACCCAACTCTGTTGATTTAACGAATGGTGCAGTTTGTTGCTCTGGGGGAGGGGAGTATGAACTAACACATTAGTGACCATTGGCTAACATGTATAACTTGGGATGCTAACCTCTTGTGTGTGTGTGTGTGTCTCGCTCTCTGTGTCTCTGTCTCTGTCCGTGTGTGAGGAAGGTGAGCATCTAAACATGTTTTAATAATGTGCAGGTTTACCATTTTATTTGTACAGTTAAGGAAATGAAGAGTTAAGTGTTGACTCTCTGGGCATTCAGTTGACCATGAGGGCAATCGATTGACACTAGCCATAGCGTAACAGTGAGAAGTGAGAGAGCTCACAATTTAAATGATTTGTTTTTTTTGGTTTGGTTGCTACCTCCTAAAGTTTAAAAGAAAATCTTTTAATTCACGCATAATGTTTTTATTGAATGTCACTTCAAGGTACTTTACACAAGTAGCTCGACACTAGGCTGTATACATTAACAGGGGGGGGGGGAGCTTTGTTAAACACGCAACATTTGTTGTAAGAGGAGAGTTGCACTTCTAGTCGCCAGCTGTTTCGCAATTTGTAACTGAATAAATGACAGGCACTTCTGTTTCTATGGTCACTTTGTACGCAAGTCTGGACCTACCAGCAGTTGAACTCCCTTCCCAGATCACTATCGCTCACACGTTCATTTCTTTCGCAATGGCACTCCCCAGTTCCTCTTAATTGTGTGGACAAAAATAAGACCCCCCCCCCCTCTTTTATTTTTATTTTCCCCTCTCCTCTGGAGACTTTAACATTTATGCGGGTGCTAGCAATTGAAAACATTTTAACACATATAGTTCCCACACATTACAGCCCCCCCCCTCCCCCTCTCTCCTTTTTTTCCCCATTTCGTTCCCCCCCCCCTCATTAAATCGATCCAGTGTCTCTGCCCTTGAATTGAGACCTAAGGCTGAATGTATCCATTCTATCCATTATGTACGAAGTATCCAATGTCATCTGTGACGACACCCGTGTCCTCGGAGTACTTTGAGGAGGAGACGGTAAGTTATATTCACTACTGCCAGCACCCCATTCTTTCAATCTTCAAGTATTACAAACATCTGGCCACTTGGTAAGACCAAAGCAATCAATCAAGTTTACACGAGTGCTACTTTTTTTTTTTTTTACTCATCTTTCCTTCTGTCTTTCTTTCCTCAATGCAAGCTCAACTTTGAACGCAACCCTTTTAGTTCGTCACTTTTCTAATCTAAAAAAAAAAGCTATTTTCCGCTTTCATGCAAGTGTTTCATTGAAACAATTGAGCAGAAGAGACACACCCCCTCCCCCAACTAACCACCACCAATTTTTGTCTTGCACAAAATAGCAGGGGTTTAAATCCGGGATCCATCGAGACGACAGTCCATAGCACTTACCACACAAGGCAACCATCCACAGGCCTAGCACTGAACCGGCGCCCCCCCCCCCCACACACCCTTTTCCCATCCCACCCCTGCAGAACTCTAATAGTACCTAATGAACTTGTAAGACATTGAATTATTTCACTATTTAAAATAAACCAGGTAAACAGCGTCCACAGTGATTCAGAATGATGAGTTTGAAGATTTATTGACATCGTGTTTCTCAGCAACTTGTAGAGTTAGTTCTAGAGGTATTGCTCATTATTACGTTAGTTCTAGAGGTATTGCTCAATATTACGTTAGTTCTAGAGGTATTGCTCAATATTACGTTAGTTCTAGAGGTATTGCTCATTATTACGTTAGTTCTAGAGGTATTGCTCATTATTACGTTAGTTCTAGAGGTATTGCTCATTATTACGTTAGTTCTAGAGGTATTGCTCATTATTACGTTAGTTCTAGAGGTATTGCTCATTATTACGTTAGTTCTAGAGGTATTGCTCATTATTACGTTAGTTCTAGAGGTATTGCTCATTATTACGTTAGTTCTAGAGGTATTGCTCATTATTACGTTAGTTCTAGAGGTATTGCTCATTATTACGTTAGTTCTAGAGGTATTGCTCATTATTACGTTAGTTCTAGAGGTATTGCTCATTATTACGTTAATTCTAGAGGTATTGCTCATTTATTACAACACAATTCCATATAGATGACAGTAAACGTTAGTTTGGGCCTGTTGGAATGTAATTTCTGTCTACGTGTGGCTAATCTCTATTACCAATGTGACACAAATGTAACGACGACACAAAATCAATACCCTGAAAGTGTAACTGTACTTTAAAAAATACTCAAGGGGTCATCCACATAAGTGTCTCTGTTATTGGCGTCATAGCTGATAAATGAAAGTTCAAAAGACAGTTTTTAAAGCTTTTTACTTTAGTCTAGGGCCTAGGGTGTGGGCTGTAAGTCCATTATATCAGCAACTGACTGTTGTTGTTTGTGTTGTCAAGGGTGTTAGTAATTAACGTCTGTTTTTGTTTTGTATCAAGATCAGGACCTTGTTTTTGTTTAGTGTTTTTCAAGTTTTTTACTTTGAAGCATTTTTTTAATTTTATTTTTGGATTATGTTCTAATTAAACCGTTAAACACGATGACCTAGTGCCCTACATTTGTTTAGAGAATGATTATTCAGATGAATTAAAAACAAATAAAAAGCTTGTATGGCTCTATGAGGGCCCAGCATAGAGCTCACATTGTAATCAACCGATTGTGAATTTTTTTTTTATTATTTAAATTAATTGTCCACAATTTAAGTCCACTTCTCTCCCGGCTTGCTCTAGCTGATGTAATAGATGTTATGTATTGCGTAGTTGTTAGGTATTGCGTAGTTATGTGATTAGATGACGTGTACGTAAGCCACTAAGTTATATTTGCGTTCCTGACTGGTCGTAGTTTAGGGATGTAAGGCAGGGAATAGCTGCGGTTAGATCACGGGGATTGGTTGGGAAATAGCTGCGGTTAGATCACGGGGATTGGTTGGGGAATAGCTGCGGTTAGATCACGGGGATTGGTTGGGAAATAGCTGCGGTTAGATCACGGGGATTGGTTGGGAAATAGCTGCGGTTAGATCACGGGGATTGGTTGGGAAATAGCTGCGGTTAGATCACGGGGATTGGTTGGGAAATAGCTGCGGTTAGATCACGGGGATTGGTTGGGAAATAGCTGCGGTTAGATCACGGGGATTGGTTGGGGAATAGCTGCGGTTAGATCACGGGGATTGGTTGGGGAATAGCTGCGGTTAGATCACGGGGATTGGTTGGGGAATAGCTGCGGTTAGATCACGGGGATTGGTTGGGGAATAGCTGCGGTTAGATCACGGGGATTGGTTGGGGAATAGCTTCGGTTAGATCACGGGGATTGGTTGGGGAATAGCTTCGGTTAGATCACGGGGATTGGTTGGGGAATAGCTTCGGTTAGATCACGGGGATTGGTTGGGGAATAGCTTCGGTTAGATCACGGGGATTGGTTGGGGAATACGTTACGAGAGGAAAGGAGAGCCTTGGAGACGGGAATAAAGACTTACATGAAGCATTACAGGAGAGAGGAGGTGAGAAAGGTTGAGTCAAGATTTAGGAGGAGTGTGCTTGTTTCTGCATTGATTAGTACGTGTTAACCTGTTCAAATCAGCGCGGCACTAGTGTTTAGGTGTGACTACGCTATTTATAGATGTATGCTTGTGTAACAACGCTTACAAGAGAACGACAGTTTGTTTCAAAGCTCGTGATTTGAATGAACTCGACATTATCAAACTGTTTATGTAACTTGGTGACGGGTTAAAAAAAAAAAAGATCAAATCGCTGTGGTCTATTATTTGTTTTAATGCACCCCCCCCCCCCAGTTATGCACGACGGCTCCTGCTGCTCCCCACTAAGCTCCAGTTCTACACATTGACTTGAAATGCTATTTTTTTGTTAGGCATGTAACACTATTTCTGTTGTCTGTATTCATCTATTCGTATCAATTTCAAGCACAAATCTGTGAAATTAAAGTGGAGTCTTTAATGTTCTTAGTCAGAACTCAATTTTAGAACCTATGCGCTGTTCTACTGAGAGAATTGCTTGAATGCGTTTAAGGAGTGGCTAGAATATTTCCGGCGTTATGTCATTTGATTTGCTTTGTGCTGGCTTACGGCACAGTTGGTCTGTTGTTTGTCAGACTTCTAGAAAACTCTGGCGATATGGGAATGCTTTCTTTGTCCCTCCCCCCCCCCCCCATTTTTTAATTCCACCGGGCTCTGTTCCTCCCATTTTGAAACGGATTTATGTAATACTTTATTGTGTGCTATAGTGAGCCTGTTCACTGACCTAGACATCTGTTCCGTAGTATAGAAATATTTTAGAAATATTTACAAGCTGCAACATCAATGTAAGAGTAGTGTAGACACGATTTGAGGGGATTGGTATTAAAAGGTTACATTAAGGTGATTGCAGGTGGGGGGTTGGGGGTACGCCTAAATAAATGTATAGATGTCAATCATTTCTGCTCTTTCGGCTAAGACGTTGTTTGTTGTATATCTATCACAGGCAATTCTCTTTAAGGATTCATTTCTTCTCTATGACATTGCCTTTGGCTTACCTAGTGGTAAGTCATAATTACATAGAAATCGACCACCGGCGGAGAATGGTTGTCTGCTCTGGATGTGGCTAAATGGTTGTCTGCTCTGGATGTGGCTAAATGGTTGTCTGCTCTGGATGTGGCTAAATGGTTGTCTGCTCTGGATGTGGCTAAATGGTTGTCTGCTCTGGATGTGGCTAAATGGTTGTCTGCTCTGGATGTGGCTAAATGGTTGTCTGCTCTGGATGTAGCTCTCAGGCGGGGCTCGAAGACAAGTCTTATAAATATATATACAGAAGAAGACTGATAGTGTGTATATAGTTATTTTTAATTCTTTTTTAAGAGTTATCCCTCTTTTTGTGTTTATGGACAGACGCATTAGGAGGAGAAATATAGAATTGTATAATAAACTTTGAACTCTGTGTGTGTGTGTGTGATGTGATGATTGACTGGATGACACGATACATCCAAACACTAGGGACCTCCTTGGTCTCATCGACTCGAGCGTTTTGTCACGTGATATTTATGACATTTTTCTAAGTATGAACATTCGAATGTGTTGTTGTCTGTTGTTTGGGTTTGTACCTGATACCTTGGTGCCAGTAGAAACTTTTTTTTACTCGGTATAGATCGAAAAGAGACAAAGCTAAAGTAAGACTAGACAAAGCTAAAGTAAGACTAGACAAAGCTAAAGTAAGACTAGACAAAGCTAAAGTAAGACTAGACAAAGCTAAAGTAAGACTAGACAAAGCTAAAGTAAGACTAGACAAAGCTAAAGTAAGACTAGACAAAGCTAAAGTAAGACTAGACAAAGCTAAAGTAAGACTAGACAAAGCTAAAGTAAGACTAGACAAAGCTAAAGTAAGACTAGACAAAGCTAAAGTAAGACTAGACAAAGCTAAAGTAAGACTAGACAAAGCTAAAGTAAGACTAGACAAAGCTAAAGTAAGACTAGACTAAAACGAATCTCTTAATGAAGCTTGGTTATATATATTTTTTTGTCTCTTATTCTTTTTTTATACTGGTGTTTCCCCCCCTCTCCATCTCTCTCTCTCAGTTCCTGGTGTCCAGCCAGCGACACACGACCTGCGTGAGCCGCTCGCTATTCAAGCTCCCCCCCCCCCCTCGGCAGTGGGTACTTCCTTCAATATGCCCCATGCGCCAGTACCGCATTCCTACCCACTGCGCCCCACGCCACCCACCCCCCCTTTTTTTTTTATCCTACGTTTTCACGTCTCCTTCTTTCCCCTCCCTCCATCCTTTCAATTTCCTCCCCCCCCCTCCTTACATTTTAACCCTTTCTGTTACTCCCCGCTTCCCGCCCCATCCCCTCAAACTGTTTATACAAAAAAAAAAAAAACATCTCTGAAAAACATAATTGATGACTGGGCGGAGGCGCCGACTTGCAGTGGATGAATGTCCCAAGGTTGGCCTGACCATAACCTCACCGTCACCGGATAGATGACCACGTACAGGTCAGTACAAAAATAGTGTACGGCTAAGGTTTCGGACATGCCGACTGGCTACTGTGAATATACTGGCTAGTTTACGGAATTCCTTTCATCTGTGGTCCTGTGCTTGATTCCTTATGTTACAGTTGTGTGTATTAGCGCGGGACGTAGATAGAAGGCGCAAGTTTTACGTTCGACCTATAAAAACGAATATGTGGATGAAATGAATTTTGGAGTGTTGATTAAAAAATACATTAAATATTAGCCATAATAATCGGGTGAGTGTAATTTGTGATATATTTAAATGTATGAACGTTGCTTCACAATAGAAGATTAATATGTCCTAGCCTCATCCTCCTGAAGGATGACAGGGGTTGGTGGTGGCGTCCAGGGTTCGAACCCGGGACCATCTTGTGGACGTACTTAACGCAAAGTACATACCCAGTACTTATTACCTCACACAAGTTTTGTTTTAATTGCAGTGATCATTAAATGAACTTTAATTTGTTTTTTGATGGCTAGCGTCGTGTTATTGTGAACAAATTGTCGTCTTCATTAATGAAGTTTAATTTGCGTAGTTGCCAGCGACCTGTTTGGATGTTGTTTTTAAAACCCATCCAGTCAGCGGTGAATGAGTTGTCACTGAATTGTCCAAGAGAAACAACAGATGTTTATGTCGCGTACCAAAACAGTTTTGTTCTCCCCTGTTTGAAAACAGATCTAGTGTTTAGTGTTTTTTTCTGTCAATGTTACAAAAAAAGAAAGAAACTTTCATATCTGCATTTCTGTGACTTCAAAGCTAAAGCACGGATCGGTGCTGCACGGACTACGAGGGTCTTGTTGTTTCGGTGTTGTACGTTTGTTTTGTTTGTAAAATGTTTTACATGTTTCGGATGTTCCTTCAGAGTTGAAGATAATTACTTCCTAGTCCTAACCTCCCGCAGGACGACGGGGAATGGGAGCGGGCAGGGTTTGAACCCTGGACCATCGATAAATCTGAACGACAGTCCAGCGCGCAAACCGCACGACCAGGCAGCCATCCTACGGACTACGAAGGTCTTGTTGTTTCGGTGTTGTACGGACTACGAAGGTCTTGTTGTTTCGGTGTTGTACGGACTACGAAGGTCTTGTTGTTTCGGTGTTGTACGGACTACGACGGTCTTGTTGTTTCGGTGTTGTACGGACTACGACGGTCTTGTTGTTTCGGTGTTGTACGGACTACGACGGTCTTGTTGTTTCGGTGTTGTACGGACTACGACGGTCTTGTTGTTTCGGTGTTGTACGGACTACGACGGTCTTGTTGTTTCGGTGTTGTACGGACTACGACGGTCTTGGCCTACACTACGACCAAACGTCTTTAATGTGTTTTTTTTCACCACACAATCAATGTGAACTGTACACACTAAGCAGGATTCGAACTTAATTCGTACACCTAGGTATGAAAGTGTGTTGTTTTTTTCTGGTAGTCTTTTGGCGTCATCAAACTCTTCCATCAACTTCTGAAGCAAACATTTAGTAGTTAACATTTGTCATCTACAAGGAATCAACCCTAAACCTACATCACAACAAGTTCAACAAACACGACCACAACTTATCTGTTCACTTTTCTATAGTTTTGTTTTCTTAGCACGAACTCTTTTAATTCATGGAAGAAAAAAAAACAACCTTTGTTCCAGGTATCGATTCCTTTAAGATGGTTTTATAAGCCCCCCACTCTTTTTTTCTTTTTCTCTGTTGTGCACTGTTTCCCCACTTCCTGTTGGACAATAGGATCCCATTGCCTGGGTTGTACTTTAACGTATACGCGGTACAGGGTAGGTGTTCAAGTCCGTTCGAAATCTTTGACTTTAACTGCCGGGTGTGTTAGAAAGCGTCTAGTTAAAATCTGGATCCAGGCGCTCAAGGTCCTGTTTAAAAAGTACGGTCAATAGTTGTGACGTATTCAAACAGAATACTATTTAAGTTGTATTTCCATTCTGTCACGTTAAGGAAAGCGAACGAACGACCAATGGAGCTCAATTCTACTTACTCCTGAAGGATAGCTGCCTGGTCTCTAGTTCGAATCCTGCCCAATTCCATTCGCGGCCGTTATGTGAGTGTTTCTCAAGTAAGGCCTTTAAAACAAATAACACAATTTACCGAATGTCTTTATTTTCTTGGGGCGGGGGGTGTTTCAAAAGTTTGAGACTTTGAAATCTTTCAAGCTACATAGTGTGTGCCACGTAGTTTGTACAGTACAGTATCATTGAAACGCTTTTATTTTATTTATTCAATTGGTATAGATTTTTATGAACAATATATTTTTTAGTCTAGCGTATTCACATAATATAAAACTGAAGTTAAGACAGCTGAACTGTGTTCACTATTTTTGTCTATATCTTTTCTCTAAACTGCAGACTTATTTGTTTAATCGAAATGGGTGTGTTTTATTTTGATTGACAGATTACGCGTGCGGGGGGTACAAGCACAAACTGGTTCTACAGTCTAAAAATAGCGCTGTAAAGTACGACAGTTACGTAATGGCTAAGTCAAACAGTCCATTCATTGATCCTTTATCAATATACTGTTTTACTATCTATAGATTTATCAATATACTGTTTTACTGACTATTTATAGATTTATCACTAGGCTGTTACCGCAGTGTGTGTACGCGCGTGTTCTTGTAAATGTTTGTTAGCTGTGTTCATTTGAATGTCTCTCCGCCCCCGCTCCACTTGCTTGTGTTCGGGCTAATAAGAACGTAGAAAAGAGATTATGGCGGCATGTGTAGTGAGGGCTAAAAATAGATTTGTCCTGTTTATTTGGTCGGATGTTTAAAAAAAAAGTGAGTAGTTAAGCAACTGTCTCTAGTTTAAATCTATGTCAAGGGTGAGATTATTGTGAGTTGACAGCTCGCCTAGAGATCTAGCTCTTACAAATACATGGCACTTATTGTGAGTTGACAGCTCGCCTAGAGATCTAGCTCTTACAAATACATGGCACTTATTGTGAGTTGACAGTTCGCCTAGAGATCTAGCTCTTACAAATACATGGCACGTATTGTGAGTTGACAGCTCGCCTAGAGATCTAGCTCTTACAAATACATGGCACGTATTGTGAGTTGACAGTTCGCCTAGAGAACTAGCTCTTACAAATACATGGCACGTATTGTGAGTTGACAGTTCGCCTAGAGATCTAGCTCTTACAAATACATGGCACGTATTGTGAGTTGACAGTTCGCCTAGAGATCTAGCTCTTACAAATACATGGCACGTATTGTGAGTTGACAGTTCGCCTAGAGATCTAGCTCTTACAAATACATGACACGTATTGTGAGTTGAGATCTAGCTCTTACAAATACATGGCAATTATTGTTAGTCCCTCGAGTCTTAGCATCGCTATCTGCCTCTTTTTTCTTGTCCTGGCACTGTCCCCTTTAGGAAGGTCTTTTGCAGGTTCTGAGGTCATTGTGATGTGGTCATTAAGTTTTTTTGACAGTGGTCAGCAGGTCGTCGTGAGGTCCAGTTGTGATCCTGTTCCGAATTTCCTCACTCGGGATGTTGCCTTTGTAGGTGATAACCTAAAAGGTGATTCTTCTATAGCATCTCAGTTCCATTGCTAGGATCCTTCTATAGCATGTCAGTTCCATTGCTAGGATCCTTCTATAGCATGTCAGTTCCATTGCTAGGATCCTTCTATAGCATCTCAGTTCCATTGCTAGGATCCTTCTATAGCATCTCAGTTCCATTGCTAGGATCCTTCTATAGCATCTCAGTTCCATTGCTTGGATCCTTCTATAGCATCTCAGTTCCATTGCTAGGATCCTCTTTTCTCCAGATCTTCTATCAGCGTCCAAGATTCGCAAGCATAAAAGAATATGGCTGTGATCTGGTAACGCATTAGTCTGATTTTTGTGTCGCGGGCTATGCCTTTGTATTTCCAAAATGTCATGAATTTTGCAAGTTCTGCTGTGAACCGTGCGGCCCCAGTAGTTCAGGCTTGGTTCCTTCATCTGAAACGATAGCTCGGAGGCTGACACTTTGACTTAGATTTCTTTCATTTGTATTCGCTGATTTAGTGCATCGGTCGTGTTTCTTGACACAACACAGGGAACTAGCTTGGGAGGTGTTGATTTCAGGAGTTAAGAACCGTTGCTTTTTCTTCTTCGGCATTAAAGTTGGCATATTAGAATATGTACTTATCATGTGGTTATTATTAACAGTTAAGTGTGGCTAAAAAAAAAAAAAGATAGCATAAAATAAAAATAAAAATCCGTAACAATTTCTCGTAATATTTTTTTGTTCATTGTTTGAAACTATCCATTGCTGTATTGTACGGCCGCTAGACACGGCAGGTTTCATTTCCTAGGCCTGTTATTACACTCTTTTTTTTTTGCCGTTTTTAGTATTAGAGTTTCAGATGGGCCATTGGTGATTTAGACAACATCAACAAGAAGAATCACTGGGAAAATAAAAAAATTAAACAGAAAGACAAAATACAAACAATATAAGAAAAACTTGTGGTACTGTGTTGGTTCCAGTCAGTGCGGTTACTCTCGTGGTCAGTGACATACATTGTTTGTAATGGTTGTGGAACTTGTTCGAGGTGCCGCTGACCTGTCTCAAAAGGTCTCTTCGACCTCAGCACATGGAGCGCGTGAATTAACTGATCATGTTTTGGACCCTGCTTCTAAAGTAGCGGTAAGACCCTTTTTGACATTTTTGGCGTGTAAGTGTTAAGTCCTATGCGTGTGTGTATGTGTCTGTGTACGCTGAAATGATTTTCAAATTTAATAATCTCAGGATAATTTTGTTTTATTGAAAACAAAAGCTATCAATTTTCATGTATGTGTTTGAGTATTCTGTCTGTCTGAGTTTTATGTGCGTTTGTTCTTCTCAAAGCATTGTAATTCTTTGTTTTTTCTTCCATTTCTTTCTAATCAATTTCAGTTGTTTTTTTTCTCCGAAATGTTAGCACTCCCATATCCTTAAATCCCTCCCCCCCCCCCCCCGCCCGACCAGTACGTTAGCTATAAACACATTCACCGTGGCTTCCCAGCCCTCCCCTGCGTAGCATTCATACCCAAGTTTTATATCCATATTAGACACACACACAAATATATATATATTTATCTCTAGCTTTGGTTACGTGGCTGCCGTGACCCTGACCTTGTAGTCGTATTACGTCTAATGTGTCACACCTCGCATCAACAGAGCAGTTAGACCGAATAGGGAATGGCAGTGATTAGGTTCATCTACAGATAGACTGGACTGGGACACGGGGGTTGGGGCCGAGCTTTGCAGTGCAGACGAGGAGAGAAAAATAAAAAAACACAAGAGGCTAAAGTTTATTGGGAATTCCCGAATCTTACGCAACAATGTAGAGCAGTGGTTCCCAAACTGTGTGTAGCGGAGTCCTAGTGTCCCGCCAAGCCTGAGTAGGTGTTCCGCGAACTATTGGAATAGTGAACTAGTCGGCCACCACGTGAATTATTCTGTTTAAAAAAAAATGTAAGTGTTCCTTTATATAGTCAGAGTATGTCCTGTTAGGAAAAGTTTTGGAAACATTGATGTAGAGTAGTAATTAAGTAGGTTAAGTAATGGAAAAAAAACGCGGGGGGGGGGCAATGACTTTATGTTACTACCCCTCCCTTTCTATTTTAAAAAAAACATTACTTATGGCAATGAAACGTTACGGACAAGCCAAAGCTTCCAATGAGATTGTAGGAGCACTAGAGTGTCAAAAGAAAACCGAATTTCAAATAAAAGCAAAAAAAAAAAGATAGAAACTGGGGTGGGGGGGGGGTTGACTCAGGAGTGTGGGGGGGAGGAGGAGAAGGTCCAGGTGTGTCATATGTTTCCAGCGTGCGGTCTTCTATTATCTGACGTAACCTACTAGAAACATGTCACTGATTGCTATTCACCTCTAGGAGATAGTGTTCGACCTTTTTAACATTTCATTATCGAGCTTTTTTTTTTTTTACGAATAATCTGTCAATATGTTTCTTTGTTAAACAAAATTCACATTAGGCATTACTCTTTAGTCCTATAATAAAGACAGCCTCCCCCCCCCCAAAAAAAAAATCTTATTACCTAACACAAATATAAATAAATAAGCCACGCCCCCTTATTAAAAAACAACAACAACGACATGCACAACGCAGTTTCACGTTACCCCGGCGATTTCCTTGAAATCCTCTATCTCGTAGTTTGTATTTCTGTGCATTGGTTCTGTCGAAGGAAAACTGCAGTCTTTCTTGTTTCCCCCCCCCCCCCTCAAAAACAAGTCAACATTCAGTACCGGTAGTCATTACGTCTACTTGCGGCCATGTTTAAATATAGAAGTAAAATGACTCGATTGCATCATGTGACACGTGACCTTGGCCTAACCTTTATTTTAATCCAATCGCGTCATAAACAAAGAAAGATACACAAGCTCAGACCGAAATAAATACATCGTGAATCCGGCTCTGAACCATCCGGTACAGGTCATTAAGTCTAGTAGGCCGTAAAGAGCTCATTAATAATGTCTCTAAAATATAGATTTATGGCGAACTGTTCTTATCATTCATGATTTGAGGTAGAGTAACAACAGAACAAAAAGCAAAACTTATCTAAGGGAAAACACTTTAAAATCACTGCCATATATCTCAATACTCCAGGGATGAGCTCTTTTTTCTATATGAAGCAAAATTAGGTACCACTTATTAACTGTTTTTTTTTTATTCATTCATGTCATGAATAATTATGCAATTGAAGTGAAAGACAACAAAACGTGTACAAAATGAGGGAGAATAACTCAGCATATACAGCCACATCTCTCAATAAGTAGTATTAATTTCCCTTTTTGATATCAGCTTTGGAAAAACAACTCAACAGAAGTGCTGCTTTAAAATACTTTTAAAAACCTTTTTAGAGTGTCCAAAAAGAGTATGAAGGACCTCCATCAACTAGATGATACTTTTATGACATCATTTTTTAAGAGGGTTTTGACCACTTGAGCCAACCTTGGTTCCCTTAGCCCGTCGAGGTTGGAGGACGCGCCCCACAAAGGAGTCCTCCGTATTCCTACACTGTACCACCACTAACCATGAGAAGGGCAACTTTTAAAGACCACCTCTGACGTCAGCTTACTTGTGCTGGTCTAGAGAACAATTGGCAGCAAATGTCTTCCGAAAGAGCTGTCCGTGGTACATATTTTTAAAACACCTAAAGAAAAAAACAGAACTTAAATCCACCTTCTTTGTGCAGTTTTCTCACCCCTTCATGTTTAGTGAACTTCGCAAGTCAAAGCCACACCATAGTCTGTAATGTTCTTCTAGTATCTGAATATAAAGGAATGCACCAATGTGATTCTATGCATGGAATCAGAGTGCTTAACATTTCAAAGGCGCGTCTCTTTCTTCAGACCTGATTGTATCCAGTTTTTTTTATGGATAATCGGGGCGTTGTTGATCCACAGTAGACATGATTTCATCGAGGCATTGAGGGCGCCCAGAGCCGCGTGAGATGGGCTGATTAAATAGCGTGATGCATTGGGAAAACCCAGCATTCTTCTAGTCACCAGCATGCATGTCTCTGCACACATTATTTCTTGATGTAAACACGCAACACAATGATAGGGGGAGGGGAGAGATCTAATGCTTTTGTTGTTTATCTATGTGTCACGTGGGTTGGTCCAGACTATGTGGTGGTATTGAGTTACTGTTGAATGATGCACTATGGGATATAGTCCTTTGTCTTATGTCGACATATCATATGAAAGTAAGAATTTAAAAAAAAAAGGGGGGGGGGTAACGTCTTCTGCCTTTGAGAGACAGGGGCGATCAGTGGGGAATTCCAATTTTTTTTTTAAATGACGTGACGCCCAGGTACAAAGAGTAGTCTATAAAATGTATATATATACTTCAGAGATTTTAGGACATGCTTGCAGGTGACAAATACTTTTGTCTTCCTCATCGAATTTCTGGGTCTATTAGTCAAGCAACTGTTTCGAGCACGCACACACACACACACACACACAAGACAAGCCATATCGCGGACTATGAATCACACGTTGACCTATCCTCTCGTGTTACGTGTGATACAAACCTAGTCAAGAGTTTTGTTTCCCTAAAAGACCTCAATATAATTTGCAATACTAAAAACTTAAACATGGGGATAATATATTTATATTGGGGAGGTGGGTATAGGAAGAAAGAGGGAGAGTGTAGGTATGGACTGAACGGGACCACTAAACCTGAAGAGAGAGGGAGAGTGTAGGTATGGACTGAACGGGACACCACTAAACCTGAAGAGAGAGGGAGAGTGTAGGTATGGACTGAACGGGACCACTAAACCTGAAGAAAGAGGGAGAGTGTAGGTATGGACTGAACGGGACCACTAAACCTGAAGAGAGAGGGAGAGTGTAGGTATGGACTGAACGGGACACCACTAAACCTGAAGAGAGAGGGAGAGTGTAGGTATGGACTGAACGGGACCACTAAACCTGAAGAGAGAGGGAGAGTGTAGGTATGGACTGAACGGGACCACTAAACCTGAAGAAAGAGGGAGAGTGTGGGTATGGACTGAACGGGACCACTAAACCTGAAGAGAGAGGGAGAGTGTAGGTATGGACTGAACGGGACACCACTAAACCTGAAGAAAGAGGGAGAGTGTAGGTATGGACTGAACGGGACACCACTAAACCTGAAGAAAGAGGGAGAGTGTAGGTATGGACTGAACGGGACACCACTAAACCTGAAGAAAGAGGGAGAGTGTAGGTATGGACTGAACGGGACACCACTAAACCTGAAGAGAGAGGGAGAGTGTAGGTATGGACTGAACGGGACACCACTAAACCTGAAGAAAGAGGGAGAGTGTAGGTATGGACTGAACGGGACCACTAAACCTGAAGAAAGAGGGAGAGTGTAGGTATGGACTGAACGGGACCACTAAACCTGAAGAAAGAGGGATAGTGTAGGTATGGACTGAACGGGACACCACTAAACCTGAAGAAAGAGGGAGAGTGTAGGTATGGACTGAACGGGACACCACTAAACCTGAAGAAAGAGGGAGAGTGTAGGTATGGACTGAACGGAACACCACTAAACCTGAAGAGAGAGGGAGAGTGTAGGTATGGACTGAACGGGACCACTAAACCTGAAGAGAGAGGGAGAGTGTAGGTAGACTGAACGGGACACCACTAAACCTGAAGAAAGAGGGAGAGTGTAGGTATGGACTGAACGGGACCACTAAACCTGAAGAGAGAGGGAGAGTGTAGGTATGGACTGAACGGGACACCACTAAACCTGAAGAAAGAGGGAGAGTGTAGGTATGGACTGAACGGGACCACTAAACCTGAAGAAAGAGGGAGAGTGTAGGTATGGACTGAACGGGACCACTAAACCTGAAGAGAGAGGGAGAGTGTAGGTATGGACTGAACGGGACCATTAAACCTGAAGAAAGAGGGAGAGTGTAGGTATGGACTGAACGGGACCATTAAACCTGAAGAAAGAGGGAGAGTGTAGGTATGGACTGAACGGGACCACTAAACCTGAAGAAAGAGGGAGAGTGTAGGTATGGACTGAACGGGACACCACTAAACCTGAAGAAAGAGGGAGAGTGTAGGTATGGACTGAACGGGACACCACTAAACCTGAAGAAAGAGGGAGAGTGTAGGTATGGACTGAACGGGACCACTAAACCTGAAGAAAGAGGGAGAGTGTAGGTATGGACTGAACGGGACCACTAAACCTGAAGAGAGAGGGAGAGTGTAGGTATGGACTGAACGGGACCATTAAACCTGAAGAAAGAGGGAGAGTGTAGGTATGGACTGAACGGGACCATTAAACCTGAAGAAAGAGGGAGAGTGTAGGTATGGACTGAACGGGACCACTAAACCTGAAGAAAGAGGGAGAGTGTAGGTATGGACTGAACGGGACACCACTAAACCTGAAGAAAGAGGGAGAGTGTAGGTATGGACTGAACGGGACACCACTAAACCTGAAGAAAGAGGGAGAGTGTAGGTATGGACTGAACGGGACCACTAAACCTGAAGAAAGAGGGAGAGTGTCGGTATGGACTGAACGGGACCACTAAACCTGAAGAGAGAGGGAGAGTGTAGGTATGGACTGAACGGGACACCACTAAACCTGAAGAGAGAGGGAGAGTGTAGGTATGGACTGAACGGGACACCACTAAACCTGAAGAGAGAGGGAGAGTGTAGGTATGGACTGAACGGGACACCACTAAACCTGAAGAGAGAGGGAGAGTGTAGGTATGGACTGAACGGGACCACTAAACCTGAAGAGAGAGGGAGAGTGTAGGTATGGACTGAACGGGACCACTAAACCTGAAGAGAGAGGGAGAGTGTAGGTATGGACTGAACGGGACCACTAAACCTGAAGAGAGAGGGAGAGTGTAGGTATGGACTGAACGGGACCACTAAACCTGAAGAGAGGCAAACAAGAGTAATATCTTGTTATCATGCTATTGTTGTTTATGTGTCACGCGGGTTGGTCCAGACTGATATTGTAATATTACATCTATATTGTACTTGACAAAATATTAAGGGAATTAATTTTATTTGTAGTGTGTGTTTGAGTCGAGATAACTCTGTCTGAAACGAATGCAACATATATTATAAAATCAATTCTATCCATATTTTATTTTATGAATCAAAATTATAACACACATCACCCCTCATTGTTACTAAATACTTTATTTTCTTTCTCTTCTCTCTCTCTCTCTCTTTTTTCTCTTTCTCTTCTAAAGCTCTCTTCTCTCTCTTCTCAATCTCTCTTAATCTTTCTCTTCTATATAAGGAGGTTAAAAAATGGCTCTAGCCTGTATGGACAGCCCCATAATTGAGACGTACAATCTATAATTAGCTCCATGAATCAATGGCTGACTATTGATCACTTCTTGTGTAATCGCCTTGAAATGTTTATGTAATGAGTGATCATTGCGTCATGGTTACATAACAGGGGGGGGGACACGCCTTCGTTGACATAACCTGGGGGGGGGGACACGCCTTCGTTGACCTAACCGGGGGGGGGACACGCCTTCGTTGACCTAACCGGGGGGGGGACACGCCTTCGTTGACATAACCTGGGGGGGGGACACGCCTTCGTTGACCTAACCGGGGGGGGGACACGCCTTCGTTGACCTAACCGGGGGGGGGGGACACGCCTTCGTTGACCTAACCGGGGGGGGGACACGCCTTCGTTGACCTAACCGGGGGGGGGGGACACGCCTTCGTTGACATAACCTGGGGGGGGGACACGCCTTCGTTGACCTAACCGGGGGGGGGGGACACGCCTTCGTTGACCTAACCGGGGGGGGACACGCCTTCGTTGACCTAACCGGGGGGGGGGGGACACGCCTTCGTTGACCTAACCGCGTGTGCGTGTCACCGTACAGCACCCATTGTGTAACGAGCAAAATGGCGAGAGATATTTTTTTTTAATAACACAGCAAGGGGAATAATCTTAACCGTGTCGACATCCTAGTTAATTGTCAAGAAATAAAAGCGTTTAGATAATGTTGAACAAGGTGACAATAGGAATGTTTGGTAGCACAGACGGCGGTATCTGCTGTTTGTTGTGTCCAGCATTACGTTATTTATAAACAAACTTTTAAATCACATTTATATCAGTCAACTCGAAATGAACGAATCATTGTCGTCAACCGACTTGTGACAACTGGAGAATGGCTTATTCATTGATAGTGGTTTATGATAAAGTTTTTCTTTTTCAAATCATGTTTTTCAAATGTTTATAAGAATGTGCATATCAAGTTTAAATAATAAGGACCTATAGTGGCCCCCAAGACTTATTTCGATCACTATACAGAAACGTTTTTAAAACAATCAAAGGTGTATCGTTCTTAGTTTGTTAAAGATGTAAACAAGAGAGGACAGACGGACAGCACAAAACCAATATCTGTTTCCTATTCGTTGAAAACGTATCTTAAACATTTCAACGGAACAGTAGCCGTGACGTACTGCGAAGTGGGCCAGAAATAACTAGACGGACTTGAACTTGCTTGTGGGAAGTTTTTGACTATAATAGATACTGTTGAATGACGTAATTAACCTAATTATGCAATCTCGTTTCTGAAGTTTAGAAACTGGTTGGATCACAGCAGAAGTCAGCAGACACTTAAGTTCAGAGGTCATTGAACTCTGTCAACTAAGTTTTGTTGGTGGGTGGCTTTTTTTGTTTGTTTTTTTGTAAAGATTACATCACATCTGGCTGATGCTATAATACCGCGTATCGATAATCACAGGGAAAAAATCGATTATGTTGAGTGTAATTGAAATCGAGGCTATCCAATAATGTGCTTAAAATTTACGACGGTGACGTGTAGCTAGCTCAACGACTAAACCTTTTTTTTATCCTAGAAATGATTCAACACACAAGTTAATTTTAATGATCCCCCCCCCCCTCAATATTTGGACAGAATTCTTTCCCTATAAGCTAATAACTTTTGTTACATTTCTTTCCGGCTTTTCAATCTTATGCCGTATTCGGGGGGGGGGGGGCGAGTATGTCTAAGGTATTCTTAAGTTGACGAGCTTTAAAATGGCGTGGTGAGAGGGGGGGGGGGTACATCGTACCAGAGACAGCTGGAGAACTCCGAGGCCACGGCTTTACTTCGGAGACTTAAATGTAATGGCTCAGTTTTGCGTCAGTTTGTGGTATAATATTTAGGAGGCAGCTTGATTTTGTTTAGCAACTTTAAAATATTGCATTCTCCTTTATGCTTAGCATTCATAAACCTTCTCTTTATTCTTATAACTATATTATTATTAGTTACATTAATACTATTGTTATAACTTATTATCAATTAAAGGCACATAGAGATTCATTAGCGGGAAACACAATTCAGTCTAATACGTTTAACAGTTTCCATTGAAGCATTTTCTGATGATGTGGCAGGTCTGTAATAGTACCGCTCCAGATATTCTACGTCAGTGCTAAATATTTCTTTGGAGCCCTAAGCTATAACTTGAGTTGCCTAGAGGTAGATCCAGCCCTAACTGTGAGGTCGAGTGTTACAACCATAGGGGCTGAATTTAAGATGGGGTATATTGTAGTTCTTATATTTATTATTATTATAAATCGACTACAAAATTAAAGTTCCCCCTTCAGACCTTGCGATCGAAATGGCAGATGATGTAAAAGTCATCTGTTTCTATGTTACATTATTGGCGAGGGTGTCGCCGCCAGCACAACGACCAACCACTTCTCCTCAGACGCGCCCTAAAGATCCCGAAGCAAAAATGCCAGTCTTCACCTGGATTCGAACTCGGGACGCTTTGTTGTTTATGGGTATCGATTATGCTAGTGACTTTCTTTGCACACAGTGACGATTGAACACATTGACGGTGAGACTATTGTGAATTTTTTGTTTTCTTTTAAGTAATCTTAATCCTGACAGAATGTTAGGACATGTTTTCTATCAGAATAATAACTTGAGAATCGCTAAGACCAACATTGCTAAGACTTTTAGACCTGGTCGAGTGTATCTTGTATTCAGTGACCACCCATATAGACTGTCAAACGGTGTTGCATGAAACACACACACAAAACAATAATCCTTAATATCTTTTCACACTTTTTTTTTCTATGAATAAATTAAGTATAGAAAACAATAAGAATAGCCCGATAACATCCAGCATATTGTTCTACACAAGTTTCTATGAATATTTCCATACAATAATGACGCCTATTTAGTAACTTTACAGAGAAAAACAGCTAGCTATGTCAGCAGTTTTTCAATACCCCATAAAATTTCACCTTAGTCAAAGACGGATCGGTACATTTTTTTTTTTACAGCAGTCTAGGGTCAAATGTATTGAAATTAAAAGATCAAGACATTCCATTTGCTAATGATCTTTGTGAATGATCTTTGTCGATGTTGAGGAAAAGACCACAATGCCTCTACGTTGAGAATAAGACCACAATGCCTCTACGTTGAGGAAAAGACCACAATGCCTCTACGTTGAGGAAAAGACCACAATGCCTCTACGTTGAGGAAAAGACCACACCTCCTCTACGAACTTCCGACCTCCCCTTCCACCTCTTTTTTTTTAAACTTTAAAGCCTATTAGCATCAAATCTATGGACACGCCTTTGCCAAATTCCAACACCCAGGATATTATAAACCATTGTGCGCTATAGAAAGCATTGTGTGCCATCTAATTCAGAATTAATCATTAGTCCACCTGCAGCGTTGGGAAATTAAAAATAATGGTCTTAAGCGTACTGCAGGTTTTAACCATGGAGCAAAAAAACTCCAGATGTCATGTGACCGCTATCCGAATAAGATAAGTACTTTAATTGTTTTTTTTTTTTTATTGTATATTTGAGGGGTGGGCTTTTAAACAGGGAGGTCTAATTTATAGTGTCGGTTAGAACTGCGAATCTATCAAAGAAGTGACAATTTTAAGAGTGGATGGGGGTCTGATTTTACTTAAGTGATCTAGTGTAAAGTAACTAGTCCGTGATACTCCACAAACTGGCGTGACTTTGTCGCTAAGGAATAGTACTCTGGGTGGGTGTGGGTGCGACCCTGGGACCCTCCCCCCCCCCCCAGCCACACCCCTGGATCTAACCTAAGGTCATGCACGTCATAGACTCGCGTTTACTTTGAAAGAAACTTATCAGAGCGAGGCAGGTATTAGAACATTATCTGTCACCCAGCCGTAAACCCCGAGCGTAGTTGGAGTAACAGTAGCACTCGTGTGAAGAAATACTAAAATTTGTGTCCAACTGATTCATGTACACTATGTAGTATGTGTACAATTGTAAGGCAGGAATTTCTTTTCAAAACATCAAATAGAAGCGAACGTACCAAACTCTTCCTTTTACTGGTGTTCAAGACCGAAACGCTGACGCTTGAATCTGAGAAATGTTTAATACACGACCTTTCACCTTTCTTACTAAATCTAGCTTTGTATTGTTTGTTTTTTCTCAAAGTATCTTAACTTTTTCCTACCGGCTACGCCCGGAACTATAATCCTGGCTTATCGCTGAATTTTTTCCCCTAATGTCCTTTTTTTTCCTCAATCATGACACTTTTATTGAGTTACAAACCTTAGCGCACCCACTCCAACCCTTTTTGTTCTCCCCATTTCTTAGGTTAGGGGAAATATTTGGCCTTTATATTAAAAACAGCATTTCTTGAATGTAAATCTTTGCGCACACGTGACGTGCTCAATCACGAGAGACAACTAGGCTTTGACTTGTGTGTGTGTTTGTTAGTTATACGTATTTCAGTCCACACAAGTGAATCGCCTCATTGAACGGTATCCATTTTAAAATTATCGCTACGACTTTTATTATCATTATTATTATTTGTTTGGAGCCTTAAATCTGCTTGGTCATGTGGTATGCACTCTGAACTGTCGTCTCGATGGTTCTGTTCGAAACCTTCCCGCCAACCTTCCCCGCAGTCCAGCGGAAGATTTGGGCTCAGATTTAAGTACATGTGGGATGTATGAGGACTTTCACGTGCCTACAGCAAGGAAATATGACAACCAAATGAACTATAAACAATTTATGAACAAGTTTAACATTTCTTGGTTGAGAGACCTTGACACTTACATTGTTTGTCTTCTTGTTCTCGTCAATTTAAACTATTGGAAATAGTGAATAAATAAAAATATTTTTTTTTTACTTGATTCAGTTTAAATCTGAATCAATGACAGGAACACATAAGACCAACTTGTTAACGGGTCCACTTCCAGACTGTACAACGCGGTCGAGAGGTCAACACTAGCCAGAAGTTGTAGTCGAGAGGTCAACACTAGCCAGAAGTTGTAGTCGATATCCATTTTTTTTTCTTGTTTTTTTTTTTTTATTTGATCAGTAGAAGATTACATTAGCAAAACACACTAGACGAAATAGTTCTCACCATGATTAAAGTTGTTCAGAAATATTTCATACCTTTTTTTTAAAGATTTCTGTTCTCATTGGGACATATAATGCTGCTTTTACTCGAGAATCGAGCCGTTCACTTCAATAATGATATTCTAGAGTCGGCCCCTCTTTCAGAGAGGTTTAATCGTTCCTAACGTTCAGTTGGTCTTCAATAATGCACAAAATCATTCGCATTTATATAACCGATACATTTATTTGTTTTCTAACTTCTCAATAACATGCATACAAGAAAATGCACATATAGTTGAGTAGTGTGTTTAAAGGGCATTTCCTTGTCTTCGATCGTTTGTATTACTTACATGAATATTGGGAGGGGGACAGGATTGTGTACTGTCGATAGGGAGGGTGAAACATTGGGGGTTAGGAAGGGTGGCGGTCCTCCTCCAAGTATTTCCAGATTATTTCTTTTCAAAGATTTTTACACTTTTTTTTTTTTGCTTTTTTTGGTATCGAGACTGGCTATTGAGGTGAAATGTGTAGAAGTTGTCCACGTAAAAAAATCTAATCTCCAACTGAGCACGTATGCCCTGTGCACACTTACACACACACGCTCGCACTATCACACTTGGGCTCAATCAACATTAAACCTATCCAAACTCGTTTGCTTTTTCCTCTGCACCATTCCCTCAGACCTCTCCTCCCGCTCTGGTCCCTCTCTCTTCTGTCTCTACCCCACCCTACTATTTATTTGATTAGTACTGGTACCTACATAAAAACTGACGACCCCACCCCCGCCCCGCCCTTTTTTTTTCTTTTCTCCCCAGAACTTACACCATTTAGGTCATACACCAATGCAACGACCTACTTAAGGTCAGTTACCGGATGACTTCGGGTTCCCCGCGAGGTCAAATGTATTACATTTTTTTTTCATTGGTAGTATCCTCCCCTTTTTACTTCCCCCCCCCCCGTTGTGGTCTGAACGTAAGCGCCCTCCCCTCCGCCACACACACGCCCGCTCCTGCAACAATTTGGAATGTCCCCCTCCCCTGTTGTCATTGCGACGGGCCTGTTACACTCCGCTGACCTCACAGTTTAGTCATGACGCGGAGGTGGGGGGATGAGGTCACTACATCTCCCGTTGCCTTCAGATAGAAAGAAGAAAATACGTGTGTGTGTGTGTGTCAATATTTAAAGATAGTGTCGGTGAGTCATGATCAAACTATATCTCATCAAATGCCAGTAACAAAAAATGTCATCATTGTGTGATAGAAACAAAAAATTATCTCAAGCATTAGTTTGTTTCAGTAATACATGTACCAAGTAAAGTTACCCTTTCAGCCAGTGTCTCAGAGGATGTCAAAGCGTATCGTTTCCATGGCGACGGTTAACGAGGTTGACCACCGACCCTTTTTATTTTCCCCAACTATTTGTCAGGGGCCCATTATTGTTGGGCGAACTGAGAGGAGTGCTTAAATTCACAAAAAAAATAAAAATTTAAGGCACCCTTTAATGCATGTATGATGAAAGTGTTTATGAAAATAAATTCTTTATGCAAAAACGTGTAGACCAATAAAATTGTTACATGTTTTCAACGAACTCTAAACATTGCACATACTGTTAGTGTAGATAGCAATAGACATTGTTGCTGTTTTTTTTTTTTTTGTTTTTTTTGTAATCCACACTGTTGTTACTGTTATACCTATGACTTTTAGTGTCCTTTTTTCATCATGATTAACTATCAACCTTTTAAAAAAAAAAAATACTATGCATGACAAAGCACTCTTATGTTAACGACCTTATTTGCATGCGTAGCCTAGAGGGAGGGAGATAGCTAGATATACATAGCCAAAAGAAAAATTTGTTTCAGAGCAATTTGTTTCGTTTGATTTGTCTTCCGTGTTTTTTCTTTTAAACATTTGTAACAGTTTTAAAAAGGGGAGGGGGGGGGAAGGAAAAGTAGATAAAGTGAGAGATTAAATTGTAATGGGGAAAAAAGTTTGGCTCGATTCATCGACTTAAAGAATTGATGCTCTACAAATACAATATGGTTTACGGTAATAAACAGAATGTTGCAAAGCTAGAATAAAACATACAAATTATAAATGATTTGGAAAAAAAAAACTGAAGGAAGCAACAGAACAATAATCGGACACAATAAAACATTTCGACATCTTACAAATCCCCATGCTGGTTACGTTGTTACTAGATAGTGTCACATAATATAGAAATAATATAACGGACATTAACAATTGTCTTTATTATAATAATAATAATCTTTATTGTCCGTATGGAAATTTGTCTTACAATTTGTGCATTACACCAAACAAAAAAACATTATAACTATAAGAAACCAAAGTGTACATTCACACCAGACTCACTCATAATTTACATGTGACAAAGTTTATATCAGATTGTATCTATTTAATGATTTGATTGCCAGGGGAACAAAAGAGTGTTTGTGTCTGTTTGTCTTTGCTATCGGTGTCTTGTATCTCTTTTGTGATGGTAAAATCACAAAATCCTGACACAAAGGGTGATTCTTTATTTCTAGGATCTTGTTAGCTTTTTTATAGATGTTTTTCTCAAACAGCTGCCCAAATGGGGTTTGTTTTTTGCCAATGATTTTACCAGCAGCATTTAGGATTCTATAAAGTTTCTTTTTATTTTTAATACTCAGATTGCCATACCAGGCAGTGATATTGAAACTTAAAATATTGCAGATGTGAGCGTGATAAAACATAGCTGAGGCCTTTTCGCTAACATTAAACGAGGACAGTTTTCTTAGTAATCGTAATCTTTGCTGCCCTTTTTTGCTGATATAATCAGCATTTGCTGTAAAATTTAGTTTATTGTTTAGGATAGTACCAAGGTATTTAAAAGTTTGCGCTATTTCAATAGTCTCTCCAGCTACAGAAACAATATAATTTTCCTTCTTTTCCCTACGAAAATCGATTATCATTTCTTTGATGTTTTTTACTTCTAATAATAAAAATTTATCTTTACAGTATTTTTCAATGTGTTCTATTTCTCTGAAATACTCATTTACGTCTGAGCTCTCTGAAATCTGAGCAAGAAGAGCCGCATCATCAGCGAATTTTGTGAAGGAGCAAAGAGGACTATCGGATTGAAAATCATTGGTGTACAAAATAAACCACAATGGCGATGTCACACCCCTCTGGGGCGCCCCTGTGTTAACTATGCGTACATTTGATATAATATTGTTTACCCCAACCCTCTGAGATCATTAGCCCATAGTTGCCCGCCCATTGATTGTTTTTGTAGAGGAATATAAAAAGAACAATTAAAGCTGCTGAGAAAAAAACACACTTTTCGTGTATGTTCAATACAACAGTCATACAATACAACAGTCATACAATACAACAGTCATACAATACAACAGTCATGAATCTTCGCGATACGAGCAATGGACCACTTTGGGGTATAAACTTATTTGTAGAAATTATAATTCGATCCAGGCATTTAAAAAAAATCACTTATTGTCTCAGTTGAAATGACCCTATTTAGAGATTTTTGTTTTCTTTTACCTCGACATTCAGCTCCTGGGTTAGCTGTCGCATGCAAGGTTGTGACGTAACCAAAGCCTAGCTTGAAAATTCTTAGAAAAAAACACCACCACCCCTCTCCACTCTCTTATCATTTTGCATTTTTTAAAGAACTTGATCCACGTTTTTCCGCTTAAATGTTTATTTTACAGAGGCGTATACACCAAAATATGGTAGGCCTGCTATATAATACTTATGGCCCGATCAGAAATGTAACATCCCGACCCTGATAAGTAGAACATTGAATCCTTTGGTAACATTGTTTTATTTAATATTGCTTAGAAGAATGTCAGCAGTGTTTTAAGTTGACATCTACTGGAGAGGAACACACGCCTCTGCTCTGAAAACCACTTAACAGTTGTATTCTTTTTAAAGTTTAAGATGATATAATACAATCAAACAGGGAAGTCCGCTTTCTCAGATTGTAGCGTAACTCTCCCAAGAAATATACTACTGAATGGAATTTGTTCTTGGCGTAGGCCGGGACTATATCGTTGACTGTGAACAAAATAAATAAACAATAAAAAAAAAAAAAAACAGATCAATGAGTGCACATTGAAGGTTGTTAGGTAACAGCGAGTATTACGAGAAAAACGGGATTTGAATGAAAGATTCCGTGAGTTTGAGTTTCTTGGAAGTTTGAGTTACAGGTGTGTGTGTGTTTGAATTTCTTGTCAACTCTTCCAGTTAAACATTGAGTCACTTGTTTAGTTGTTTGGTTTACTGGACTTGTTCCATTGAACACATCAACTCAGTGATCAACTCTTTTAGCGTAATCTTGGCATTTCGATACACTCAGGTCTTACAGCTCTTATTGAATAGAAGTTAAACTGCACACAGTTCAATGTCGATTAGATCAGGATTTCTTTAAAGTGTTTAATAGCATCTCAACTTTTTAATTGCGCTCATTATTAAATGGCATCTTCCAAGAGCTCTTTAAATGTATGGAGCTATGCGTATTGGAATCATTTTGAAACACAGTGTTATAAGACTCCCTACCCCCCCCCCCCAAACTTCTCATAAGTACCAGAAATACTGCAGGCGTGAAATATTTCACGTAAAGACTTGCAGATATATCCGATTTGAAATCGTGGAGGTGCATTATAGTTCGCATGCTGCTGCGGATGGCGTGCGAGGCAGTGCATACTGTTTCGTCTTGCTATCTGCACGGCGCCAGTCGATGGTGCAGTGAACGTGCTGGCTAGAATGAGATTTGTGTGTTCACTACAAAATGACCACGTGCAGAACTTAGAACAAAAATGTAACTTCTGCAAGCGGAACCTTTAGTAAGAAGACATTCGGCAAACTTTTTGTCACGTGACGTGCAAGGGGGAAACACAAACACGTCTGTGAGGACTAAGTGGCTGTTGACGTGTCTGCCTTGATGTCCCACACTGACCTGGTTAATGCTATTACCATAATAGGTCAACGGGATCTAATTACGTCTGGGTCGGGGGGGGGGGGAAGATAGATTGGGATGACCGGGGGGATTGGGACTTCTTGAAGACTGATGGCCACTGGTCACAGATCTAGCTCGCGCGAACTGTGATCTTGACCTAGTTAGAACGTTGATAGCCATCTCTTGTGTGACGATTCACAGCAGATGAACGTTTGAAGCAAGATGACGTCTTGTAGACCACAATTTGAAAACAATTGAAAATAGTAATGATTTCTAATTGTTTTATCTTTTACAATTCAGACGTTACTTTTAATACGATGATTCATCTATTTATTCCACTTACCATGCTCGGATCAAGTTGAAACGTGTGCACAATTATTCATTGTTCCTGAAGGAAAAAAAAAAACAACGAATTCATTTTGTCTGATATAGAAAAAGGGAAATAAATAAACATCATTTAGATATGTGGTTGTAAATGTGCAGTTCTTTCCCTTATGTTTTTTTTTTTTTTCCCAATTATAGTTGACGAGAGTTATCAACCTTAGTCACAACGTAACTCTTCACTCATTAGATATATACCATTGGCCCGCCGACCAACCAGTGTTTATATATATATAAACATAAGTACTTATGTATATGTATATATATAAAATATATGTGTATATAAAAGGGGGAGGAACTACAAATGTACGAGTGCTTACAGTACTCAGGTTTATGCAATGGGAAGAAGGTACGTGACCTAGATGCTTGTCGGAACGTGTTTTAATTGGTAAGAACTGTTGTCCCCGAGTTGAACCCTCCACGTATAAATAGTAAGCTTGTCTACATCTGACCTACTTACAGATATATACATACTGGCTTATCCTCCATTGGCGAGAGGGGAGTGGGAAAGGGGAGCCAAGAGGAAGGAAAAAAGGGGCGGGGGGGGTGGAGGAAATCTCGAGGTAAACCTGGGAGGAGACTCGGGAATGAAGGGTGCGGGGAACTGTTTGTAAAAAAATGTAATGGGAGAGGTGGGAGGAAAGGCGTAAAAAAAAATGTGCTCGTGCCGTTAAATTGTATTACACTGTGAGGGAGTGTGAGGGACAAATTGTGTGTGTGTGTGTGTGTGAAAGTTGAGTGGGGAGGAGGGGGGGGCTGGATTAACAAACCAGAGTCCATGGCCGTCAAGAAATCTGTTACTCAACAGTTTGGTTCGCGTGTGCTGCAGGGGAGTATGTGCTCCGAGAGACATTGGTTCACGCCAGAGTGAGTACTTTCATCATGTTGTGACTCTGTTGTCTGCCCGTCTGTTTGTTTGTTTGTCTTTATTCCACTGCATGCCGAGTTTGGTCTTCACTTCCACCTCGATCTTCACTTCCACCTCGATCTTTACTTCCACCTCGATGATATTTTAAAGTATTTACAACAGAATTTGTAAAGCTTAGTTCCATCTTTGATGTAAAGATTGTAATCAGAAAGATATAGACCAACTATCTATCTATCTATCTATCTATCTATCTATCTATCTATCTATCTGTCTGTCTGTCTGTCTGTCTGTCTGTCTTTATTTATTTATTTATTTATTTATTAGATATATTGATTTATTCATTGATTGCCAGTGACATATTAATCGTTTACTGTTTAGGGTAGTTATTAAAAACAGTCAGTATGAAAAATTCACATTATGTCAGAATAGTATTTCCGTTAGTAGTTAATTGATATTCTTCTTATTCTAGGATATTTATAGTATTACATTTGTAAGTGTTCCTCGGGCTCTATCAAACCGAAACATGTTTTTGACATTCATTTATTGTGCTGTCTGCAAAGTCAATGTCTTTTACCATTTGAATCGCAATACGAATGCATTTACATAAATTATATGTAATACGTTCTTGAAGGAACACTCTTATCTCTTTAGAGTGACATTGGATATCGTATTCCTTTTTGTTTATAATAATAGTTACATTGGAAGTAGCTCTATCTAAACCTCGTAAGACAGATTGAACTACCGACTCGTTGTTGTTTATAGTTCACATAAATACTTGAATGTGATCAAAATCTTAGTCTGTGACGTAACTGACGATTAAACCATTCTACAAGTAAATGTTCGAATCTTTGACCAGACCTACTTACAAGTAAATGTTCGAATCTTTGACCAGACCTACTTACAAGTAAATACTACTGGGTTTCAAGTATTTCAACTGAACGCACTCGAGTACGTCTCACGCCTCTACTGTAGTGCAGTGCTTTAGTTCTGAAGTCTTTTGTTGGTTCTTCTCCCAACACTGGCACTTGTAAAATGACAAGTTCATCTTTAATGTGATAACGCTACTTCGGTCTGCGCATGCACTTTTGATCACTTCCGCCTGAGATGGTATGTGAGTAAATAATTGATTGGGCAGTGAGCTGACTCACGTTATTCCATGCGGTCAGCCGTGCGAATGCATGCGTGTGTGTGGATGTTTGCGCGTGTGTGTGTGGATGTATGCGCGAGTGTGTGTTTGTTGGGGTGGCTCAGGGCAAGTCTGAGGCAGAAAATTATCAATCTTAAGTCAAGACTGTTATAATGATAAAACATTATTACTGTAGTTTCAAGGATGAAATGATTTTTTTTTTACAATCATGTACATAGATCCTAGATATTTATTTCCGGATGCGATGCAATTGATAAGAGTATTATTAAAACAAGTTAAAATTATTTGCCATGCGTATTGATTTTTTACCTAACCCCCTTCCAGCTTTGGACAAAAAAAAATATATTTTTTTAAAATATGGCCAAAGTACTTATGTTTTTGGTTATGGCCAAGGAAATTGGAATGTGATGCAACAGTTTTATTGCGTCACGTTAAACTGATCACGTGAGAGTGAGTCATTCTGCGCCGCACATTATGCTCTCTCTCTCTCTCTCTTTCCTCTCAATAAAATCTCTGAGCTCAACTTGTGGTTTTCTCTACACCCCCTCCTTCCTAAAACGCATAACGGTTTACTCGCTTTTTATTTCCCCCCATGCGCGTGACATCATTGATTTCCAGCGGCACCCCCTCTCCTCTCCACATCCACCCGATTGACTTGTCCTTGAACTAACTCAACAGCTCGCCCTATCTACGCACACGACCGCGCCTACATACACACACTCACACACGCGCGCGCGGGCACTTACGTCTGGACTAGTGAAAGGCCTGATAGCCACATAGAATTGTGATGAAGAAAGAGGGGAAAAAAACTCTCGCAAAAAAAATAAAATAAATCTGGAGCCTCTCAATCGATCTCTATTAATTTCCGTATCCTCCCCCGCATCGTATTTGTCCAGTCGTTCACTCTTCAACCATTTACTGTTTTCGACCAGTTCACAGTTCGATCTTTATTATCTTCCCTTCCCCGCGCCAGCCTCGTTCTAGTGTCCTGGATTCAAGCTGTTTTTGTCATACCTTTCTGTGTTTCAATCAGTAGGGCACCCTCACTCCCCCCCCCTCTGCCACACTTTTGACTCCATCACACACATATTCATTATACTTAAAAAAAAAAAGGAAGGTTGCCATTTCCCACTCCCCCCCCCCTTTTTTTTTTTCTCTTTCTCTACGCAATGTTCTGAGCAACGGTTCCTTCAGTTCGCTCGCTCACACGCGTTTGGCCTACAATCGTTCGAACACTGGCACGTGCAAGGGGGGGGGGGAGCTCTCTTCAGCACACACACACACGCACGCACTGACACACACCCCCCGCTTGGATGTGAATGAACTCGGCGATTGATCTCAACCGTCATGCATAGAGAGATATGATGTGTGTGTGTGTGTGTGTTGTAGATCGAAGCGTTAGGCTGAGCTAAATATAAACTACAAAAAAATCGAATGTCATGTGACCTCTTTTGATGACTGATTATGATTAGCGTTGTTACAGATTGGAATGATAATAAACTCTCCTTGACAATACTTGTATAATAGATACATTGATAGATAGATAGATAGATAAGTAGATAGATACATTGATAGATAGATAGATACATTAATACGTGGATTGATTGATAGAATATCTGACAGGCTTACTTTTGTATAACTTTTCGATTGTCGTATCATTCTTTCTCTTTATATTCAATTTAGTTTTTACTCTCGCTTTCTCTACTTCTGATTTTTCCTCTCGTTCTCTCTATTTCTCTACTGTTTCTTCTAGGTCTCTCTCTCTCTCTCTCTTTCCATTTCTTTGCTAAAAATTATTTCCTCATTGATCTTTTGTATTTTATGATGCGTAAAGCGAATTATTTCCTTTTTTTTTCTTTTTGCTCGTATTTGATGAAAAATGTTCTTAGCAGTTCCAGTGGGTTATCGACCCCTCCCCCTTTCTCCCCCTCAAACCTCAATCTAACACACACACACACTTCCTACTGAAGTGTACCATATAAACCTGTATTTCCTTCAAGTCTGTCGTTTCCATGACAACCAAGTACAGCTTGACTTGTTGATCGAAAAACAATTCACCACTTCCCACCCTTCACAAAGGCCGTTTTTTTTTTCTTCTCTTCTGTTTGATAATGATTCTCCTTTGTTAAAACGGAAGAAATCGATTCCAGTGGCTAATTACCAGCTTCCAATAAATACAGAAATGTGTACCTTTTTTTTATTATTATTGGCCTCTTTTAAATGACCTTGTTCAAAATGTCAATTAGTATCAGCAGTGTTGCCATCACAAGATGTGAAAACGAGCCTTACATATGATTTGATTATAGTTCACCAAAAAAAAGTTATTCGTTTGAAAAGTATTTAGCTTCTCAATGTTTCCACTACTACTTGACATATTACAACCCAGAAATATCTAGATTGCACTTCTCAGGCGATAGCCCAACAATGCCTCCGTTTCATTGGACAACTTGCATCTGGCGCTAGAGAAACACACACCCATGGGCAGACTCCTTAAACCACACGTCTCAATATAGGTGCCATGGAGCTTTTGTTGTATGAAGCGCCGCCTTGAAAAGATCCCCGAGACGACCCCCCCCCCAAAAAAAAAAAAAAAAAGGGACCCTGGATCATTATCGGTTATGTTCCAAGGACTCCTCATTAGATATGGAATCAACACAACTACTTGGGTTGACAAATGTAAAGAATGAAATCGGAGACAGAAACCTAGATCTAGAACGCACCATTAGCGCCCACCCTGCTACGACCCACTTCATTGGCCGCCGCCCATATCTACCTGGCGCCCATAAACGTCAGGAAAAAAAAATGGTGAGGGAAGGAAGGGGCGTATTGAAGTGAAGGTATTGATCAGTGTGTGGCCCGACACGCATGGCCGTGGGAGAGGCTCGGGGCGTGTTGATGCTGTATTGGTTTCTTTTGGGAAAGGGGGAGAGGGGTGGAAAACAGAACTAAGTGATCCCCCAATTGAGAACCCATCCTCGTAGAGTCAAGTGCTTTCTTAACTAAATCAACGTCGATATTATGATATTGCGATTCAATATGATATTGCGATTCCATATTATGAAATAGATTTACACCGTTAGACCTATCATTTTGTTCTGCAACACGTTCTCGCTCGCTCGCACACACACACACACACACACACACACATTATGCACTAATCCTCCAACTGTTCACGTGTTGTAATACTTGCTGTTATTAGGAAGTGTTCAAAACGATGTTTCAAACACACACACGCACATAGTTTTAAGCCTTGTCTTCGATTTCGAATTTAATGGGTTCTGTCTACCACGTGACTACGTAGACCCAATGTCGACATTAGTTTTGAAAGTAGTTTGTTCCAAGGGTCGTGTGATGCCCTTGTACTAAGTATTTTGTAACAAAACTTTGTTTGTTTGTTTTGGCTCGAACACATCAATCTCGTTGTAAAGATTGACTTTTATTTTTAGTTCAAGAATAGAAAATAGAATGGATGCAGCTATTGAAATCACAATAACATCTAACAGAAATGCTTTGGGGTTATGCTTTATGGTACTGTAACTATAGCAGACGTCAAGTAATTATGTTCAAAATTAAAACTGTAAAAGAAACGGTTGGAATGTTATTCCCTATTTTAAATCTATAATAGATTTCAATCTGAGGGCGTAGCTGGTCTTGGTTCGAAGTCACGATGTTTTTACTAGGTGCTTCTCACCTTTTTCTTTTCTTTTTAATGTGGCCTGTTGCAAGGCCGGTTTTACGGCTGCTCAGAACCTCGCACTTAAAAAAAAGGGGGGGGGGGTCTTAAAACAAAACAATATATTAAATATAATAAGAGAACTAGGGTTTAATAACTTTCTTCAGAAAGATTACATGCTCTTAGTTTATTACTTTTATTAAGTGCTTTTTTTTTAATTGAAGCTTAAAACCTTAGGAACTCTTCCCTGGACCTCCACTTACTAAAATCCGTCCCTGGCCAGATGGATGAATAGTTTGTATTGAACATATACTGTGTATGCTTGCGACCAACCATACAATGAACTTTGTTGAATACAATGATTCCTAATGACTTTTGGTTCTGACAGTCTGGACACACAGAGACTTTTGGTTCTGACAGTCTGGACACACAGAGACTTTTGGTTCTGACAGTCTGGACACACAGAGACTTTTGATTCTGACAGTCTGGACACACAGAGACTTTTGATTCTGACAGTCTGGACACACAGAGACTTTTGGTTCTGACAGTCTGGACACACAGAGACTTTTGGTTCTGACAGTCTGGACACACAAAGACTTTTGGTTCTGACAGTCTGGACACACAAAGACTTTTGGTTCTGACAGTCTGGACACACAGAGACTTTTGGTTCTGACAGTCTGGACACACAGAGACTTTTGGTTCTGACAGTCTGGACACACAGAGACTTTTGGTTCTGACAGTCTGGACACACAAAGACTTTTGGTTCTGACAGTCTGGACACACAAAGAAACAATCCGATGATGACTTGGAGGGGTTGGGTCACTTCGACCTGTGAAGAGCCAGCTTGTGGCGATCTGTTTGGTTCAATGCGAGTCAGACACTTTTGAGCTCGAACATTCGAGATAAAAGTTCTAAAGCAGCTCTCACAAAGAGCGTAACTTATCTACGCGATGAGACCGAAACAAAGAGCACATCATTTGATGACGTTATTGTGGCATTTTTATTTTTTGTTGTTGAATGAGTTAATGTTTGAGCAGGGTGTCGGTCACCTGTTGCCCGGTGAGTACTGTGTGACGTATCGTGAGGCACAGGTTGGGCATGAATGTTCTTTCTCTTTGTGAAGAAGCTTTGTATCGGTCTGAGTCTCTACCCCCACCCCTCACCTGTCTCTTTCCCCGTTGCGGTCCTGTATCTTTCCCTCGCATCTCTCTTTATGTCTCCATCTCTCTTTCCCTCGCTTCTCTCTTTATGTCTCCATCTCTCTTCGCTCTTTCCCTCGCATCTCTCTTTATGTCTCCATCTCTCTTTCCGTCGCGTCTCTCTTTATGTCTCCATCTCTCTTCGCTCTTTCCCTCGCATCTCTCTTTATGTCTCCATCTCTCTTTCCCTCGCATCTCTCTTTATGTCTCCATCTCTCTTTCCCTCGCATCTCTCTTTATGTCTCCATCTCTCTTTCCCTCGCATCTCTCTTTATGTCTCCATCTCTCTTTCCCTCGCTTCTCTCTTTATGTCTCCATCTCTCTTCACTCTTTCCCTCGCGTCTCTCACTTTATGTCTCTATCTCTCTTCACTCTTTCCCTCGCGTCTCTCTTTATGTCTCTATCTCTCTTTCCCTCGCGTCTCTTTTTATGTCTCTATCTCTCTTTCCCTCGCGTCCCTCTTTATGTCTCCATCTCTCTTCACTCTTTCCCTCGCGTCTCTCTTTATGTCTCTATCTCTCTTTCCCTCGCGTCTCTTTTTATGTCTCTATCTCTCTTTCCATCGCGTCTCTTTTTATGTCTCTATCTCTCTTCGCTCCGTCCTTATTCCCCCTGTCTTTTTCCCTCTCACTCTTCACCATCTCCCCCTCTCTCTTTTCCCGTCTTTCTTCTCTCCTCTCTCTCTCCCTCTCCTTTCTTTATCTCCCTCGTCTCCTTTTAAGTTTCATCTTTCTCTCTATTTCTCTCATTCTCTCTCTCTCCATTACTCTCTCCCTAGGTTTCATCTCTCTCTCTCACCTCTTTCACCTCTCTTTCTCTCTGGTACTCTCTAGTACTCTCTCCCTCCTCTTCGTATTTATAATTTCCATCTCTCAGCCGTCGTATTAACTCTTTTTTTTTTTTTTTTTTAATGAAGACTGGCCCTCGCTTTTCTTAACCCTAACCCTAACTCCTTGAAATCAACTCATCCAGCCAGACTCAGTTCACCAGCTCACTCTCGTATCCCATAAGTCCCAACTAAACGTCAATATTCATCAACAAACTACCAGCACAATATTCACAAACATTTTCTTTTTTTTTTTCAAAGTGGGGAGGATGGGGAAAGAAAAAGGGGGGGGGGCTGATAAATAAATGAGAGGAGGGGGGGGGTAATTTTATAGTCACCAAGCGATTATAATAAACATCAAGAGCTTACACGTGACGCCATTTAAAAAAAAAATCAAAAAGTGAGACTGCTGAACGAAACAATACACAAAGAGAGAATGTAACTCTGGCATATATAATAATAAGTCTAGTGAAGTGAAATTTCATCAAATCAATAAAGCATTGAACTTTTGACGCTACTTTGCGATTACAAACTGGGGATAGAGAGAAAGGGGGAAACAGCGGGAGGAGAACAGAAAGCACGAGACAGACAGATACAGCCACTACGTATATCATCTTAGCTATTTGGCCAGTCCCACTATAGAAGGTGATGAGTGTGGAGACAGAATTCAGCCATTCTTATTGTCTTCTCTTCAGTAAGCCAATAAGGAAGTGAGATCGAGTCCTACCAGGACATGACTTGTCTTCTTTAGTCAGCGTTCAGTCTTCTTGGCGGATTTGTCCAACTTTTTTTTCTTTCAACGACAGTGACTGCGTTATACAAACACTCGGCTACTACTGGTGAATACTTCGTACGAGATGTGTGATTAGTGGATAATACTTCTAATTAGGTACAAGTGGATTTTTTTTGTTACAAATAACCAAAGAGAAATTAAGTAATCAAAGAATTTGTTTGTTTGTTGTAAACAAGCGAGTTGTAGCTAATAGATACTAATTGTTTTGGATTTAAAACATACTATCGATACGTGTGTGTATTGTCTTAACGAGTCAGAAGGGCTCTTGTTTATATTACGCTGTAGCCTCAGTGTGATTGCGCTGTCACGTGACTTGTGTTGTACTGACTGATATTGTGAATCCTATTATTATTGCAAGGATATGGGTGACCCTCATGCAGGTCAATTCTGCAAGCTTTCAAAGGCTATTATGGTTGATACAGTAGAATTGTTTAGATTAGTTTGTTATTTTAACTCTTGTGTTTATGTATACTGTGTTATCATAGCGCCTCTAGTTGACATTATGTTTGTTAATAGCACTTAGTAAATTAAGTTAATATTATAATTTCTTAATCGCCGTGCTCACTCACTTTGACGTCTGTTCAATGTATCAAAGAGTATCTGTTCCCTTGAACTCTTTAAATCTACAATTTCTATTTCACCCCACAAACTCTAGAATCAGTTGCCGGCAGCGACTTATTGATTTTATTTTGGCTGTACACATGATTTTTTGATTAAATAATTGGATGTCAATGAAAATAATTATTATTAAGATAATAATATATTCGATTTTTTTCACAACTAAAATATATTTTTAAAAAGACCACATAAAAAAACATATTGCTATCAAGTTGAATTTCAAAATGTGTTCCATAAACATATAGAGAGAATATATATATACATTTGTTTAATTGTCTTTTGTACATTATCCTAAATAAATATATACAAATAAATATTTTAAGTTGGTAAGTTGTAACAGGTTTAAGACTTCAAGATTAAGTGACGATTAACCGCGTGAAATATCTTATAAGAATTTATTTGAAAGATTATATTTAGTGTTTCTTAGAATGTTGTTACACAAGCGGAAGAACACTGTCATTCTGCTCTGCCGTTGTGCAATCTTTCTGCTAACGGAAAGACTTGCATTTCTGGAGTGTGTGAAGCGCACTTTAAGTGCAATGTGTGTTCTATACAAAAGTAAATTTAGCGTCTCGTTCTAGGAATAAAATGCGATCGCTATGAATCCTGTTGATTCACTATTCGTTAAGCTGATAGATTTATTTCTTTTAAAACGAAAAATATTCTCAGTATTTGGAGCAGGATCAATTCTTTTTTGGTTTGTCTTTGCTAATTCTTTATTCTGTGTTCATTCACAGGCTATGCAACACAAGTTCTCAAACACATGGAAGAGTTCCTGTGAAACTGACTACTCATCTATGGCAGAGGATGATCTCAGCGCCAACACAAAGTCTATGACTACCAAAAGCATGGTGAATAGCATACTCAGACACGGGGACAGGTACGAGGAACGGATTAACGGTGGCAGCATGAAGATCCAGGACATTAAGTCCGAGAAAGACAATGTGGACATGAAGACATGCATTTCGTCCGTGGACAACGACCAGGACAGTCCCCTGGATTTTTCAGTGAAGCGCAGGTCATCGTTTTCGGGCAGTTTGTCCGATGATTCCAGAACGTCGTCCAGCCCTGGCCATGCCACAGACTATCATGCTTCCTCATCACCCACAAACAACTACCACCACCACCACCTCGAGAAGCGCGAGACTCCCAGCCCAGAGGGAGATGAGCAACTGAACAATATGGACCACCCCCACCACCTCCCATCAGGCATCTCCCCTCTCTCAATGTTTTCAAATTTGCCTTTGGGCCTCCTGGATAACACCTCTGTTCTAAACACCATTTCTCAGGCTTACTTGGACCCTAAGAATAAAAAAAATAGCCGCCCTTTCAAGGCGTATCCTAAAGAAGCTCTGCAAATGCCCTTAGGGTTTTTCGGCATTCCAGGCCTACCCCAAACATCTCTGCCTCACGGAGCCGACTCTGGGCTATTTGCTGGCCTAAATAGTGACGAGCTGTTAAAACTTTATAACCAACAAGTTCACATGTTGAGTATGAGGGAAAAGTCTTTACAGTCTTCCACATCCCCCAACGGGAAATCATCTCCACATCTTCAAGCGTCCAGCTACAACCATTCTTCAAATCTTTCTCAGTCAGTACCAACGTCAATGTCTCATAATGCTACGAGCTCCTCACTGCCACCTGTCGCCTCTTCCGATCTTTTGAGATCCAGCATTATGTCCACGTCTCCGTTTCCTTCGCCAGTCGCGTCCATGAACAACGCCACGGTGGTGTCCAGCACGTCCTCTTCCTCCCTGTCTCACCACTCATCCAGCACCACATCGCGCAAGAGGCCTCGCTCGTTGCCAGATGAACAGAAGGACGCCGCTTACTGGGAGAGGAGAAGAAAAAACAACGACGCCGCCAAGAGGTCACGTGACGCCAGGCGTGCCAAGGAGGACGAGATCGCCATCAGAGCGGCATTGCTGGAGCAGGAGAACTTGAAGCTTCGCATGGAAGTGGCTGCACTGAAAACAGAAACAGCGAGACTGAGATGTCTACTCTGCAGCAGTTGAGCACTCACGCAGCCTGTGTCTTCGCCAGTTTTGTAGATCTCTTCTACATCTGCGTCTCTGCTAAAGACTTCACTTTGCATTCTAGCAGCGGAATGAAGTAGCATTGTGTAGGACGCTTTACAAGTCGGACAGCTATTTTATTGCGCATCGTTTCAACTTGATTTGTTCTAGGCTAAAACAGCGATGTTTTGTCTGGACTTTATATTCCAATATTTATTTTTCAACAAGTTGTGACCGCAATAAAACCGCTTTTCTACCTTGATCAGAAGACAAACTGAGGTAGGCTTTATAAGAGGATCTAAAACTTTCACGGATATTTTGCCCGTATCTGCCATAGTTTCAGAGGACCAATTTTTCGCAAGTAGACGTATTTTCAGCAAGACAATCTGATATACACAAATAAATACTGCTTATCACACACAAACAAATACAGCTTACCAAGACTAATAAATACAAGCTATCTCAAGTTACGGACCAAATGTATTGGTATATCAATGCCCATTCTTTTTCGGGAGGGCTGAAATGGTTTTTTGTTTTGTTTAATTAGCTTTGTTTTTATTGTTCATCATTAGAGCATGTTATACAACTGTGGTCAGAAGCAATGTTCTAAGTGTGTGTGGTCAGAAGCATGTTCTAAGTGTGTGTGGTCAGGAGCATGTTCTAAGTGTGTGTGGTCAGGAAAAGTCTAGTAACATATACCTCTTTCATGTCAGTGTGTCTGCTGTACAATGTCAAATACAATAAGATTATTTTGTCCGATATGCCCTATCATGTTATATTTACATGTACAATATTTCCTATTTGGACATTGATATGTTACTTTAGAGACCTTTGGCTTGAAAATACAACTTTTTTTTTTAAAGAGATGTTTTGTATTATAAATATTTTATTTGTACTTCTGCTCAGGGTTTGTCATTAAACTGCTGCTATATATGACCTTGTCACACAAAATATATACGATTACATATATTTATATATATATTTTAAAAGTTATATTCTATAATTTTGATAACACTTTTGAAGATTCATTAACTGACTTGAATTGATTCCAATATTCATACATTGGACTTCAGTTTATTAATACATTGACTCATGTGACTAAAATGTTGAAACTTTAATGTCACAAAAATTGAAATTTTCCGTAAATTCTCAATAGAAGAAAAAAATATTTAGTTGCAATCATTTTTTTTAAATATGCAAACTGCGTTGTACTAGTCTTTTGGAATTGTTTATTTCTTGTTACATATTTTCCTTTCCGAAATTGTATCTCATTGATTATATCTTGTTGTCTTTAATATTGGTCAAATGATACTCCTGCTGTTTGGACCAAGAAAACTACAACATGTCTCCAAACTGCCACCCAGGTCTGGTGTACTCTGATTGTGACATGATCGAGAAATGTTTATCATTCGTAGGTTAAACTATTTGTAAAGAAACGGAGCAGCTTCTGTAGCCATAGAGTTTGTACAAAATGTGTTGTTTTTTTTTTGGCTTGGATGTAAGTAATGTGATGTATTCTGCCACTTTCAAAATAGTGTTGTTTTTTATTTAATTTAATTTACATTTTTTTTTGGGGGGGGGGATTTCTATTATGCTAATAATTATATTCAATATAAACTATTTTTTTTGCTCGATATATATTTATATTATTTGTTGCTTCATAAATATTTATAACTTTATGACTTTTAAGTAGCATTTTTATGTCTTCTTGATTTGACGCTGCTATGTTATTGTGTCCCCTTTGTCTTTTGTTGCGTATCTTCACTGTAAACTTGTCACTCGTATCTTCACTTGTCACTCCACTCGTATCATTTGTTTTATTAATTATTTTTATTTTGAATTGTGTTTTTTTTTAAAGGCGAGTATTTCAAAAAACAAACAAAAAAATAAGTTTTTCTTTTCCCAGTTCTTGACTTTGGTTCTCAATAGACTTAATGAAGTTTGTGATGTGGATTTGTACACATTTCATTTTTATATGAAAAAATTGTATAAAAAAAAACTAATCTTTTGACTTTTTAATTGTCATGTTTCAAACCGTGGGGTATATTTTAATTCTGCAATGACTATGATACCACTCGTTGATTGACAGGTGTAGTACTGTCTCCAGTATATGCTCGTTATCTAAAGTGGAGCCTCAGAATCTTGGGAATCTAGTCCAGAGCTACCAGTTCTGTGACTTGACCATGGGTCAGCTCAATTTTGAAACCTACATTATGCAAAATATTTGTTTCCAAGAAATGCTTGTCAGGATCAGAGAAGACTTCATCGCTAGATGGCGTCTTGGGAAAGAGTTAAAAAAGGTCCATGTACTCTGACAACTTATTGGTACTCAGCCGCCATAAAGTGTGGTCATAGATTGGTGTTATAAAGTGTAGTCAGAGATTGGTGTCATAAAGTGTTCTCAGTTAAAACCCAATACGAACACCAATAGAATTTTTTGTATCATTTAAATAAATAGCATTTGTCTTTGTTCTGCGTTTCTTGTTACCCTAAAGAGTGTGATTGTTTCAGTGATGTGTGGCTCAAAGTCCTTTCGTGTGTTGCGTATCTAATGTCACATGTGCTAATATATAAAGCCAACTGTGTCATGGGGAATGTCAACTCCTAACATGTTTAAAAACCCAACTCAGGAACCTTGTGCTATTTATCAAGATGTATTGATTTATACATGTTTGATTCCATTTTATTTTATTTAAATGTCATGATCTGTCATCTGACATATTTGTCCATATCCATTTGTCCTCTTTAAAAAGAGTAAAGAAAACTGCATTTGTGTATCTTTGAATATTGACATACATTACATGAATGGATCTCAAACAGGGATATACCCAACACAAAGATGTTGCAGAACTTTTGTGCGAGTTTGTTTTTTTAAATAACTCGAGCTTCTACTCAATTCCACCCCTAGTTCAACCAAGTCGATCTAGGATATCTTTGCATAGCTACATATAACTGCTGGTTTATTATTTTTAAACTATGTCATTTATAAATATTTTAATGCTTTTTTTTAAAAATCAATTTTTTATAATAATAATAATAATTAAAAGTCATTTTTACTTTGCATCATAATTTATTAGCATTATACTGTCATTATATTTTTTTATGAAGTCCACCATTGACTTAACGTTACAACGATTATCATTGTAATATTATTGTTTGTTTGTTTTTTGTTTTTTTTTCAAGCATTTTTGTAAAGCTTAGCTTTATGCAATGTCCAATTCATACAGTTTATTTTTTCTTCCAAAAATTATTTTATGAAAAAAAAAACGTCAAAAGTATTCCTACATTGCTACATCCATTCAAAATCATGATCCACATTTTTATTTTACTTGACCAAAAGTGCAATTTGTTTTGCAGGCGTTTTTTTAATGAATCAAAAAAATGTTAGTTTTTGTTTTGTTTTGTTTTGTTTTTTGTTTAGAAAAACAATTGTATTAAAATAATTATAAGATTTTTTCTTTTTGTATTGAAGAATTGAATAGCAGCTTTGAATTTGAAAAATTGATTCTCATGTGTACAACTCAAAGAGACCTACATGATATTAAAATATGATACAAAAAAAAAAGTCTCCTATTGATTTTTTTTAACCTAATTAGCAAACATTTTTTTTATGGTGAAAAACTTTTAGAATTATAGTATTTATTTTTGGGGGTCACCTCGCATCCAACCAGTGATGCCTGAGTCTCAGTTTTTTTTACTCGTATGAAAAGTACACACTGACTTTCTTGTCTATCGTATGTAATACCGTTCATCTGATACACACACACACACTTCGGACTAAGAATATAAGAATAAGACGTCATCGGAGTAACTTACGTCTTCTGACACCAATTTGTAACTTAGAATCTGAAGAGCGATATCAGTCATGTAAATATATGTCTGTCTTTCGTTCCAGCTGTTTGTCCTGCTGTTATTGTTCTCATAGCGTGAATAGAAAGAGAGCAGATTTAGAGACTGTTATGTCATCTTATAGGACAAGAGAGCAGATTTAGAGACTGTTATGTCATCTTATAGGACAAGAGAGCAGATTTAGAGACTTATGTCATCTTATAGGACAAGAGAGCAGATTTAGAGACTGTTATGTCATCTTATAGGACAAGAGAGCAGATTTAGAGACTGTTATGTCATCTTATAGGACAAGAGAGCAGATTTAGAGACTGTTATGTCATCTTATAGGACAAGAGAGCAGATTTAGAGACTTAAGTCATCATATAGCACTTTGCTATTGCCTAAGGACAGACAGCAGATGTCCTTTCAGATATTGTTAGCACATTGTCTACTAACTGATTTTGCTAGCATAAAGGAAGGGGACCTGGACAGCTGATGAGGACCACGCAGAGAGCAGGAATTAAGTCCAATGCACAACTCGTGACTGTCAACAATTGTTCTCTTTCGTCACATGACCAGTTGCAAGAGAGTATGTGGCTGAGAGGCCTACCCATCGATGGGGCTAGAACTCGAATACCGGCTCGAGCAGAGTTGTGTTTCCTTGAAACCATCTCCCAGATACCCCTCTCCCCCACTGGTCCAAAAACGAGATTGGACCCATTTGCGCACTGAAGCGTGAAGAGTGCACTAAATAAACATTTTCTAATTCTCACCATTTTATTTTAATGACATCCTCGTATCAATCAACCTTTGACCTTGGTCGTGAGCGTGCCATGAGATTTCACGCAACCAATAGTCTCCACTCGTCCTGAGCCGCCATTCCCTCTGACCAACCAATAGTCTCCACTCATCCTGAGCCGCCATTCCCTCTGACCAACCAGTTGTCCTCCTCTGCGTGCCCCCTCTTTAACAACAAGAAGGTTTAATTATGCTTTAGCCATTATCTTTAAAATCTCACTCAATGTCGTGCCTGAATTAGTTCCACAAGTAAAAGCCTCATTGGGAAGTCAACCAAACCTTCAACATGAAATCTCTGAATGCAAAGACCAAACTTCCTTGGGCAAGTTCTTCGATATGAAATCTCTGAATGCAAAGACCAAACTTCCTAGGGCAAGTTCTTCGATATGAAATCTCTGAATGCAAAGACCAAACTTCCTTGGGCAAGTTCTTCGATATGAAATCTCTGAATGCAAAGACCAAACTTCCTTTGGCAAGTTCTTCGATATGAAATCTCTGAATGCAAAGACCAAACTTCCTTGGGCAAGTTCTTCGATATGAAATCATAATTCACTTCAATCAAAACCAAACTTATGTCCATCATGTCAAGCACAAGTTAAGTGTTGAGTTACTACTGTCCCGCCCAATTCTCACATTCTCAATGGCTGAGAATCCCCGATTTTCAAATACACACTCCAGCTACATTTTGAATTCGGAAGAACGTACTGTAGGCAGGTCATCTTGACATGTATTTGTTTGTTGTTGTAAAAAAAAAAAAAGACGATCGGTTGGGGGGGGGGGGGGGGGGATTCATTAGCCGAACGTCGACTTGGCTGCTAGATTTGAATAGAACCAGGTCTCAGACCAGACAGACTTGTAATAAATGTCTAATTGAATTTATTTGTATGCCTTGATTTACATAACATGTATGTTGTGTATCAGAGAGAGCGAGAGAGAGACGGATCGGGTCTGCAATCTCAGCTTTAATGAGCAACTATTAACTTTGAGACTCGATCAACATAAATGCTAATGTGTTGTTACCTATCTATCAATTTCAAGGCTGAATTTTTTTTTTTATTTCTTTTCTAACAAACTCATCGTCTAGACAACAAAAAAAAGAGACAAGACAGACAGAGATAGAAGAAACGTGTGAGATCATTGGAGCATTATGGAAATTCATGGAAGTTCTGAACGAACTATACAACCCAGCATCAGAAGAATTGCTCAGAAGAACAGCACACTATTTCCCCTTGGCACAGACTGCATAAGAGCTTACAGCTCCACAGCAAAACTATGGCTAGAAGAAGAAGAAATTACAACTCTTACAGAAAGAAGAAAAACAAAAATATTTAAAAAAAAAAAAAAACATCCTTCACAAATCTTCGAGAGCGATTCTTTGGCTCTTGATTACTTATTGTTTTTTTTTTTTTTTTTTTACCCTGCCTCATCTACCCCTCCCTTAGAAAAAAAAAAAGTTGAAGCTAATGTAGAAATCTACTAGATTTTATAATAATTGATAGGCCTTTAGTCCCCTAGCCAAAATTAAATATTTTGTTTATACTTTGAAAAATCATAAAGGTTAAACTTGGGTTTTCCAATGTGTGGCCAACGAGCTAGTATTTTTTTTTTTACCAACCATAGATATCAAATGTCAGATTTCTAGGAAAATCGTTAGAGCCGTTTGCGTGATGAATGTGCTACCTGAATAGAGGCATTGTAAAAAACTGGCCAAATGAAGAAGAATAGAAAAAAGTGTAATTTTTACAGGAAAAAACAGTTAAGTCCGTAATTAAAAGATGTCAATACTTGTTGGACTTTATTTTCCTTTGGGTTTTGTGAACGAACCCAGGACCTCCATTACAACACTTCTAATCCCACTGTCGAGTTCATAGTCTTTTCAGTGTTTCATAACTCAGTTTTTCCAAAGTGAAGATGTTCAACCGCTGGATCTTGTCGCAAGGTGATAAGTTCAGCCACTATCGTGTCGTCTGATCAGGTGCCCCCCCTCCCCCCCCCCCGTTTCCTCATCTAAAGCATGTCCTATTTTCCCTTCCTTTGGGCGTGTCAGATGAAGAGAAGCGCACTCCTAATTAATTCATCTTAGAATTCGTAAATCTTGTTGGAATTTGGGTTTTTAAACATCAGCAGGGGTAGGGCATTCCTGCTGAAGTCATTCAGGCTGGAAAACATGCCCTAATTAAACCACTCCATGAACTGCTAAGCTTGTGCTGGGAACAATGAATGGTCCCCCAGGAATTGAAAGACTCCAACATTGTTACAATTTATAAAAATAAAGGCGACCGCTCTGATTGTAACAATTACAGAGGCATATCTCTGCTTAGCATAGTCGGAAAGGCTTTTGCTAGAGTATTACTAAAGCGATTACAGATCCTGTCAGATCGTGTTTATCCAGAGTCGCAGTGTGGCTTTAGGGCAGGTAGATCTACAACAGATATGATTTTCTCTCTGTGGCAGCTACAGGAGAAGAGCAGAGAACAAAAGCAGCCCCTCTTCATAGCATTTATTGATTTGACCAAGGCCTTTGACCTTGTTAGCAGTACTAGAGAGAATCGGCTGCCCAAATAAGTTAAGAAAACTAGTGTCAGCTTTTCACGAAAATATGCAGGGCACCGTTCAGTTTGAAAGTTCTTCCTCCAGGCCATTCTTCATTAAGAGCGGTGTAAAACAAGGATGTGTACTGGCCCCTACACTATTTGGCATCTTCTTCTCAGTCGTACTATCCAGTGCTTTTAAATCCCTGGAAGACGGAATATACATCCATAGCAGATCCGATGGAAGGCTCTTTAACCTGGCACGTCTTAAAGCCAAAACGAAAAGGCGTCGTATCTTGATAAGGGAGCTGCTGTTTGCCGATGACGCGGCACTCGTATCTCACTCACAAGGAGGTCTACAGAAGCTAGTGAACGCCTTAGCAGCTGCTTGTCAAGAGTTTAGCCTTACTATAAGTCTCTCCAAGACCGAAATCCTGGCACAAGACGTCGCAGAAATACCTATAATACAAATTGGGAACAACACCCTTTCAGTGGTGCAGGAATTTACCTACTTTGGTTCAACAATTGTCAGTAACCTAGACTTAGACATCGAGCTGACAAAAAGGATAGGAAAAGCTACCACAGCATTGGCAAAACTCTCCAAGCGCGTCTGGGAAAATGGTAAATTGACCACAGCGACCAAAATCCTAGTCTACAATGCCTGTGTTGTGAGCACTCTCCTTTATGGCAGTGAAAGCTGGTCAACATACATGTACCAAGAGCACAGATTGAATAGTTTCCACTTGCGCTGCATGAGACGCATAATGGGCATCTCTTGGAGGGACCATGTCTCCAATCAGGAAGTTTTGAGATTGGCCAATATGAACAGCATGTATGCTCTCCTGACACAAAGAAGATTACGCTGGCTCGACCATGTCACCCGCATGTCAGATGGTAGAATCCCGAAAGATATCTTATATACTGAGCTTGTGGAAGGAGTCAGACCCAAGGGCCGCCCAAGACTAACATATAGAGATGTCTGCAAGCGAGACATGAGAGCCTCAGGCATCAGCGAAAGTATGTGGGAAAACATAGCCAAAGACCGGAGTGCATGGAGACAGACTGTGCGTGCTGGGACAACCCTTGCTGAGAACAAAAGAATTGAAGCGGCTTTAATCAAGAGGGAAAAAAAGAAAGCTGCCCTGTCTGCTAGCCCTAAATCAGAGGCATACACATGTACGAATTGTGGCAAAGTCTGCCGTTCTAGAATTGGCTTGATTAGCCTCACCAGTTTCTGCCCCGTCTCAAGATTAAGCCAAAACCAGTGACTCATTTGGGCGCATCCATTGCCTTTCGAGACAAAGGAGCCATATATATATAAACATCAGCAATGGAAGTTTACTTGTTTTAGTTGTTTGTTTTTTTTTTATGTATTACAAACAGATAATTGAAATGTTTTAAAAACTGTGATTTTATAAGAATCTAGAAGGAAGCTTTAAGAGCTAAGATTAGACCATGTCCATTGGTTGATAAGAGGGAAGCTTTAAGAGCTAAGATTAGACCATGTCCATTTGTTGATAAGTAGGAAGCTTTAAGAGCTAAAATTAGACCATGTCCATTTATTGATAAGAAAACAGACTCGTGATATCTCAAAGCTGTCCATTCAACTTTGTGTCACACAATGTCGCGATACTGTTGTATAGCAGTGACCACACCCTTCCGACATCGCAGAGCTGGTAACTCTTAAAATAAGCTTAATTTCTCCGATTACAGACACTGACACTGTTATGTATCTAACCGTCTGGTCGATTTTACTCAGTCCCCCCCCCCCCCACCTCTTTTAACCTTTTTGATCCCTCCACCAAACAGACGCCATTAGCTGTTTACGCTATCTTTCACGCCCTGAATGGGTACCATGGAGTGATATTAATGTCTGTTTAAAAATAGACCCCCTATGACGCAAATGGTAGTCAAGTATTAGGTAATATATTTTAGACAGTTTTAATCCACAGACCTATCCTGTACACTTTCTGTCTTCACTCGTGTCGTTTGGTACATTCTCCAGTTCCTAGTACACATTCTCTGTCTCTTTTCAGTTGCCTGTCACTGTCAACTATTAACTGTGTCTAATATTTAATTCTTCTTTCCCACCTTTAAAGCCATTCCTCACACACTCACGCACACACAGGTAGACAGGTGGCTGCCTGGTCGTGCGGTTTGCGCGCTGGACTGTCGTTCAGATTTATCGATGGTCGAGGGTTCAAACCCTGCCCGCTCCCATCTCCCGTCGTCCTTCGGGAGGTTTGGACTAGGAAGTAATTATCTTCAACTCTGAAGGAACATCCGAAACATTTAAAAACATTTTACAAACAAAACAGAAAAGCGAGGAAGTCAGTACACATAATGTACCCACAAGGGAATGTGGGGGGGGGGGATGTAAGATTCGTACCACCTATGCGGCCTTAGCAGTGCGCGGGGCCCCTAGGCGAGTATCATACGCGGGGCCCGGGGGAGTTTCATACACAGGCCTAGGCGCAGTAAGCGTAAGTTATATATTATACTGTGTTGTAATTGTTTTTTCCGTAAAATTTCGCTTGTACGTTTTTGTACCCATCCTCTAATAAAAATATTGAGTTAAAGGCCCCTTTAATAGACGCAGCTAACGATTCACAAGTATTTTCCATGACAAATTCAACAAACTAGATCATTTCAGCTTTTTGCGGTTGCCCCAATCGCCATCCTTTAAAGCCTCCTCCGACAGAGGCGCAACGAGGGGGGGGGGGCGGTGAAATGTAAGTGTCAATTTTGTATCAGCACGATTCCATGCACTCACTATAAATAGTATTTAGTTAGAAAAAAACAACATGTTCAACTAATTAGTTTTTCACGTTCTACTTTTTTTTCTCTTTTTTGCTTTGTTAGTTCTACATAATTTCTTGAATTAAAATGTTGAAGAAGTCACTCTTAACTGATTTTAGAGTCTTGCATAAATAAGTTAAAGCTTACAACATCGTCATAATTTAAACAACATATATATATATATATAATGGCATTTTACGTCTAGAGAGACGATCTTTTCCCTTTGCAACATCTTGTGTGACTAAAGAGGTCAATCCTTGATACACAGCTGCGATCGCAGGTTGGGCATATATAATCACCAGGCGCCGTTGCATTTTCACCCTTCTTTCTGCTTCTGTTGTGTATGACATCTGCAATCTGTGACCCTTCCTTTATGCTCTCTCTCCATGTGGATCTGTCTAGTGCCACCTCTTCCCAGTTGCCAGTGTCGATTTTGAAGAACTTCATGTCTCGTTTGCATACGTCCGTATAACGTAAAAGTGGGCGACCAGCGGTTCTCCTGCCTTCTATTAGATCGCCATACAGGATGTCCCGTGGAAGTCGACCTACTGGCATTCTACGAACGTGGCCAAGCCAGCCAAGGCGTCTGCTGATGATAACAGAGCGGATGTCCTGGCACCCTGCTCTTTGTAGCACTTCCTCATTGGTTATCTTATCTTGCCACCTTATTTTAAGGATCCGCCTTATGCATCGGAGGTGGAAGACATTCAGCTTTTTTTCCTGCCATGAGTAGGTTGACCAAGTTTCACTTCCGTACAGCAAGGTGCTCAACACACAGGTCCGGTAGACTTATGCTTTAGTACTGTTAGTCAGCAATATGTTGTCCCAGACTCTTTTCTGCAACCGTGGCATGGTGGCCATTGCCTTGGCTATCCTGTTGTTTATGTCTTTATCCAGTAGAGTGTTGTTGGATATGATGGAGCCAAGGTAACAAAAGTGATCAACAATTTCTATTTTCATATATATATAAAGAAAATGGAGCTGGTTAGGACACACCCTGCGAAAACCAGCTACCAATGTTGCAAGGCAGGCGCTTGATTGGAATCCACAAGGAAATAGGAAAGTGGGCAGACCCAAGCAAACCTGGAAGAGGTCAGTCATCAGCTAAGTGTAGGATACTGCAATGACATGGAAGCAGATGAAGAAAGCTAGCTGCTCAGAACCGAGTTCGGTGGAGAGGGGTGGTTGCGGCCCTATGCTCCTCTAGGAGTACACAGGATTAAGTCAAGTTAAGTCATATATATATTCTAGTTGGAATACACACACACTTTCACACACAATTACACACACTCACAAATGCTTATACACGTAATCACACGACCACTATCACAATGTTGCCAAAATCCCCTTTCTCTCTCCCCCCCCCCCCCCCCCCCCCCGCAATCGTCCTTCCCGACCATTCTCAAATGTCCCTTGTTAAAACTAGCTGATGACGTGTGTATGTTACAGCGCATTCCTTATTCCATATGCTAAGACAAATTTATACACAAGTGCTCCTTCTTCCCTAGTGCCATTATAGCATGGAGCAGGTTGCCTGAACAAGCCAGGAAAACCAAAGTACTTAACAGAGAATTAGAGTGTCTACCTAACATATCCTCGACTACATTGACACATGGACATGCGTAGGACGTCATTCTCTTATGGCGAAGAAGAAACGTCTAATATATAAGACTAATATATAAGATAAATAACGTTAAAATAGACCAGCGGTGGCCAACCTTCTTTAACATGTTGGGGAGGGGGGGCACGATCATTACAGACACAGGTGTAACGGACCGAAAAACAATGGTCAAGGGCGAGGAATCTATACTATACAGGAGGGTGTCTCAAACATAGTGTAAACATAATAATAAAAAACACTGAAAATTGAGTTCAATTAGGTTTCTAAGTTTCTGTTCTCTTTCTTTGCATTTAGTAACTCTTCCGGAACTCACTAAGGGAGCTTACTTTGCTCTTCCAAGTCCCTAGCATCTAAAGGTCGATCTAAATTTTTCCTTTTTTTTTTTTGGGGGGGGGGGGGTAAAAGAGAAAAACTGCTATACGGCTTTGTTATGTACTTAGGGTATACGTTTCAGGAACCGAAAAGCACCGTATTACAGGCAGGATGTGGCCCGTGAACCGTTGTTTGACAATCACTGGCCTACTTTCATGAGGAAAGCTATCAGCATTAGAAACCAAGTGTGAAGTACACAAATAATTTGGAAAAAAAATGAGATCTATAAAAATGAAATATCAAATATACTGTTAGAGGGGGAGCAAGTGTCATGACTTGAGTTAGTAATCCTTTCGTTATGACGTGTCCGTAGATCTTGTGTCTTACTTTCATCCAACGTCCAGTGACGTAAGCAGCACCTGTCAGTCTATCAACAAACTCTCCGACTCCTTCATCTGGCAAGTCATCGATACAACTTAAACAGTACCTACTTTATTTTAAGCCCCCCTTCTTTTTTTTTGTTCGCACTAGCTAACCCTTTTAAGTCCTTTCCTCTGTCAGTCTTCCCCTCCCCGCCCCCCGACACACACACAAACGCTCCCATGTGAGCCACGCACCTTTTTTTTTTTATTATTATTTACGCAACGCCAGGCTCATTAAGTGTTCAACAGGGAAGACCTCGTCCTACTGGTCCAGCCAATACAGAAATGACGCAATAGGATTAGTGGGGAAAACCCAAGAGAGAGAAAAAAAAAAAAAAACTAACAACTTAGATCTAGATCTAGACTGAGAATAGTTGTGGCAGGGCACAAAGGAACAACCTGATACTTCAGACACAACTGACAAAGTAATTGTGTTTGTGTGGTAGATCTGGGATGAGACACCGGGAATGTTTTCTGACCTGCAGGAGAAAACTAAACTAACCCAGAAAGGAACAGAAACACAACAAAACAAAAAGTAACTTAAAAAAAAAAAAAAGTTTTCTGTCATCTCATTGTTTAAATTTGTTGTTCAACCTCACCTGTCTATTTGATCTCACAGGTGTCAACTATTCTGAGACACAAAGCAAACTCTTAAAGGTAGTCACGTGCTATGTAGAATGTTAAAAAAAAAGGGTAAGGGTGGTTTATGATGCGAAGAATTTATGATGTGTTATGTGAAAGTTTGAAGGTGGGGGGGGGGGGGGGGGGGGAGATCAATGAAAATAGAATGTTCCAGATTTTTTTTTTGGAAATTTTCAAACATAATCTACAAATAGCAATTATACTGAAAAATTGATAAGCGAAGTATTTTAATTACCCATAAAAAAAATTTTGAACTTTGCAGTGCCGTGTAGTGAAATAAAAAAAAAAAAAAAACAACTTTTAGCACACTCATTTGCATTATATTGTTGGCGACTTTCATCTTGCCTTTAAGCGTCCTTGATATTTTGTTGGACCACTTTAGGGGCCCCTGCATTTTGACATTCGACATCATGTCATGGGATAATGGCGTAATATTTAATGTAAAAACACATTTCGGACACTCATTTGGGGGGACCCTTAAGTGGGGGCCCTGGGGGGTTTTCAGATTTGGATCCCCCTCCATCCACCCTAGCTACGCCACTGACCAAAGAGCAGATTACTGCAATTAAGTTTTTAAAATTCCGATCGTTTTAAATTAAAAAAAAAAGTTTATTAAATTAGAAAAACCTTTTTTAAACCCTTTTTTTTTCTTGTTGTATATAAGCGTAAGATTTATGTTTATAGCCGGTGAAGTGATATGCGCTGCCGACTATCGCCACGAAGATCCCGGGTTCATGTCCAGCTCGCCGCCATCCCGTGCAATACTGCTGGAGGTTTGGACATAGTCCAGTAAGCGCTGGTCATGACGTCACACTCCATTTTTAAAAGAAAGTCTGACAACAAGGTCCGCCGCGAGGGTTGTGGCCGCCTGCGTGCAAAATTTTAAAATGCCACCCCCCCCTTTTTTTTTGTATTCTAGAAATAAAAATCCATTAAGACTGAGTGCCAACAGTAGCCTTTGATTTAAATCCATTTTTTTGTGTTAGATCTTTCCATTGTTTTCCCTTTCGCACCGTTGTTGTATCAAGTACAACCATGAACCATGCATTATGAACCATGTACTATGAACCATGCACCATGAACTATGCACTATGAACCATGCACCATGAACCATGCACTATGAACTATGCACTATGAACCATGCACTATGAACCATACACCATGAACTATGCACTATGAACCATGCACCATGAACTATGCACTATGAACCATGCACCATGAACCATGCACTATGAACCATGCACTATGAACCATGCAACATGAACCATGCACTATGAACCATGCACTGTGAACCATGCACTGTGAACCATGCACCATGAACTATGCACTATGAACCTTGCACTATGAACCATGCACTATAAACCATGCATTATGAACCATGCACCATGAACCATGCACTATGAACCATGCACCATGAACTATGCACCATGAACCATGTACTATGAACCATGCACTATGAACTATGCACCATGAACCATGCACCATGAACTATGCACCATGAACTATGCACCATGAACCATGTACTGTGAACCATGCACCATGAACCATTCAATATGAACCATGCAATATGAACCATGCACCATGAACCATGCACTATGAACCATGCATTATGAACCATGCACTATGAACCATGCAACATGAACCATGCACTATGAACCATGCAATATGAACCATGCACTATGAACCATGCATCGTGAACCATGCTATGTGAACCATGCACCATGAACTATGCACCATGAACTATGCACCATGAACCATGCACTATGAACCATGCACTATGAACCATGCACCATGAACCATGCACTATGAACCATGCACTATGAACCATGCACTATGAACCATGCACCATGAACCATTCACTATGAACCATGCACTATGAACCATGCAACATGAACCATGCACTATGAACCATGCAATATGAACCATGCACCATGAACCATGCACTATGAACCATGCATCGTGAACCATGCTATGTGAACCATGCACCATGAACTATGCACTATGAACCTTGCACTATGAACCATGCACCATGAACTATGCACTATGAACCATGCACTATGAACCATGCATTATGAACCATGCCCTATGAACCATGCACCATGAACTATGCACTATGAACCATGCATTATGAACCATGCACTATGAACCATGCACTATGAACCATGCACTATGAACCATGCACTATGAACCATGCACCATGAACTATGCACTATGAACCATGCATTATGAACCATGCATTATGAACCATGCACTATGAACCATGCACTATGAACCATGCACTATGAACCATGCACTATGAACCATGCCCTATGAACCATGCACCATGAACTATGCACTAAGAACCATGCATTATGAACCATGCATTATGAACCATGCCCTATGAACCATGCACTATGAACCATGCACTATGAACTATGCACTATGAACCATGCACTATGAACCATGCACTATGAACCATTTCGGATGTACGTGCCTTCAGACATCCTGGTTCTTTGTGATCAACATTCAAAACTCATCTCGTTCTGACTACTGGCGTATACTCCTGTATTTGCAGCAATGAATGTATAATTGATGAGCTGCGGCGGGTATATTACAGTGAACAGTGTAAGTGTAATCGATCATGATATATGTACAATTTCTCGATAATTCTGACTGCTCACCAGTCTTCACAAAGTTTTATTAGAATGTGAAACGATGTCTCATACTGCAGGTATTTTTATTTTTAAAACACTGGTAAAAATGTCATTTTACAAATATTCAGACATGGATTAATAACTACAATGAAAATAAAACATTTTTTTTCGCCCCCCCCCCCCCCACCTTTGTTGTTGGTTGGTCGTTGGGCTGTAGCTCCAAACAACTAGTAGCTCCATACAACTAGTAGCTCCATACAACTAGTAGCTCCATACAACTAGTAGCTCCATACAACTAGTAGCTCCAAACAACTAGTAGCTCCATACAACTAGTAGCTCCATACAACTAGTAGCTCCAAACAACTAGTAGCTCCAAACAACTAGTAGCTCCAAACAACTAGTAGCTCCATACAACTAGTAGCTCCATACAACTAGTAGCTCCATACAACTAGTAGCTCCATACAACTAGTAGCTCCATACAACTAGTAGCTCCAAACAACTAGTAGCTCCAAACAACTAGTAGCTCCATACAACTAGTAGCTCCATACAACTAGTAGCTCCAAACAACTAGTAGCTCCATACAACTAGTAGCTCCATACAACTAGTAGCTCCATACAACTAGTAGCTCCATACAACTAGTAGCTCCATACAACTAGTAGCTCCATACAACTAGTAGCTCCATACAACTAGTAGCTCCATACAACTAGTAGCTCCAAACAACTAGTAGCTCCATACAACTAGTAGCTCCATACAACTAGTAGCTCCAAACAACTAGTAGCTCCAAACAACTAGTAGCTCCATACAACTAGTAGCTCCATGCAGCTAGTAGCTCCAAACAACTGGTAGCTCCAAACAACTAGTAGCTCCATACAACTAGTAGCTCCATACAACTAGTAGCTCCATACAACTAGTAGCTCCATACAACCAGTAGCTCCATACAACTAGTAGCTCCATGCAGCTAGTAGCTCCAAACAACTAGTAGCTCCAAACAACTAGTAGCTCCATACAACTAGTAGCTCCAAACAATTAGTAGCTCCATACAACTAGTAGCTCCAAACAATTAGTAGCTCCAAACAACTAGTAGCTCCATACAACTAGTAGCTCCATACAACTAGTAGCTCCATACAACTAGTAGCTCCATACAACTAGTAGCTCCATACAACCAGTAGCTCCATACAACTAGTAGCTCCATACAACTAGTAGCTCCATACAACTAGTAGCTCCATACAACCAGTAGCTCCATACAACTAGTAGCTCCATACAACTAGTAGCTCCATACAACTAGTAGCTCCATACAACCAGTAGCTCCATACAACTAGTAGCTCCATACAACTAGTAGCTCCAAACAACTAGTAGCTCCAAACAACTAGTACAACTGAACCGATGTAGGTGTTTTATATGTTGTAATAAATAAACTTTATATAACTTGAACAAACTTCTTTTGTGGACAAAAACTCAATATAACTGTTATCATTCACAGATTTAACTTGAGATGAGATATAGAGCTAATAGTAGCCTAATGAAATAAACTGATATGTAAACAAAATCTAGCTCACAAAAAAAAGTCTATAGCCTTTTAAAGCCTACTCTTTCATGTCTTAAGACCGACTGCCGATTCACATTTGCACTAGGTACGCTAATTTCACCATCGTCACTGCATAGCCACCAATCAATTGCTTTAAGACAAACTGAAGACGTTTTGTTGTCAAACGCGGAAACCGGTGTAATACTTTTTTTTTTAAATTTCACAATGCTTAAAAAAAAATGACAAAATATTATACACATATTTTTGGTAATTATTTAGATATAAGCAATTTAATGTGCGTTTAAGAGACTATTAAATTTCACAATCTCGAAGCCATTCAAGATCACTATCTCCCAGACAACCAAAGTCGATGACGTAGTAACTGGGAAACTAAGTCAAATTATTCAGTTTATGGCTAAGCGTATTTCCATACTCCTTTTTAGAGGAATGCCAGTTTCTGAAAACAAAGGCGACTAAAACAGACCAATTTATAAAAAGGGGATGTTAGAGTTGGGGAAATTAGGTCAAATTACGCAATTTATGGCTTTGCATGTTACTGTATGTCGGCTTATTCTAGATCTAGTCAAGCGAACAGCGTTTAAGTCCACGCAGTTCACATGTTTCGTTTTAGTCAAGTTACACAATTTATGGCTTTGCGTGTTACTGCTTCAGGCTTATTCTATATAAAGGGATTTCAGTCTGTGTAAACTTGATGGAAGAAAGAAAACTGTGTAACAACTAGATCTACTACGATATAGACAATATATAGAACATAGAATATATAAGTACTTTGACAGGACCATTATTCTTTTCAAGATAGATCTAGTTCTAGATCTACTGCTTTTGAACAAGAATTAGATCTTCTTTTCTCAGATCTTAAATGATGTATGAAGTAGACCTAAATTTAGATCTAAATTTGATTAGATCAAGTCTAGATCTAGTAATATAGTAGTAGGCCTATATCTATCTAGACTGATCCGATCGAGGTGCTGGGCCTAGATCTAGAAAAACAATTTAAAATTATAGACTCTATCTGTACACTTGACAGTGATTATTAACCTAGTCACTAAATAGGCCCAATATGGGGGGAAAACATTAACAATGTAGTTATTGTAGTACACCATTATATTTAGCTTGAATCTATATCAACACCCCGTACTACAGTAACAAATAGCTTTAACCTTAACCTAGACTTAGAACTAGTCTGATAAGTCTTATTAAACCAATTTAGTCTACTAGATCTAAATTTCTAAAAACTAATATATAAGGCAAAAATTAGACCTATATCAACCTAGATCTACCAATGGACCTCATTCACCAATCGTAAACAAACAACATTTAGCCACGTGATAATATTGATAAAACAAAAAAAAAAAACTGTCACGTGATAGCCATTGTGTATTACGTAATTTGTATAGAAGAGATGGAGACTCACGTGGCTAAATGTTGTTTGTTTACGATTGGTGAATGAGGTCTATTCTATAATATACGAAATATGGAATTTGTTACACTCTTACGTAAATATATTAGGGCCTATTTAGTTCTACAAATCTATATGTAAAAATTGAAAAATGTTTCATGTGTCCCACGTTTGTCCCGCCGCCTAGGAAACAGACTCACGCCATAACACCCCTTTTTATTGGGACGTTGCGCCCCCACCCCCAACATTAGAGGAATTTGCGCCCCCTAAGGGGAACCCAAAGTTTGAGAAACGCTGCAGTAGAGATACAGATAATTAATAATCCTAAACAGAATAATAGTAGGCTCATATTTTATCCAATGATTTTAGATAAATCACTAAAGTGATTTAAATACCGATATCTAAATTTTCTTCTAGAGCTGAGGCCCATGTTTTTTCACTGTCCATAGCTTTCTTGACCCCCTCCTAGCTCCAATTAGTGCGGTCTAGGGCTATGTCTTCCAATTATTAAGTAGACCTAATATTAAATATTTATAAGGTAGATTCCGTTTTTAATTAATTTAACCATGTTTTACTACGAAAAGACCTAAATTAAAATGTATTTTAAACTATGACACAAAAAACTCAATGGACATAATATTCTACGCTAAACTAACAGCCATTTAAAATTTAAAAAAAATTTAAATTCACTTTTTAATTACCGGTACTAGATCTACTTACAAGACGGGCTGTTCTATTAAAAACCAATATTACAAACAACCCGCGAAAACGCAAGGCCTGAAATGATTAGGCGCTTATGGAAAAACTCATTTGAATCCCTCGCGCGTGGCTCTATTTAATTTTTCTTAAGTTTCTAAAAGAATTTCTTATGTACGAATATCGTTTATATTTTCAAAGGATAATGGAATAATTAGAATTTATATAAAATATTTAAGTAATTTCTTTTTATTGACCTATTTTTTTAAATTAATTAAAGTAACCTTGGAAAAATGATTTGGCCGCCCCTTACATTCGGACGCCTGCGTGCAATGCACACATTGCACATTAGGTAGCGGCGGCCCTGCTGACAACATACAAGTCTGTCGCTCAACAAACAAAATGCAAGTTTCCATCTCACACTTTGGGGTCGATGTGGCAGAGAGAGTAGAACTCATCTCATACTTTGGGGTCGATGTGGCAGAGAGAGTAGAACTCATCGCACACTTTGGGGTCGATGTGGTAGAGAGAGTAGAACTCATCTCATACTTTGGGGTCGATGTGGTAGAGAGAGTAGAACTCATCTCACACTTTGGGGTCGATGTGGTAGAGAGAGTAGAACTCATCTCACACTTTGGGGTCGATGTGGCAGAGAGAGTAGAACTCATCTCACACTTTGGGGTCGATGTGGTAGAGAGAGTAGAACTCATCTCATACGTTGGGGTCGATGTGGTAGAGAGAGTAGAACTCATCTCACACTTTGGGGTCGATGTGGTAGAGAGAGTAGAACTCATCTCACCAACTATCTTTACTTTTCTCAATCTCAGGTTTTCAACTCAACTCTTATTAGGAAAATCACAAAGAAGAAGAATCACCGCTGAGCTCGATAATCTAGAGGAGGCGCGGTGGCTGAGTGGTAAAGCACTTGGCTTACGAATCGAGAGTTCCCTGGTTCGAATCCAGGTGATAATTGGAAATTTTAATTCTGGTATCTTTAGGACGCCTCTGAATCCACCCAGGTACCTGGGTACGTGACATTAGATGTGGAAAAGTAAACGCGGTTGGTCATTTTGTTGGCCACACGACACACTCGTTAAAACCGTGGGCCACAGAAACAGATGACCCCATCGATGGCAAGGTCTGAAAAGAGAATTTTACTTGTCTAATTTAGAAAGATCTGTGTCTCCGGATGCGCTGCAACCCTACCACATTTAAACACTTTAGTAGGTCAATCAAGTAGCTGGTGATTTTGGCGCCACAATGTAACACATACTATAAGTGTTGAATGACTTACATAGATACAGATAATTAGAATAGTGAATGAGTGCACTTTGAATGTCAAGTGTTCCCAACCCAACGGGACCAGATGTCTCACTTAGGCCTACTGTGACTAACATGTACACAGGGCAATGAAACATTCTAACATGCGTTGGTGTACTCAGGGGTTCAGCACAGCAGTAGCTATCAAATTATCTATAGAAACAAATTTCTTATACGAGTAGGCCTACTAGAGTGTAGTTGCCAAGGTCACGCAACTCCCTTCACTACTAAGTTCCCGTTATTCAGAGCATTTGGAGGGGGGGGGGGGAGAGACGGGAAAATGTAGACAATATATATTATATAAATTTTTTCCCTCTTTATAAAATCATTAAATTAGAGAATTGTATTCCCTCGCCTTTTATAAGAAAAACTTATCCCGTATAATGCTCTGTTTCCTGTAATCTTATCTCTTTTATAAGCTTGTGGAGCAAAGGGATTCCTTGCTTGCTTTAGGCGCTCGAGTCAAATGATGAAACAGATTCGAACTCTAGATCGATAAGATTACTCAGTGGTTTATCTACTTAACTACACCTATAAAGATATATAGAAATTACAGACAGACAGAAAATCTAGATAGATAGATAGATAGATAGATAGATAGATAGATAGATAGATAGATAGATAGATAGATAGATAGATAGATAGATCTTTAGTAAATTTTAAGTTTTAAGATTTTTTTTTCCCAACTGAAAAAGATTTTTTTCCTGGCCAGTGGCAGCTGGCCACTCTGTCCAAGGCTTAGTGTGGACCCCTGATTATTTCACATCCAGCTAAGAGTTAGCTGGTCAGCAGAGTCGGGTCATAATGGATAGCAGAGATGGGTTGTGACCTGCGTTTGACCTTTGTATGTGTTAGTTGAAGGCCGAAAAAAAAAACAACTGTGGAGGGAAAAGCAAATGTGGAGGAGGAGGAGGGGGGAGGAGAAAGAGGGGGAAGGGAACCGAAGAGTGCGAGCGGTCAAACCTGGACAAGGCTTTCCTGACGAGTCCAGTAAGCGCTGGTCATGACGTCACACTTGGAGTGGCCTCAAGAGGTCAGTCACTGCCGTTGACCTCCACATGCAGAATGTGTATCCAGGCCGTGGATTGCGTCCTGATGACAACATTCTGGCTGGGGCTTGCAAAGGTCGGGTGACCAAAAGCTGTAACTCCGGCTACTAAAATAATAATTATAACGTTTAGTAAATCTAACATTTTTGAGAATTATTTCGTATTAGAGTTGTCCATCTTTGAAGGATACGTTTTTTTTGGTGTATCCGGTGCACAGAATATAGGACGTGTCAACAAAGTGATTTATTTGAACATGAGCATCTGTCTGCACCTTTTAGCACTGTAGAGTGTGTGCACCTTTTAGCACCATAGAGTGTGTGCACCTTTTAGCACTGTAGAGTGTGTGTACCTTTTAGCACTGTAGAGTGTGTGTACCTTTTAGCACCGTAGAGTGTGTGCACCTTTTAGCACTGTAGAGTGTGTGCACCTTTTAGCACTGTAGTGTGTGTGCACCTTTTAGCACCGTAGAGTGTGTGCACCTTTTAGCACTGTAGTGTGTGTGCACCTTTTAGCACCGTAGAGTGTGTGCACCTTTTAGCACCGTAGAGTGTGTGCACCTTTTAGCACTGTAGAGTGTGTGCACCTTTTAGCACTGTAGAGTGTGTGTACCTTTTCGCACGCACTGTATTGTGTGCACCTTTTAGCACTGTAGAGTGTGTGCACCTTTTAGCACTGTAGAGTGTGTGCACCTTTTAGCACTGTAGAGTCCAATGTGGCAGACAACAATTTAAAAATGGAGGAAGTATTAGAGGTTGTGTGTGAGAGAAGTCAAACTAAAACAAGACAAAGTATTTCACAAGAAATGGGCAGCTAACTGGAGGCAATGTGATACGAAGCTCAGCTGCATCAGTAACTGATCTTTTAATGTATCCCCTTACATTGTTGAAGTGATCCAGTGTATACAACTTCCCCAGTCGTTCTCTTAGTTTTCTTATGGGTTTTTTATTTGGGCTCAATCCTATCGCCCCCACGCCCCCCATTTCTCCACAAAGCTTTCTCTTCTTTATTTTTTTATGTGTGACTGTATTTTGTTGTTTAAAGAACATTGACAAAAGTTGAAGCAATACATTATAAACAAAGAGAGAGAGTTGAACATTTTGTGATGAAAAGCTCCAATATCAAGTTAATTATTTTTACCAGTTCACTTATCAGCTACCAACATTTGGTGGACACTGCCTGGGTAGACACAAATCTCGATTTTCTTAGACAGTTTATGTATATCTTTGCACAAAAAAAAGTTACAAAAAGAGTTCCACAGAAGAAAAACTCTGGTTTGACCGTTATGGTTTTCCAAAATGTAATTTTTTTAAATTTAAATTTTTGTCTGTATCTTAAACACACACACAGTGGGCATTCCTGTCGGTATTTAGTTAAGAGTTAAGTAAACAGACAAACAAAACCATAGTCTACTCCGTCTTCTGTTGAAATCATTAGCTGGACTGTTAGATTTGATTGGCGACAATATACCTATGTATATAATACTTACACAACCTTTCAATACATAATATAAATATTATATAATTAAACTAGAATCTTCTCTTTATCCCAAAACAGAGCTAAATATAGACCACACTTTCAAATAGCCATAATCTAGGTATGAATCCAATGTATTACTAACTATGAGTGTAAATAAAGTAAATAAACAAGATAACAAAAACAGTTGGTGTGAAAACACAAACTAAAAATCGGCCCCTCAAGTGGTCCACCCAGGCAAGTAAAAAGCAGGTTTTAATATTATCAGAATGAAATTCTATCAAAGACAAATGACAGAGAAAAATAAAGAAAAAAGTTTAACAGATCTTGTGTGGCGCCCCAGCGGTCCAGCACACCAAAGGATAGGTGAAAGTGAAAGTGAATTTAGATGTGAACCTGGCCTAACTGATGTCTTATAATGAATATCTAATTGATCTAATTGTTTTGTAAAGAGCCATTCTCTTATTCCTCAAGAAAAAAACATTTCCGTAAAAAAAAAAACAAAAAAAACCCCAATATTTCCCCTTTGGTTTTGTGTTCTATACTGTATTCATGGCATTGCAGTTCAAGCGATAATATGAAAAACTACTTATTAATTGTTGCTTTAAATTATATTTAAATATGCATACTAAATAGATTTTTTCTCTTTAAAAAATATTTTTTTGTGTGTAAATATAGTACTTCGTATAATAGAACTTACATAACTTAACAATACAAATGTAAAAAAAATAAATTCTCCTTTCGGGGGCCGCTAAAAAAGGAATATATTTTGGTTAAATTATTTATAGTGCTTCCTTTCAACACAATTACGATGGATTTATTATTTCAACTGATTTATAGTTTGTCTTTATACTTTGAGTATCATGTTTGATCATTTATTATACGATTGACGCACATTAGAAAATAGATTTAAGTTGGTTGAATATTTTGTCACGGACCCTGAACATACACTTCAATGCAGTGTTACAAATTTATTTCTAGACTTTCAAAATTTTAATCCCTTCAAGAACACCGGCCTCACAGCCTAACTTACAGTGAATTAGCGTATTTATTTAGTGACCTGGTCTTTACGTCCAGTAGGCTGTCCACTTATTTCAGCTTAATAATAAATAATATGCAACAATAAATAATTAACTCTATTTTCTATATCAAATTAAATTTGTCTCAATCATTTGTGTTATTAATGTTTGACTAAACGACTAAAAGCACTAGTTTTAAACCTAACAAGTCCAGTTTCTGTTTCACTAGACGACTAAAAGCACTAGTTTCAAACCTAACAAGTCCAGTTTGTGTTTGACTAGACGACTAAAAGCACTAGTTTTAAACCTAACAAGTCCAGTTTCTGTTTGACTAGACGACTAAAAGCACTAGTTTTAAACCTAACAAGTCCAGTTTGTGTTTGACTAGACGACTAAAAGCACTAGTTTTAAACCTAACAAGTCCAGTTTCTGTTTAAAACCTGGTGTGGCTTAACATGAGGTAGAAAAAGAACACCTAGCTCTGTTGACCAGGTGATCATGTAGCCAGAACAAGGAGACTAAACTTTTTCTCTCTCAACCATAATTTATACAGCAAAAAAAAAATACTATCGGATCGCTAATATCTTCATCACCTTAGTCATCAACATTGAAAATGAAAAAAATAATAACACAAATGTACATGAAAGTGTCTGACAGGGAGTTTGGTTTATCCTGAACAAATGGTATCACCAGACGACAGACTTTATTCCCGCCCCTCATTTTACCACCAAATCTTTTTTTTTTTTTAGTTTATTTTAACAGCAAAAAATTATCGAGATTTCTTTGTTTGAAATAGTTCAATATAGATTGTCCATTTCAATGAGGGAGACAAATAGTTCAATATAGATTGTCCATTTCAATGAGGGAGACAAATAGTTCAATATAGATTGTCCATTTCAATGAGGGAGACAACAACAACACATAGGGATGGAGAGAGAGAGAGAGAGAGAGAGACAGCTTCAGAGAAATGTAATTTAGAACGCTGTTTTACTGTGGATGATATAATGGCGGGATAATATTTCTAAAACGCTGCACCTTTTGGTGAACAGGAGAACTTTGATGTTGTTTCTTTGATAGGCTGGAAACTCGCGCATGCGTAGACCGGCCTGGGTGCAATCAGGCAAGATCAAGATGTGTATTTTTTTTTCTACATTTTTTTTTTCAAACATAAAATATGCAAGATAAAATATTTAAATAATAATTGTATACAAGACTTAACATTTATTCCCGTTTAAAAAAAATAAATCTTTGAGATTTGAGTCGTTCAAGTATATAATTACTTACTACGTTACAAGGTCACAGCGGATATTTTGAAAACTAGACGCCTACACACAAACACACACTCTCTCTCACACACACAAACACACGACTAAACAACTTAATTAAGGACACAGAAACAATACAATGAAGATGACAAAATGTCTTTTTTTTTTCTTTACTCTGCTCCTTTAGCGATAAAAGAAATGTAATGTATGACTGTGCTGTCTACATACATAGGATCTACCTACATAGGATCTACCTATTTAATGGATGAGATTCTACCTTGTAGTATGACACACAAGACTATGTTTTCTTTTCATTGTGACGTACTGGGTTTTCCCCAAAACATTTTCTGCTTCAGACATTTAAGCGAAAGCCTCCCTTATTTCATAAGGTGGATGAATTCCATGCTCGTAATAATTTTATTTGCGAACCCCCGGGTTTAGAGTATACAACTTTAAACAGGAAGATATAGCAATACACTAGCAAGTATTTACTGAATGAACTGGAATACTGGTGTTTAATTAGTTTTACAGCACACATGTACACATACATACTTATTTATGTTCATATTTCAATGGTACGCCCACACATACACATTTATGTACATATTTCAATGGTACGCCCACACATACACATTTATGTTCATATTTCAATGGTAAGCCCACACATACACATTTATGTACATATTTCAATGGTACGCCCACACATACACATATTTATGTTCATATTTCAATGGTATGCCCACACATACACATTTATGTACATATTTCAATGGTACGCCCACACATACACATATTTATGTTCATATTTCAATGGTACGCCCACACATACACATTTATGTACATATTTCAATGGTGCGCCACACATACACATTTATGTACATATTTCAATGGTACGCTACTTTAATGGTAGGCCTGTACTGTCACTTTGCACATGGCGAAAGCCTTTGAGCATCAAGTTCTATTTCTGAATGACCCAAACTTGGTTCCCAGCCACCAGAATATACTTCACGAGACAAACATTTTTTTTTACCTTTTTGTTTTAGTTGGCAACTGTGAAGTTTGATTTAGCGTCCTTAACATTGATTATTTCACGATGAACATCTCCAATGAAGGGAAGACTTTTTTGTCGGCTAACCTGCCGATGTAGTCAAAGATTTGGTTGCGGATAGTTTACATACAAAGTCGATGATAGAGCTGGGCCCGAAATTTGGGCAATCGTATTCAAGAATCTCAGAAAATTGGAATTGAAATGATTTATAAAATCAAGCAAACATCACAGTGAAAACGTGGAATACAAAACAACTGATTCTGCCAATGTCTTCAAGCTTATATTCATTGTCAGCTTTTCTTTAATACAAATTTATTGCAAAGACAAATGTATTTTCTAATAGAAATTTTTTATTTTGACATTAATGCTTATCCCCGCTCAGACTGGGGCCCGCGCAATCCGTTTCGCATAGGGCCCCGCTATAGTTAGGACCGGCCCTGGTTTTACTGACTTACAAACTGAGCACTTTATATATTGTATTATTGTTATTCTTTAGTCTGTTTTTTTATGTACCAGTAGCATGCTGAGTGTGTTTTGGTCCAAGAGAAGATTTCCGTGCTGCCATTATTTGGGAGACGCTTTCTGTACTGCCTTTAGGAGCTCAGCAAAGACAACTTACCTCGAGTCTAAAATTTAAAGTTCCTAGTCAACGTTGGGATTTAAACCCTAGCCCTTTCAGTTAGCCACACATTCCACCATTACGTTCCTCACTTTGTTATGACAACTTCCTATTTCCTCATGGACAACTGGACATCTTTCACGAATGTTTAATGATTTTTTTTTAAGTGGTCATTTTAGATGGTCACCAACAAAAATGGTATTTAGAATTGAATGCCATCATCTGCTACTTCCTGGGCTCTCAGAATGTTCTTCCCCCTCCCCCCTTTTTTTATCCTCTTTTTTTTTTGGGGGGGGGGGGGGAGGGGGGAAGGAGGTTTATTATTATCTTTTTTTTAGAAATAAATGAGTAGGGAGATAATCTTAACATGGTGTTTTGATTATTGTGACAGAGTTATGTCCCCTCGCTTGACCCGCCTTGGATTGTTACGGGAAACTTGCAAGTCCACACCTGCGATGACCTCCGGCTAATTTACGGCGGGGGAGGGGTCTGCAGGATCTTAAATCTCAAGCGTGGACAGTTATGGCCTAACAGGTCATCACGCGTAGACTGGCTTTTTGTCAGTGGACGTGGCCTGTAGAGGACGTCTCATTTATTTGATGGCATGAAGAGTGACCTTATGATAACAAGAGTAGACAAACACAGAGATCTAATGAAACACTCGGCTAAATACTAATGCTAAAAACGTGTCGGACTTTTTTCTTCTACCCCAAGTGAGATGATTGCAGAATCGTTAAAATCTGCCGTATTAAAGTATTGGACGTATGCACCATAGTATAGCTCTCTTTTAAGTTTTGAACACTAAATCTCAACATTTTAATAAGAAAAAAAATTGGACTCAATTTCAATTCTTCAGGGGTTAAAATAAATAACAACTTTCAATCAACCCTGAAAATTCCAGAACTATCTGAATACATTTTGCGTTTAACAGACTTCTGTTTATTTAGAAAGCATACTTATTATGATTTTAATCATCTTTGTTAAACGGTGGCCAATGCTGCGGTGTAAACGCTAGTCTGAAATTTTGACAAATATCTTACAATAAAATAAATACACCTAGAAAATTCAAGACATTAAACACCACATAAACATATCTAATGCTCCCAATAATTTCAAAATTTGTGAAACCAATTTTAATGGTCACAACGGATATTTTTTTAACTAAACGTACAGCCTGACAGGCTAAAGAGAAATAAAAGAAACGAGCACTTTAGGTCAGGGTGACGTAGGTACAAGAAGGACATATACTAAATCCATAGAGCACATCTTAACGGCCATTGTGGTGTCCCCCAAATACAGCTCAAATAGCAGATCCAAAAGAAGGGGCGAGGAATTTCTGTTTAAAAGTTTATACTACCGAAGTGGAACAAAAAACTCATCAGCCTAGAGTTACACCTATGAACCATTATGTATTTTTACCTCTCACAAACTCAAGTACTTCCTACAAAAAAAAATTACTATTACATATTAAAAGAAAATATCTGCTTTAACGCTAGAACTCCCACAAGTCGTTTACTGAAGCATACATACAGGTCATCCCTTTCTAATATTAGGTCAATGTATTGAGAATAAATATATGCATGTACCCTCGCAAGTTTGTGACATTATTTTATGGTCCCTATAATCTTTGTGAAAGGTTTGACATATTTCGGATGTTCCTTTAGAGTTGAAGAATATCCACTTCCTAGTGCCGGGTATGAACCCGGGGCCATCAAGACGACCAAACGACAGTTCAGCGCGCATACCGCACGACCAGGTAGCCATCCAACTCTACAAGTTTTCTGTCTAGGAAACCACTAAATGTTCACCGTGAGAACATGTTCAAAAAACGAATCACTTTGTTCTGGTAATTCGCCGAAGTGGTTCAATCGTGTCAATGTGTTTGAAGTGGAATCAATCAAGTTCTAGGCAATGAATATTATTCGTAATTTAATGATCATTTGAATTGATTGTTGTGAATCATCAAACAGTTAAACATTTTTAGTTGTTTTTTTTTTTTTTTTTTTTAAAGGAAGAGCTTATCTTTGTAGTTACCATGAAGACTTAATGTGACATTGTGTCATAACTTTATCCCTTTCAGAGGCGTAGCGCTAGCGTAGTAGGAGGGTTAGTGCTACCTTTAAGATTATTTCAGAGACAAAAAAGATACGAATAAAGAGAATGACTGACTGACTGAATGAATGAATGACTGGTAAGTCTAAAAATTAAAAACGTATACTTGTAAACAGAATAAAGCCTTCACCTTTATCAATCCCTTAGTCTGTTAAAACGTTGGTTCGCCACACACGATCTGTCGACCATCTTTCTCCATTCCTCTCTGTCTTTTGTCTTGAATAGAAACCCTTTCAATGACAGGCCCTTCCATTGTTTGATCTTGTCTTTCCGTCGCTTTCTCTGTCTGACTCTTTTTCTTTTCCCCTTAAGGAAGGTCTTTAAGAGCTCTGACGAACTTGTAATGACCATACAGGTTTAGTTTGCGTTTTTTTGAAAATGGTAAGCAGGTCAATATGGAGACCAATTATCATCATGATTCTGTTTGGAATCTCCTCATTTAAGACACGAACTATGTTTTTTTTTCCAAATAGAAACAAATAAATATACGCAACGAAAAAAAAAAAAGGACTCGGTCAATAATTCTAAGCTATTTAGTTTATTTATAAAGGATAAGAATGTGTATCCTAAAGAAAATCTTGAAATGTTAACAAGGGTTACAAGCTTAAGTGTACCACACGGCATTTGCTACTGAATATGTCATCAGCATATGTTAATCTAAAGAGGGGAAGAAATTAATATTAAAACATAAGGTCTCAAGTAATAGCATTCGTTTAGCTAACAATGTTCCATACTTCACCCCTCCATCTCCTAGAATGTACCCCAGCTCGTCCCTGGCCCAGTTCAACAACTCCCCCCTCCCCCACCCCTCCCTTCCCCCCCCCCCCTTGCCCACTGTATGATTACAGAATGCGCGTGATTGCCGTCATCAGTTTCTGCCAAAATATTTCATTTCCGTTTCACAACAATTTCCGGTCTAAGATTTACAAAAAAAAGTTATGATTCACCTACAGCATGTGGATAGGAATGAAAAGAAGAAAACAACCTAAGTTTTCCTAACAGATCATGTGACGGAACACATGAGCTACTTAGATGACTTGCGTACATTACCATTTCAAAAAAAAAAACACAAATTAATTTTAAAACCAGTGTTTAGCATTTAAGGCTTAAATGAGAGAGAGAGAGAGAGAGAGAGAGAGAGAGAACTCACAATTAGTGGACACAGAAATACAGTCGTTGCAAAATATAATAAACTTACACAAAGTGTAGTTACATTTAGACTCTAGACCATCGGCGATTAGAAACATTTGTACCAATTGTTTTTGCTCAGCACTATTTCATGCTTTGAGCTTTCTCAATACGTTATCTCGACCAGTTTATGACAATTGGGGGCGGGAAAGAAAGGGCTATCTGGGTGAATTTTACTGTAATCGTATTTTAAAAGCATTTAGACAAAAAAAAAACAACAAAGAGTGGAACGACCTGAATTCAAACTTATGACTCAACACCCCTTAAGCCGACATTTTAACCAATCTGCTAGTGAGCAGTGTATGTAAAGCGAAGATTATATAATTATGTATTCTTTGTTTCAAAATTACTTTCAAGCGGCGACCTATTAAGGGGACTAATTCAGCTTATACCACCACCTCAGGTCAAGTACAAAAGTACAAATTTCTTTCCCTTGTTCGAGATACCAAACAAAATAATTAATTACCAATAGTTAATTAACTAATTGCTTATTTTTTCTTTATTGATTCTTCAGGGTTAGGGAAATGTAATTTATCACAATGAAACAAAATTTTGGACATTTAACCAAATGGAAAGCTTTCTTCCTTAGGGCCTTGAATGAGAGATTGGCCCTTTACAAAACTTGACAATCTGATAATCATTCAATAACATCAGTTAGGCCATGTTCACATTGAACCTTATCTTCGTGATAACCAGTTCATTATATATAAATGAATATTAATATTCTAATAACAATAACAGTAATAAATCACCGTACCCTATGGAATCATGTCGTTAGCCGACCTAACAATACAATAATATCGGTAACACTTTCGATACTAACACGTAACACTTTCGATACTAACACGTCACACTTTCGATACTAACACGTAACACTTTCGATACTAACACGTAACACTTTCGATACTATCACGTAACACTTTCGATACTAACACGTAACACTTTCGATACTAACACGTAACACTTTCGATACTAATACGTAACACTTTCGATACTAACACGTAACACTTTCGATACTAATACGTAACACTTTCGATACTAACACGTAACACTTTCGATACTAACACGGAACACTTTCGATACTAATACGTAACACTTTCAATACTAACACGTAACACTTTCGATACTAACACGGAACACTTTCGATACTAACACGTAACACTTTCGATACTAACACGTAACACTTTCGATACTAACACGTAACACTTTCGATACTAATACGTAACACTTTCGATACTAATACGTAACACTTTCGATACTAACACGTAACACTTTCGATTCTAATACGTAACACTTTCGATACTAACACGGAACACTTTCGATACTAATACGTAACACTTTCGATACTAACACGTAACACTTTCGATACTAATACGTAACACTTTCGATACTAACACGTAACACTTTCGTTACTAACACGTAACACTTTCGATACTAACACGTAACACTTTCGATACTAATACGTAACACTTTCGATACTAATACGTAACACTTTCGATACTAACACGGAACACTTTCGATACTAATACGTAACACTTTCGATACTAACACGTAACACTTTCGATACTAATACGTAACACTTTCGATACTAACACGTAACACTTTCGATACTAACACGTAACACTTTCGATACTAACACGTAACACTTTCGATACTAATACGTAACACTTTCGATACTAATACGTAACACTTTCGATACTAACACGTAACACTTTGATACTAATACGTAACACTTTCGATACTAACACGTAACACTTTCGATACTAACACGTAACACTTTCGATACTAACACGTAACACTTTCGATACTAATACGTAACACTTTCGATACTAACACGTAACACTTTCGATACTAACACGGAACACTTTCGATACTAACACGTAACACTTTCGATACTAACACGTAACACTTTCGATACTGAAAACGTCGCTACTTTTTTGTATTGTAGGATATTGGGTTGTGGTTTTTGATAGTCTGTAGTGATTAGCACCTGATATTTATACTAATAATATTGAAACCTGCCAGCGTGGACCAATTTGAGGGCCGATTCGCAGCTTGTGTTTCCACACAACCTATCTTTCTGACATTGTTTAAACATAAAATACAGTAACAAATAAATAAATAGACCAGGCAATGATATGGCGAAATGTGGGGTGCAATGCAAGGTAACCAATCGATCACTGATACCAATTAAATAATAATCAATACTTTGTGTTACAGGTTTAGGAATCTAATAGTAAAGTGCTAAAAAGATGTGAAAGTGAGAATTTCCAATGCGCTTGGCTTCCGAACCGATGTCTCAGGTTCGACTCCTGGTGAAGACTGGAATTTTTACTTTGGGGGCCTCTGAGTCCACCCCAGCTCTAACGGGTACCTTCCATTAGTTGGGCGCCTCTGAGTCCACCCCAGCTCTAACGGGTACCTGCCATTAGTTGGGGGCCTCTGAGTCCACCCCAGCTCTAACGGGTACCTGCCATTAGTTGGGGGAAAAGTAAAGTTGGTTTGTCGTTGTACTGGCCACATGCCACCCTTGTTAACAATGGACCACAGAAACAGACGTCCTTAATATCATCTGCCCCATAGATCGCAAGGCTTTTCTATGTAGGAAAGTCAAACAATTAGAAATACCTTTTAAATAATCTGCACAAAGCCTCACCGAAATCACAAACCCCACACTCTATATTGACCATTATGTTCTATATATAGTACCTTTCAGTTTGATATGTGCCTTACTTCTTTAGTTAACAATTAATACTGAAGATAAATGCAAGACATTAATTACCTTTCATCAATTACCTTTCATTAATTACCTTCTTAATTGACTCACAAAAGTGAACGGGACGCTATAGTTGAGATTATCACATCTTGAGGTATTTTTGGCTATTGGCTGACCGGTCCAGTAAGCTTTGGTCGCAAGACCAATTTGTGTTGAGTACACAGCCCTTGCTGTAAGAGAGAGGTCGGAAACTCGGTCTTGACCAACATTACTTGATGTTCCGGGGATTGAAAAGCGGAAAGAACCGAAAAAATATCGCCCGGAGGACTCCAAGGTCTAACGAGGCGCAAGAAGCGGAGACCAGTGTCCGAGGCTGGACAGTCCCAGACATCATTAGTGACCACTTCTATGGACGCGGCTAAAGGCTACATCATTATCGCACTGCTTGTTCACGTGGTGCTTATGGTTTATCGTACCGATTGGCCACTGGCGATTTGTCTGGGGCGCTGGACAATATTGAGTTCCTCACTCTAGAAAGTGGTTTCGCTTTATTTATAAATATATTTACATTTTCCTTAAGGTCCCTATCGTCGACAGCACTGAGGATGGAGAGTGAGACTAATTAGGTGCCCTTGAGTCACCCCAGTAGCTGGAAGTACAGTAATCAAGATAAAAATAGAATCGATATTGAAACACTTGCTCTTAAAACTCTCCCCTCCCCATTTCAAACTAATAAATCCTTAAAGATTTTGACTTTCGGGTCCCAATATTTGCTGTTGAGATTCAACTGCTCATGAAAATGTTATTCTAGACGTGTCTATACGTTACCACAACGATTCAATGTTAATGTCGCACCTGGACTAACATCTAGAATAAACATGGAACAGAAATAGAGCTTGAGTTGAGAGTGGATCCAAGTTTCGCTGTTGTTGTTGTTTTTAATTTCTGTTAGTCCGATGTGAGGTCCCCACAAATCAGAGGCCCTACGCCCCTATACTAGAATGTTAAGGCCATTTAGCTCTATGGTGCTGAGACCTGGAGAAAAACTAAAACTGAAATTAGAAAAAGTGCAGACTTTTATATACAGCTGTAGCACAGTACAATCCTTCACATCATCTGGCCAGACACTAGCAGCAACATTGAACCCTGCAAAGAAACGCCCGTAGAAGAAGCATTTATAACGAGACGCCTCTATCTGCAAGAATGACCACCTGCAAAGAACATCACAAACGTCTGTAGAAGAAACATCTATCTGCAAGAATGACCACCTCCAAAGAACATCACAAACGTCTGTAGAAGAAAGCTCTATCTGCAAGAATGACCACCTGCAAAGAACATCACAAACGTCTGTAGAAGAAACATCTATCTGCAAGAATGACCACCTGCAAAGAACATCACAAACGTCTGTAGAAGAAACATCTATCTGCAAGAATGACCACCTGCAAAGAACATCACAAACGTCTGTAGAAGAAACATCTATCTGCAAGAATGACCACCTCCAAAGAACATCACAAACGTCTGTAGAAGAAAGCTCTATCTGCAAGAATGACCACCTGCAAAGAACATCACAAACGTCTGTAGAAGAAACATCTATCTGCAAGAATGACCACCTGCAAAGAACATCACAAACGTCTGTAGAAGAAACATCTATCTGCAAGAATGACCACCTGCAAAGAACATCACAAACGTCTGTAGAAGAAAGCTCTATCTGCAAGAATGACCACCTGCAAAGAACATCACATACGTCTGTAGAAGAAACATCTATCTTCAAGAATGACCACCTGCAAAGAACATCACAAACATCTGTAGAAGAGACGCCTCTATCTGCAAGAATGACCACCTGCAAAGAACATCACAAACGTCTGTAGAAGAAAAAATAAAAAAGAGAAGCTTGCGTGCAACCAACATCACAGGTCAAGTATTGAGTGGAGAACACACAAGACAAGAGAACGGGCATCTAAGGAACAATTGGAGATTAAGTTTTAGAATATACATCGGCTGTCTACTCCTTATCTAGTCCTTAAAAAGTTTCTAAGAATCCAGTAGATCATATTAGAGTCTACATACTTTCTTTCTGAGACAAATAGTTTTCGTGTTTGAACAAAGAGGATTCTGCAAAGAAATATGCCCAAGAACGGAAGTAAAACTCTAAATAGACTATATATTAACTAAGTTTTGGGATGGTATTAGGGGTCTGGAACGGCCACCTGCTATCACTTTTAGTAACAGAGCTCAGTTAATCATCATATTATAGTGAACCAGGAAACACAAGTTCATAAAGAACTGGGCCCTACTAGAAATAACGCTACTATTTCAATTCGTTGTCAATGTTGTTTCGGTAAGACTATCTGTGAGGGCATGAATGATTTCAGCTCTAAGTTGCACTCCTTCATGTGCAATGTTCTTTGGTGAAATGGTGCAGCACGACTCAAATGCTTTCATCTGTGGAACGGTGTAAACGTAGGCTGACGTCATAATGTTAGGAGACAGGAAGAATATCGGTCGCCTTTGTTTTAGTGGATTAGATTTATCATTTATGTCTTATCAGGTATTAACTGAATAGTCAAATAGCATAATTTTGGAACTACACTAGATTTAGTTTATTAGTAGTTTACTAATAAATAGTTTACTAATGACTGGTTTACTAATGACTAGTTTACTAATCACTGGTTTACTAATGACCGGTTTCAAGCAGAATATTTTGAAAGTAATTAAATAATTTAAACGCTAATATTATACTCGACGGTCCCTCGCGAATGTTAGGACGAGTACTGAAGAGAGCCATGAGACCCAGGGCCAGGATTTGAGGCTCCCCGTTGTACACTCGGCAATTCACTTCAAGAAACTCCAAGTGCTGACGGATGATTACTTGAGTGATGCTCATACCATTAAGTCCAAGTGACGTCATCCTTTCCCAGTAAATATGCTTATCTTTTTTTTTTTTTGTTTTGTTGGTGAACTCTTCAGTTTCTTGAAATCAGAAAGTAAGACATTGAAGAATTTGAATTAAGAATGTATTATTGGTGTGGATCTTGAATTGCACGTTTGCAAAGACCTTAACTGTGGGCTTCGCACTGTATCAGTAAGTCTGAACTAACACACACGCTACATGTCAATCGTCCACATTTTTTGGACACAAAGTTCCCCCTTTCAGACCTTGCTATCTATAGGGCAGATGATGTTAAAGATCATCTGTTTCTCTGGCCGACGGTTAACGAGCAGGGTGTCATGTGGCCAGCACAACGATCAAACGCCTTTACTTTCCCCAACTAAAGTCAGATACCCAATAGAGTTGGGTGGACTTATGGACGCCCTAAAGATCCCGAAATTCAAAATCCCAGTCTTTACCGAGATTCGAATCCAGGACCCCAGGTTCGGAATATAACCACTCAGCCACCGCGCCCCCCTTTTTAGGACACAGCTAACAATGAAACTATCCGAGTTCCAATTATAGTCATTCTAACGCTGTCATTTGAATAACTTTTTTCTCCAGCTACTGTACAAGGTTGAGGGGGGAGTGGAATAAAACTGCTTGGCCATCTCAGCCAGGTGTCTCAAGTTTGAATCTCGAAGGAATTTTTTTAAAATGAATTTTTCATTGAACTGGAGCTGATCATATAAAAATGGATGCCTGGTCGTGCGGCATGTGCGATTGACTGTCGTTCGATCGTCGCGATGGTCCCTGGCTCATACCTTCCGTCGTCCTGCGGGAGGTTTGGACTAGGAAGTAGATTATCTTCAACTCTGAAGGAACATCCGAAACATGTAAAACAAACATTGCACAAACAAGTAACTCATACAAATAAAAATAATAATCTTAATAATGATAATAACATTGAGTCTTTGTTTTTCTTCTGTATATGTTTAAAAATACACGTTGCTAGCTGGGGTACAAAAATGCTGTACTGTTTGTTCCTCTCAATAGTACTTCAAAATCCTCTTGATTTGTAACCGCATCTTCAGTAGCAGCTGTAATGCTTATGGGTATTTCCGTTCCAAAGTACACAATCACTTGGAGCCCCACTTACTAATCACTGTACCTAAAGAGAGCCATCCTGTAGATGGCAAGGTGTTCTGGGGAAACTGTCGTTCGTGAAGTGCTGTTGATCAAATATTAAGAATGAAATTTAGAAATTTTATCCACACTAGCAATGACAATCAGAAAGAATCAAATATTCCAAATGATGGGACAAATACCTATAGGCTCATGTTCTTTGCTTTTGCTAGCATGTAGGTTACCAAGAACTGTGTAGATGGAGGTCAGCTTACCAACAGCTTAGGTCTGCACATTGGAATATAAAAACTGCAGCGAACGAGGATTTGGTTTTCTTGGAAGTGGAGAGCTTAATAAATGAAAAAGAAAAAAAAAAGAATAGTACATAAGGGTTGGCATTGCTTTGGTTGGGTTTTATTGGGTTTTTCTTTACTCGAATCTCTTTTTTTTTTTTTCAAATTTCTTATATTTAGTATATTAATTACCCCTCTCCCCCACACACAAATGAACTACACTTGAGTGAGTACTTACATAATTATGCCAATCTATTGAGCAATGAGAGACTGTGTCTCCCTGTGAGCAATCTGAGCTGTGATAAACTTGTGTGTCAACTTGACAGGGATGAGTCAAGGCAACAAATCTTGACACAACTATCTTCTAGTGCCAAAGGAAACTGGGCCGTGAGAATTGTATTTTCTTATAAATGGTAAACCAAGTGAAGTAATTAAACACTTATACATTTTGAGCATTTTAAATGCTAATGTAAAAAAAAAAGACATAAAAACGAAACAAAACAATATACTGCACTTAGTCATAAAAGAGGTGCTACAGAAATGCATAATGATTAATTTCCCATAAGCTGAACTACTTCCTTTCAGCAAAAAAATAAAAATAAAAATAAATAAACCCTACAGTGGAGAATGAGAGAGATGGCGGGAAAGTGTAAACTAGTTAACAATTGTGCTCTAATGACTCGGTGGTACGTAACATTGAAAGTTTGGTCGGTAAAAATGAAAAGAAAAAAAATGAAAGAGAAAAAAAAACAAATACTAAAAATTCGGATTTTTAAAACTCTCGATTATGGGAGATGGGGGGGGGACCTCTTTTGTAGATACCCTGGGGCCATGCTTTAATCCGGCCCTGCACTTAAGTCACCCCATTTTGTAATATTGTTTTCAATTGACTGCATTCGTGTATAAAGATGTTATTGAAAAGAACAAATAACTTATCTATATAAAATAGCGAACATAAAATTTGAGTTAAAAAAAAAACAGTGTCTGAGAGTGACTTGATGTCCGGTGATGCTATATAATAATTATCTCTTTTTTTTTTTATAAGTTTCCGACATCCCTTCAGAAATGTAGATCATTACATCCTAATCGAAGCGTCCATGTTATGTGTGTGTGTTTGTGTGTGTGTATGTGTGTGTTTCTGTGGTGACAGTGGGAAGAGGTCAGCGACTAGTTGTGAATGATGCAAGAAAAAGGACATTGTCGTCAGCGGTCTTAGTTAGGGGAGATGATTCCAGAACGCGAGCCCCGAGAAGAAGTGTTATTGGAGTGAGTTACATTTTTGTTAAAAATACTATTTTATATTATTACCAGGATCTATTACGGTTATTTCATTTTATCGCGAGTTGATGTCTGTCTTATAATACAAGTTATAGTTGGTTTTGGTCACAAAGAAGTTACTCAAGTCATTTCAAATTTATTAGTTCAGATATAATACGTCTACAGCGGTTTGCTACTGGTAGGCCGCTACTGTCTACAACAATCCTTTAGCAAGGCAGAGGATGGCAACGAGCAGGTTCGAACTCTGGACCAACCGTGATGACAGTCCGAAGCCGCATATTGCACTTCCTTAAAGCCCTAACCCCCTAACCCTAACCCTAACTTTAAAAAAAAACAACAGTGAAGTATTTATATTCTGTTTTGTTAAACATCTTACATCTCCTTAGCTTGCAGTAGTGATGTCATAGACTAATCTCTATCTCTAGCTAAGTGTTTTAAAGCCAATACAAAGTATATGTGCACTTGAGAATCAAACACTTTCTCACGTTCGCTGGTAGCACAACGATGTACGTCTCTTGTAGTTGGCAACAGTAGTCTTTCAGTTCAGCGACCTTGTATTGTATCTGTCCTACTGTGAGGTGGCGGAGTGGTACAGTACTTAACGTCTAAGCCGCGAAGTTTCACGTTCGAATCTCGGTGATTTTTTTAATTTCGGGACTTTTAAGACGCCACAATTAACTCCAATGGGTACCTGGCATTAATTATTAAAAGTAAAGCCGGTGTTAGCCACGTGACACCCTCGTTAACTATGGACCACAGAAAGAGATGACCTTTACATCATCTGCTCTATAGATCGCTAGGTCTGAAAGGGGAACTTTACTTTTTTTTTTGTGGTCTATTTTTAATCTGAAAATGGAATTCTGCCCATCTTGAACAATTTATTGACGAGAATAATGTCAATGCTAATTAGGATGACAATCGACGATGTACTCTTCCCTTTAATCAGCTCTGAGACCTGCCAGTAAATAAGATCTTTTGTTAATCCTAAAAGCTGTCGATGCACTAGTTAGACACGACCGTGGACAATCGTTTTCTTTCATTAAGCTCTTGCTGCTGGTCTCTGGTCGTTTTGTTTGTTGACCTCCGTCAAATGTATTTCTATCGTATGGTCGGGCGTGGCTGTAGAAAGCCTCGACAGTTCAAAACAACCGGATATACATTAACATTGAGAGTTTAAAAAAAAAAAATGTAAAAATAAATGATGAGGGGAGGGGTGAAGGAGGAGCAGGTTCACGGTGAGGTCACCATTTGGTCATCATCAGTAATGGTCTTATATTTGTTTTTCTTACTCTTGAAGAACCTGAAGGAGAGAGGGACAGGATAAGAGAAAGGGATAAAAGATAATAAGGAGAGAGAGAGAGAAAAAGAGAGAGAAAAAGGGAGAGAAAAAGAGAGAGAGAAAGAGAAAAGGGAGAGAAAAAGAGAGAGAGAAAGGGAGAAGAGAGAGAGAGAGAGAGAAAGAAGAGAGTGAGAGAGAGAGAAAGAAAAAGAGAGAGAGGGAGAAAGAGAAAACAAAGAGTGTGTGAGTGAGAGAGAGAGAGAGAGAGAGAAAGGGAGAGAAAAAAGAGAGAGAAAGAAAAGGGAGAGAAAAAGAGAGAGAGAAAGAAGAGAATGAGAGAGAGAGAGAAAGAAAAAGAGAGGGAAGGAGAAAGAGAAAACAAAGAGTGTGTGTGTGCGTGAGAGAGAGAGAGAAATAGAATCAAATAGAGAGAATTAGAGAGAGAGAGAAGAATGTGATAGAGTGTGAGAGAGAGAATGACAGAGAAAATAGATAGAAAGTAAGAGAGAGAGAGAGAGAGATTGTGATAGAGAATGAGAGTCTTCGAAACAGCAAGAAGAGTGCGAGAGAAAGAGAGAAAGAAATAGTGATACACAAGTGGAGAACTAGATTCTCAACCTATTCCACTTTTCTTTAATGCTCAGCTTTGGTCAAATCTTTCTGTCAGTTGGTACCCATGAACTTCTACAGGTTTGCAGGACACCTTCACAGCAGCGCTAAAAGCCTAGACATGCAATTTTCTGTGACCTTTTTTGTTCCTTCTTTCTTTCATGTCTTCTTTTCCTTCTTCCGTTGTGGTGTTGATACCCTCTCCACTTTCCCTACCTTTCAAGATCTTTTTTTTTCTTTCTTTACCTGTGATGACCTAAGGTCAGAATATACCCTTGGTCAGTGTAAAACAATCAAAGCTGACCTTCAAGCACACCACACATTCATCTTCGCCACCTCCCGCCATTCTCACCCCACCTCTGTCTTCTGTCTCTTTCACAACCTTAGCACCAGCCCGTTACTAGCGGGGTAGGGGGATGAAAGGCGATACCCCCACCCCTCCTTTTTATTTTTTGTTTAATGACCACAGCCTTACTGGACGATGAATGAGAAGAGGGGGGTCACTAGAGAGAGCTGGTGGGGTGCAAAGGGTCAGTCGGGGTGTGGTCAAAAGGGTTATGGGAACATGGAACTTTCTAATCTTCCACTGTCTTATTTTGCGAATCCACTGACTTAAGAGGCTATACACTACAAAAGAATTGGATCTTCAAAGAAAGAGAGGCGTCTAGTTCACATTAGCTGGTTTAGTTGTTCAACAAAAAAGTCTTGATATTCTTGTCAGCTTAAATGTTGATGAATTTGATACTTCTAAAGAACATTTGATCACTCATGGTCACCTTAAACCATGATCGGATTTCGACCCAAATAGGCCTAAGCAAATTGAGATATGGGACTCTTGTATAAGCCCAGATATATGTCATATCGCCAAATATCATTTTTGGATACCCAGAAAGTTAAAAGTATACACACACACACACACACACATATATATATATATATATATATATATATATATATATAATGTTGTGGGCTAATCTAATCTGACTTCGCTTCTATCCCTTCTATAGGATTAAATTGCAAAAAGTCGTTGCCAGTCTTTGCGAGCAGACATACTCCTAAACCGTTATAAACAAACGTTCCTAAATCGCATTCACTGACTCGTGGCATGTGAGATTTCTGTTGTCATTAACAAACATTTTAAAGGAGAAAACTTACAAACTTCGATGACTTCTTTTGTATTCGTTGCAGATAATCAAGACCCATGTCCCAGACTGCTCTACTGGCACACGATTTTTTTTTCTAGATGTTAAATCCGATGACCCGAAATTCATTGTATACCGGGGAATATCGTTGGAAGACAAAAAAATAAAAATAAAAAAAATTCCTCTTTACGAAACGAAAGAACAATAAACAAGCCAATTATAAAAATGCTTTAAAAATTGATTATCTAAGGGAAAGGACTCCACACTTACAGTTGTATCTCTCAATAAAAAATATATACGTTATTTCTTTTTTTTTCGATAACAAAATAATTAATTCCCAATAATTAGTTGACTAATTGTTTAGTTGTTGTTTTTTAAATTCATTTGTGTTTTGTAAGGTACAAGAGAAAATTGTTTTAAGTTTCAACTTGATTCGAGCATGGAGGTGGGAGAAATAACGTGTACAATTATCCAAGGGAACAAAATATTACATATTTAGCCATAAAGGTGTATACAGCTGGATTAATTTCTCTAGATAGTATCATACAAAATAATTCATTACCAGTAATTATTTATGTAGTGTGATGCCTGCCTTTATCGATACATGATTATCTTCACCAATGAGTCCTAACTCGATCCGAGAATGGGTGTGGGAGAAATAACATTTTCAAACTTTTTACCAGACAGACTATTTAGACAGAGTGAGTTGATAGAAGCTTTGTAAAAAAGATTGCACACAATGTGAACATAAAATATAATTTAATTATAATAAATACATTCAGAAAAGTAGAATTAAGATGAAGCTTGAAACTTAGTGTCTGGTCTCCCTTGTTGTCTTCCCCTGTTCACAGTCAGCATCTAAAATTAGCTTCTCCAATCGATGTAACAAGAATCTTCCATTGGAAAGATCGCAGCTTGTTTTTAATTCCCTCAATAATTTTGAGTCCTATTGGAAAATTGTTTCTGGAAATGTAAGCACGTTGTTCAATGTTTGGACAATTAAAACATCCTTGACCTTGACACTAATTATGTGCCAGCTTTCGGAAGACAATAAATGAAAGACTGTGAACATGTATCAAATAAGATGAAAAGTATCAAATGTAAACATGTATCAAATGTGAAAATGTATCAAATATGACGAAAACGTTAGAGAACTCCGCATTTACGGTTGTACATATTGTGTACGAAGAAATCCTAGTGTACACAAACGGATATGTTCACATCTGGTGTCAACTAAACAATTTAAAATCAATTTCTCCACACAAGCGAATGAGCTTAGAACTTTGATTCTGCAGGGCTAAAAATGTTTTTGTTATAAATACTTCGCTCACCATCACTTTCGTACACCGGAGACACCGAAACACTTGCTATTTATAGATTGACCTCTCTGTATGAGAATCTCCATATAACAGAAATAATTCTTCAAAAGCCTAAAATAAAACCAAGAGTTAAACATTGTTTTCTTGTTGCTACCATTTATTAAATGATCTCTTTGATTTTGTTCGCCAGTTTCTTCGTCGTCTACCTGGCCATGCCCACCCCTCCAACACAAGCTCTCTCCTGCTTCTAAAAGCTGGCAAGGTGATTGGACTATAAGCTACGAAGTCAATGCACTCTTTCTTAGACACCAAGGCCAAGATGGGGAAGTCCCGATTATTATACTAAAAATAATCAACAATTTGAAAGGATTTTCCACTACAGTCCGAGATCCATGGGCAGATATATGTACAAGCTGAGATCAATAAACATTCAAATTCTAAAATTATGTTTCAACAAAAAGATGGTTTCTAGGTTTAGGAATTCACACAACTAATATTTAATTCATTCAGACATTACAGAGACAGATTGGTGAGAAAATAGGGAAAGAGGAGCTAACATCTCTGTCTAGGCAGATTAGATATAGATAGTCAGACAGATAGACAGACAGACAGACAGACAGATACATACATACATACATACATACATACATACATACATACATACATACATACATACATACATACATACATACATACATACATACATTGATACATACATATACATTCATACATACATATATAGTGCATACATACATTCATAAATACATAGTACATACATACAGGGCCGGCCTTAACAATCGCGGGGCCCTATGCGAAACGGATTGCGTGGGTCAGACTGGGTAGGGATAAGGATAATACGTGAAAATTAAGAATTGGTATTAGAAAATACATTCGTCTTTGCATTTTATTCATTCTTTACTAAGGATGAATTCCCGATCAAATGAATTCTACGAGCCTTGCGTATAGCGAAGTCATACAGTTTAATAACATCATAATATCACGTTGTATAGCAAGAAATGTCAAATTGTTCAACCTATCTCTGAGAATTGTTGACCTCAAGTAATTGAATGACACCCCAATATAACTTTTTTTTCTTATTTTTCATGAGATTTTAATAATTTCAGATTTCCGTTAGTTACTGGAAAATCTATCTGTCACGTCACTTGTCACTAAGTAAAACTTTCCCCTTATTCCTGAAACAAATAACTAAGTCCTAATCATGTCATAACAATATTTTTATTTTTTGACATATGATAACATATGATAAGTTCTAATATTAGCAACATAGCCCACGTGGTCTAGATAAATCACATGACCAGCGACGTGACGACGAGTAAGACGCAACATTTGTCACGTGTTCTATCATATCCCATTCATCAGGTGCTCTGCTGTGACAGTCTGAGCTGTTAGGCAAGTATAACATTTGACCTGCTTTTGAGGCACACTTTCCTTGGGTGGGAAAACCTGCCAATTACAAATCGATATATCCACGTGGCTTGTTTCTCGATTGTCTATTGTAACTGTGTGACTTTAGCGAGAGTTGTTCTTGCCATATCGGTATACGTTTTCGTTTGAATGTTAACGTATGTCCTTGATGTAGTGAGTGACCTTTAAGGGTCAAGCTTGCGTCCTATTATGACCTTTGACCAATGGAACCCGGCCAGGAATGAGAGATGGTTCTTCACAGATAACTCATCAACTACATGATCCTCTAATCACAGCCGTTATCGTGAGCCACGACTCCTTGAGCCACATCTTGGTTCCTTCTTCCCGAGCCTACGAGGGGTTCCTACACGTTCCTATACTGTACTGCCACTATTCGCGAGAGGGTCATTAACATTCGTATGACCCTGTGAGGAACTTGGCGATTAGGACTGGTTGGCGGAGCTTTTCTGTCATCCTCTCACAGTGCAGTGCTAGAATGTGCTGTGGAAGTCCAAGAAGGCAGTGTTCTAGAATGTGCTGTGGAAGTCCACGAAGGCAGTGTTCTAGAATGTGCTGTGGAATTCCACGAATGCAGTGTTCTAGAATGTGCTGTGGAAGTCCACGAAGGCAGTCTTCAAGAATGTGCTGTGGAATTCGACGAAGGCAGTGTTCTAGAATGTGCTGTGGAAGTCCAAGAAGGCAGTGTTCTAGAATGTGCTGTGGAAGTCCAAGAAGGCAGTGTTCTAGAATGTGCTGTGGAAGTCCACGAAGGCAGTGTTCTAGAATGTGCTGTGGAATTCCACGAAGGCAGTGTTCTAGAATGTGCTGTGGAAGTCCACGAAGGCAATCTTCAAGAATGTGCTGTGGAAGTCCACGAAGGCAATCTTCAAGAATGTGCTGTGGAAGTCCACGAAGGCAGTGTTCAAGAATGTGCTGTGGAAGTCCACGAAGGCAGTGTTCTAGAATGTGCTGTGGAAGTCCACGAAGGCAGTCTTCAAGAATGTGCTGTGGAAGTCCACGAAGGCAGTCTTCAAGAATGTGCTGTGGAAGTCCACGAAGGCAGTCTTCAAGAATGTGCTGTGGAAGTCCACGAAGGCAGTCTTCAAGAATGTGCTGTGGAAGTCCACGAAGGCAGTCTTCAAGAATGTGCTGTGGAAGTCCACGAAGGCAGTCTTCAAGAATGTGCTGTGGAAGTCCACGAAGGCAGTGTTCTAGAATGTGCTGTGGAAGTCCACGAAGGCAGTCTTCAAGAATGTGCTGTGGAAGTCCACGAAGGCAGTCTTCAAGAATGTGCTGTGGAAGTCCACGAAGGCAGTCTTCAAGAATGTGCTGTGGAAGTCCACGAAGGCAGTGTTCTATCCCAGTTAAAGTGACCATCCTTCCTTACAGACGTCTCCAATCGGGTGGCACAAAGAGGCCTGGATATACTCCCACGTGACATAGCTGCAGAAATCTACTCCAATTTCACATGTAGGCGAAATTAAAATGTCAAATTATAAACTTATTTGAACTGGATCTCGATATCATTTTTAATAAAAGCTTATATCAACTCACTCAGTTTGTCTGGTAAAAATGTTTGTACACTTTATCTCTCTCACACCCAATCTCGCATTGAGTTGAAATTTCTCACAATTATTTGTTTTGCCTGACAATACAAGAATCAATTTAAAAAAAAATTAACCAATTAGTTTATTAACTATTAGTAATTAATTATGTTGTTTGGTATATTGAACAAGGGAAAGAAATCGTACTTGGCAGATGTGTTGGTATAAGTTGAATTAGTCCTCTTGAGGAGCCCTGAGTGAACTGTTTTTTTTATGCATTAAAAAAAAAACAATCATGTAAACATTCACTGAGATACCCCCTTTTCCCCTCTGGTCCAGACAAGTGATAGAATCATAGTGCATTGAGAAAGCTAAAAGCTAAACAGAAAAATTGGCAAAAATATTTCAATCGCACAGATTTATATGTATAGTTAGTTACATACCATATACAGAACTGATCCAAACTAATTGATATAACTACACTTTGTGCTGTTCTATTTTAAAAATAGTGCTTTGTAAATATTTATAGACTTTATTGAATTGTAAAAATTTTGATATGAATAAAGAAATTGAAAATTAAAAATACAAAATAAGTTTGAACTCGTTACTTTGTCAGACCTACATGTGTTTGAGAAACTTGTGTGTTACTAGATTACTCTCTGAATGTCTCCTACTTACCAATCCTCTATCCCCTGCCTCATCCTATTAATCCCTGTTAACAAAAAAAAAATTTTGATCATTCTCTAAAAATAGCTTCTTAGTGTGTGTTTTTTTTTTTTAATTATATCATTGTAAACAGTTCTATAAGCACGATCAATCAACAATGAGTCTCAGTATTGAATTACTTCCCTTGAGGTACAACTTTATTTTAATGGTGCAGTGAATTGCAATCTGTTTAAGACGGGAGTGCCTAGATAATAATGTATTTGAGAATAAGGGAGACAGAGAAAGAGAGAGAGAGAGAGTGAAAAAATAGAGGGAGGGAGAACGAGAGGGAGAGAAAGAGAGAGTGAAAGAAAAAGAGGGAGAGAGAAAAAGAAAAAGAGATAGAAAGACAAAGACAGGGCGAGTGAAAAGAGGGAGAGAGAAAAAAGAGAAAGAGAGAGAGAAAGAGAATTCCCCTCTGTGTTGTGGTATCACCATATATAATTGAATGAAGTTCCCATGAAGTTCAAATGTTTCCCTCTGTAGCGCCTCATTAAAAGTTTTATAAAAAATATTTTCATTTATTTTTAAATAACAATATTGTTTCCTTACTTAGCCCGGATTTCGCGTTTCGATTTAGTCAAATCCGTTTCAGTGACAAATATAAAAAAAAAAGAGGTGAAAAAAAAATCCTTATCTTCGATGTTGTTGTTGAGGTTGTAAAAAGGTGTTTTGGGAGGTCAGCTTATACATCTCTAATAGTTACACCATTGATATGTTTAGAAAACTGAAACCAAGACTTGAAATTACAACATAGCATCACAAACATATAGAATATACATATGCATACTTTCTTTGTTCAGTACCTCATTAACATTTGAAGGATCTTTACAAAGAACTAAGAAGTATTTGACAAAGAAAGATATAAGAATACGAAGGAGCGGCTTTTCCTTTCTACAATACCGCTATAAACCCCCCCCCCCCTGAGTTCAATCTGGACACGGTTCTCCGGCTGTAACCATTTTCCTATACATTTGACTGTTGATGTTGATGTATATTGTTGGGAGCAGAATTCCTACTCGCTGGCCACACTTGGAAAAATCGAATTTGACCATTATAATCAAAGTATAAAAAGAGAGAACAGTAAACGGTGTATCTTGAACGGACTAGGTGTCTTAGACTAATTCCGCATGTTGGCATGATATTATTCAAGAATTTAATACATTAATGTTCAGGAAGATTTGGCGCATCTACTTGCAGGTCTAGAACTCTAGATCTAAAAAGGCTATCATTAGAATATCTTTCTTACCTTATCTTATCTTATAAATTGCAGACGTTACTTCAAAAAAAAAAAAAAAAAGAAAGATGATTACGTCCTACGCTTGTCCCTAGAGCTGTCTCGTCATGTATGTCAACAGTGACTTTAACTGGTCGTTGGCTGTCCTGGCTGATTCAGGCAACCTATCCTATGCTCTAATAGCACTAGGGAAGAAGGAGCACTTGTACAAATTTGTCCTAGCATGTGGAATGAGGAATGCGCCTTTATCTTTGTGTCTTTCTGAGTATTTCATTAGGTTCTCTTTTTCTATTTGACGATTATGGTTCAATGTTGTATGAATTATTGCTACTTTACTTTTAAGTCTTCTATCCTGAAGAGTCTCTATCTAAATCTAGTGATTTTACTAAAAGTGTTGCTCTAATCAAATATTAATATTCGTTTGTTATGAATCTCACTGCTCTATTTTGTGTCTGTTCTTGTTTCTTAATCTATAGTAGTGGACCTAAGTCTTTTCCTTGAAGTACACCTGAGTTTAGTGTTATTGGTGTTGGTTTAGAGCCATTTATCATTACAGTTTGTTCTCTCCCTATCAGGAAATCCTGAATCCATTGGTGCAATGAATCAACAATGCCAAAATATCTGTATACATAATTCTCTGCGTCGCCCAACCATGCGGGACACCACGCACCTCTCTAACCTTTGACGAAAAAGTCTTGGAAAGATACGTCTTTTATTTCTGCAAGTCGCATGTAACTTTCGCGGCGACAGAGAGCACGGCTCTGAAAAAGAAAGAGGGGGCATATGCTACGCCGCGGGTCGGCTCGTTATAAGCGATGGTTGCAACTTTTCTTGTTTTTTTTGTGTGTGTGTTTTTTTTCCTTCCCACCGAAACGAATGAATACCTCGAAATGGAACTGCGAAGTTAACAGGAAAGCAATAGCACTACCATTGTCTCTGCATTTTGGTGCACAGTTGTTCACATGCTACTGGCCAAGTGCCAAACGCAAGCCTTCTTTAGAATGCATAGCACTTATAAACAAAAATTAATATATAGTCTGGAAACTAGTAAACGGGCCTAGCCAGTGCCGGCCAGAGGGTAAGATAGAATTATTATGCATTCAAATCGTTAACAATGACGGGCTATTTTTACATCACATTTTAAGAAACGCTGTACTTGACAAGACTACGTGACCACACAACACTTAGCTAGGCAGAACTCGAATGTTCTTTTTTTTTTCTTACTAATCCTCTTGAGTAATACACCACATTGCCTTACATACTGAATGACTGCGTGATCGACTGACCGACGCACTGCGTGACCAAAAAAGAGGCTATTTTTAGAATCACAAAACTGAGAATCCGCTCGCACGCGACATAAGAAATTAAAAGGAAAAAGCAACACAGGACGTGAAACGATACAAGAAAAGGGAGACCATCGCGGAACTGAGCTAAATTAAGCCTTAATATGAACGACACCTTAGCGGATCTAGCTAATCTTCGCATCGGATGATCCATCGTACGACAACAGAATCGTAGGCAGACAATTGAGAATTTGGGTGCAAGTGCACTTGAACAGCAAGAAACAATGAGGAGACTTGTGAATAGAAACACTTTGGGGGGGAAGCCATTGTCAGGAATATAACACGTTTTTTTTTGTTTTGTTGTTGTTTTTTCGCATTATTTAAGTCGAAGCACTTGAACTGATAATACTTAACTAGAACACTCAAGAGGTCAAAAGTCAGTATGTGCAGATGCAGACACAATGGGAAACTTGTTGGGGAGTTCTGAGAGCTGATGATTCTCTAGCCACATTGACGAACGAAAGGGACGTAATCCTGACACCGAGTTACAGTTACTGGATAAAGAGTAAGTGTTCTTTGAAAGGGCCCACAATTCAAACATATCGAAATATGACACACAGACGTGGCGAAAGGAACTGAAGTACATTTATGTCCTAGATTGTACTAGACTTTAAAGGTCATATGTCACTGGAGCCATTAAAAAAAAAAAAAGGAAAGAAATTATAGTCTTACGACAAAGTGTAGTTTGTTAACAAAAAATAATTCATTAAATCTTCCTATTAGGTTTTTTTAATTCTTTAATTTTTTTTATTATTTTTATTTTGTAACTCATTTGTAAATGTTTTGGTTCTTAATTTAAAAAAAAAACAACTTACGAAAACAACAAGACACGGGGAGACCTTATATTGAGTGTAGTTGTATCAATGAATTTTGATCAGTCATGTAATTACATTTGTAAGAGATCTATCATCTAGACTAGACTAACAATAATAAATCTGTGCGATAAGAAATATATTTACCAATTAGTTCAATGTCATCCTTTTAACTTCCTCACTACGCTATAATCCAATCTTTGCGAGCAGAAGGACTTCAGGGAACAGTACCAGGAAAGAAGAAATCTTATCATCAGAGGCCAAGGTGAGGTGCAAGTAGTGGAAATCTTTTGAGAGATAGAAGTGCGATTAGAATAATTATGACCGTGCCGCTGATAACTTATCATCAGAGGCCAAGGTGAGGTGCAAGTAGTGGAAATCTTTTGAGAGATAGAAGTGCGATTAGAATAATTATGACCGTGCCGCTGATAACTTATCATCAGAGGCCAAGGTGAGGTGCAAGTAGTGGAAATCTTTTGAGAGATAGAAGTGCGATTAGAATAATTATGACCGTGCCGCTGATAACTTATCATCAGAGGCCAAGGTGAGGTGCAAGTAGTGGAAATCTTTTGAGAGATAGAAGTGCGATTAGAATAATTATGACCGTGCCGCTGATAACTTATCATCAGAGGCCAAGGTGAGGTGCAAGTAGTGGAAATCTTTTGAGAGATAGAAGTGCGATTAGAATAATTATGACCGTGCCGCTGATAACTTATCATCAGAGGCCAAGGTGAGGTGCAAGTAGTGGAAATCTTTTGAGAGATAGAAGTGCGATTAGAATAATTATGACCGTGCCGCTGATAACTTATCACCACTTGTGATGCAAGTACGACCATGTTTCACTTTATTTTATTTTTCAATCGCTCTTTTTTAGAATTGGGCGCGTCATTTTTAGCCTTGAAATAAGGTTTTATTTTTTTTTCTAATAAAGGCTGACTTCACCCATATCAGGATAACACTTTTTTACATTACCTCTATATTTATACATATCATGTGTAAATAATTTATAACGGCATTTAATTTTAATTTTATTCTCGTCTAATGTGTTACACTTTCATGATTTTAAAAATTACTATTTGTTAGATAAAATGATCAGATGATGAAAATAACAGAGGATGAAATGACCAGGGGATGAAATGACCAGCGGATGAAATGACTGGGGATGAAATGACCAGGGGATGAAATGTCCAGGGGATGAAATGACTGGGGATGAAATAACTGGGGATGAAATGATCGGGGATGGAGTGACCGGGGATGAAGTGGCCGGGGATGAAATGACCGGGAACCATATATATATATATATATATATATATATATATATATATATATATATATATATATATATATATATATATATATATATATATATATATATATATATATATATATATATATATATATATATATATATATATATATATATATCTTACACGCTTTCTCTTACGATTCATTATTCTTTTCTCTCTCTCTATATATATTACTATCTCTCTGTCCATCTTGATCTTTTCTTTTTCTCTTTCCTTTTCTTACTCTGTCTATCTTTCCTCTAGTATCACCATTGCCTTTCTCATACTTCCTTACATTCTCCGCTCCCCCTTTGTCTCTCTCTCTCTCTCTGTCTCTCTCTTCCTCTTCATTTCCTCTCACTACTGTCCTTCCTTTAACAAGTCTCCAGCTAGAGGCTATTGTCTTTATGTGTGACCTGCTGCAGTGGACGTAGTCACAAGGGGAGAGAAATCTCTTCAAGTCTCTCCAGATTAGCTTGGGACAGCCATCTGCCTTGGACAATAATTACTCACCAACAAAGGGGCACTACTCAGCCCCTCCATCACTCACGACCTCATTCCTTCTTTATTAACTCAAACATTTTTTAGAAATTTCATATTTCTTTTCCTTTTTTGTCCCCCTCCGCCTCTCTCTTTATAAAGACACAATACAAATAATCATACGCAAAATATTTGGCTCTGGGCTATACGCGTGTCCCGCATTGGAGTTCCGCTGGCAGACTAACAATGTATAAAAGTTTGTGGGGGTGGATGGGGGTGTTAGGGCCTGGCTAATATTGGACTGACAAGAGAGCGGTTGTGGTGGCCAGTAAGGGCCCAAGGACTGAAAGGCCTTTTGTTTTAGTAGGTGTTTTAAATTTCTATGTAACTCAAATTGTCAGTTGATGACAGTCCTTGACCTCGTCGAAGGTCAGTGGACAGTAGGTGTGTCCTTTTTTTTTAATTACACCATTAAAATTAATCTTTAAACATATGTCCAGTGTGAGTGGTTATAATTTTTTTTTTTAACTTCGTCTAAAACACTTCTCAAAGATCATGTATATTCCAATAGCTGCTCCTCGGGAGGGGGAGAGATACAGAAATAGGTACACAATAAAGTATCAGCCCTACTTTCTGTAAATAATCCTCCCTTAACCTTTCACAAAAGTCAGCCAGCCACGCCTCTGACAACTTAGGTAGAGTTTTTTTTTAATGTATATCTCTTAAATAACATTTTAGGTCACCCCCCCCCCCACCCAAACCACTTTCCAAAAAAAAAAAAAAATCAAGAAATTTAAAATCCCAATATTCATCGGGATTCAAACTAAGTGATTTACTACTCAGCCACCTCACCGCGACCACAGCTGATGCCCAGGCTTTTATTCCATATCTATGAGTTGATCAAATATCACTTCGTGACTGAAGAAATCAAACACGCCCCCCCACCCCCATCAAACAGAGCTGACTAACTTTCTTGTTTTGTTTTTATCCATTTGAAATTCTCTCCCAATCTCCCACTTTTCTTTTTCTTATTTTTTTTTTCTATAGGTTCCATTACATCTCTCCCACACTTCTCCGTATCTCTTTCTCTTCCTAGCTCTGCGTGTCTGTACGTTGCTTAAAGAATGGAAAATAGGTCTTCAAATCAACAATTAAACAAAGAGCAGATTACTGTGTTTAAACATGTATCGTAAAGTTCATTAATGTAGCCAAGAGTTTAATTCGAATCAAAGAAACAGACTATATCGACATCAGGGTCGATCTTAGGTATAGGCAAACTTGTCAGCCGCCTATGGCCTCTGATTGGTAGGGGGCCTCTGATTGGTAGGAGCCTCTGATTGGTAGGGCCTCTGATTGGTTAGGGGGCCTCTGATGGGTAGGGGGCCTCTGATTGGTAGGGCCTCTGATTGGTAGGGGCCTCTGATTGGTAGGGGCTTCTAATTGGTAGGGGCCTCTGATTGGTAGGGGCCTCTGATTGGTAGGGGCCTCTAATTGGTAGGGGCTTCTGATTGGTAGGGGCCTCTAATTGGTAGGGGCTTCTGATTGGTAGGGGCCTCTAATTGGTAGGGGCCTCTGATTGGTAGGGGCCTCTAATTGGTAGGGGCCTCTAATTGGTAGGGGCCTCTGATTGGTAGGGGCCTCTGATTGGTAGGGGCCTCTGATTGGTAGGGGCCGCGCAAACACTAAACAGTTTTAGAGAAAAAAACAGGGAAGTTTGGATCAAATCTCAAACTTCTCTGCCTCTATGTCTGGTAGACTAACTCTAAGTTTTTAACTATGACTCTATGTTTATTAACAAAAATTTTGATTTTACTTGTCAACTTGTTAGACTTATCAATGTTAGAAAACCATTTGGTGAAAATGTCGAGAGGTTATTTCGAGTCTGGGCTTCTTAAGGCAAATGAAAAGCGGTATGACTTTGGAAGAAGTGGTCAACGAATCGGCTAATTCGCAGGAAAAAATGACCACGGTCACGGAAGATGCAGGTTCAAGCGATGCAGGGGAGAGTCTATTGGAGAGATCTGGACTTATGGTCATCTTCAATTAGCACTAAAGAGTCGAAAACCTATTGATAATTTCGATATAAAATCATATCATATGTTATCATTTAATACGTGATTTGATTGTTAGATGTTTATTATGCATTTTCATTTCAGGCCACCCAATGCACTACGCCTAGGGTCTCAAATTACCTAATGCCGGCTCTGTCGACATCGGTCTCTCATCAATGGTGTTCCCCACAGGTAAGCTTTCATGCACATTTGTGACAAAAATGTGAACATTACATCACACCAAGTGGGGGATTTCCAAATCTATGCCAAGTCAGGTATGACGAATCTGTGTAAGATTCGGCGAAACGGGTGCATGTTATACTTCCGGTTTCTCTTTGGCGATTTAGTCCAAATAATGAACTAGACGAGAAGTTTCAATGAAAATGTACGCACGATTATAAGTTGTAATCTCGTTTATTGTGTCATCCTGGGATGGCCGCCAAAGTTTTTTTGACTTTCCGTTTCTGTTACATCAGCAGACGATATTCGGATGGTTCTTACATTCTGGTTACATCAGCAGACGATATTAGGATGGTTCATACATTCTGGTTACACCAGCAGACGATATTAGGATGGTTCATACATTCTGGTATATAAAACATTTGTGAGTTTGTGTAGGTGGAGAGGGGAAAGTCTGATGTTTTTGTTTCTGTGTCCTACCCCGACCAGTCGTTTGAGTAGGCCTAAACACAGACCTGTGACGTGACAACCCTTTCTAAGTGGAGACCAATACCTCGCTGCCTACTATAACGATTGGTAGGTGTCACGGATGACTGTGTGTATGTGTCTATACATTTGGAACGTATGCGCGAATGACCGGAAGTGTGCTAGTTAAGACAAGTAAAGAGGCCAGCCTGTGATATATGCTAGTTTAGTGTTGTTTAGGCCGAGTTATTTGGTGTTTTATACCTAGACTTGGTGAGAAACTAATGTAGTTTCTAGAGAGCTAAAATAGAAAACTGTAGGTGTCTGATTTGATATTACTAGTTATTAGTCTAGTTCAACTCAAAGCGTTGATTACACTTAGGATTAGAACTAGAAAGAAAGAAGAGCTGCAGTGTTTCACATACAGACCTACGTGGTAACTTGCAATACGAATACGCCTTTTCTTATCTTATCTTATATATTACAGACGTTACTTTAAATAAGAAGATAATTACGTCTTACGCAGTTCATGTGTTAATCTAGTCATGAATGTTAATCAATGACTTAACTCTGCTAAGTCGTTGGTTTTCCTGGCTGATTCAGGCAACCCATTCTATTCTCTAATGGCAATAGGAATGAAAGAGCATATGTTCTAGAGTATGGAATAAGAATTGTGTCTATCTTTGTGTCTTTATGAGTATTTCATTAAGTTTTCGTTTTTCCTATTTGTAAATTAAGGTTCAGTGTTTTATGTATTATAGTTATTATAGCGATTTTACTTTTTATCTAAGTTTAGTGATTTTACAAATAGTGTTGCTCTTATCAAATCAAATTAGAATATTCTTTTATTATAAATCTCACTACTCTCCTATCTCCTTGAATCCTCGGATTAGGAAACAAAGATGTAATATCAATATTTTTACAGACTAAATAAAAGTTTGCATTTTGTATTATTTATCATCTAGATAGGTTAGAATGCCGTTCTTTGATACTCTATAGTGGCATTGAATAATTCTACACATTTATATTATACATTTAGAACGTTTCTTCAGCAATGACTAAAGGCATACGAAGGGCCCCCAAGTTGGCTCGGCCTCTGGCCTCATACGGGCGAGGGAACCCATGGTGTGGCTCAAGGGACCGTGTCCAGCAACACATCCATCCATCCCAGTGGCGCTACAGCCCATTGAGGGCTCTGGCCTGCTTTAACACATCCTTCCATTCAGATCTCTCCTGGGCCTTTCGTCTCCACGCCCTAACCCCAAGCCGCTTCAGATCTGCTTCCACGTCATCTATCATCTTCGGATAAGGCGGGACTTCGGACAGAGAGATTGGTGAAGAGCCGATTTCTCATCCCACTGGCGGATCCAGAACTTTGGAGTGGGGGGGGGCGATTTTTTTCCAAACCCTAACCCTAACGCCCAGTAAACCCTAACCCTGTGCATAAACGTGCGTACAGCATATATATATATTCGATATATGAGAATAAAAAAAGACTGTTTCTCAATCTTCGGCAAAAAAACAGAAAAAAAAAACAGTCTTTCTCTTGTAAACTTGGGGGTCTGGGAGCGCGCTGTAAGCTTCTTCAGTGGGGTTCGGGGCGAAGCCCCGACGCCCAAAAGCGTTTTCTTGCATTTTTCTCTGCAGAAACGCATTCTTCTGACATCTACAGCTCATTATTTATCAGTGGGGTTCGGGGCGAAGCCCCGACGCTAAAAGCGTTTTCTTGCATTTTTCACGGCTGAAACGCCTTCTCCTGACATCTACAACTCATTACTTATTAGTGGTGTTCGGGGCGTTTTCTTGCACTTCTCACTGCAATAACGCATTCTCGTGCCCTACAACTCATTATATTATAAAGTGCCTTTTGAATAATGAGAAAAATATTCTAATATGAATTTATAGTCCCTTAATACATTGCAAATAAAACCGATTTGTTCTTTGAAAAGATTAGATACCCCACATATTTAGATTAAGGTTTTGAGGATCTCCGCCGAAAAAAAAAATATTCGATTAATAATATTCAATAAAATTCTAGCATACATTATGAGTTATAGTCCTAAATTTATTTAACTAGAAAAATATGAGATAGAGTAAAGGTTGGAAAAAGTCGACTAGGAAAAGATTATCTGGCTTTTGAACTCATCTCAACCGTGACTGTTATATTGAAAAATTTCGTTTGAATTATAACTTTTCCAAAGCAAAGTCTTTCTTAAAATAGTTATGATAAATTCATGTCAAATTACACAAACTCTCTCTGGGAAGGGCAAGGGCGGTAAAATGAAAACTATTAATTCTCGCTACTTTTTATAATTTCTGCTATTGATTGCATTTTGCATTAAAGAATAGGGGTTGGGCGACTCGAAATAAGAATTTACTTTATAGCATATATAAATTATATTAGTGACAGATTTTTTTAATTTTGTAATTTCTTACTATAATACAAAAAGAAAAAGTATTGATTTGTCCGATGGGGGGAAGAGGATTGCATGTATCGCACTTCCACCTGTTTATATTATATAGATATTCGACTAATTTTGTTAACATACTATGATTTCTCCATAGGACCGCCCCCCCCCACTCAAAGGGTTTAGATGGGAAGGGCGGTGGAGGTATTCGCTCTTCCCCTTCCAATCGGCCAACAGGTGAACGACATAATATAAAGACCAGTTAAAATACCAATAACAAGTTTTAATCATATAGATATTTAATTGATTCTCTTAGCAAACTGTGATTTCTACAAATAAATAGGACCGCCCCCCCACTCGAAAGTTTATGGTGGGGGGGGGCGGATTGATGCCATCGCCCCCTCCCGACCTACCAAATCGGCCAAAATACTAGAAGGGGGGGGCGAAATAATCTAAAAATATGTTGAAATATAAATAATTAGTATATATTATTAACATAAGTAATACATTCGCATACAAATTGTGTGAATTATATACTATAATTCGTCCGCCCCCCCCCGGGGGGGGGTCGGCCGAGTGGGGGGGGCGATCGCCCCTACCGCCCCCCCCCCCTGGATCCGCCAGTGTCTCATCCTGACCACGGATAAAAGAATTTCCATAAAAGGGAACCGGACAAAGTTCTCGGACCATAAGGACATCTGATTCAGCAATGACGATTATTATGTCATAGCCTCGCGCAGGACAACACGGAATGGCTGCGGGCTGGTTTCGAACTCTGCACCATCGTGGCGACAGTCCGAGGCGCAGAAAACATAACTAGCCAGTGTAACTTCCTCTTGCTGCCTCTAAGTACTAAATACAACCGAAACGTTCGCGCACTGATCAAGTACACATTATTGAGCCTGTATTGTATAAGATAAGATAACCCCCCAAAAAATATTTTAATTAGAACTTTATTTACTTGGGAAAAAAAATAAAAACTTGTTGCTCAGTATTTAAAATGTGACTGCAATAACTTCTTCAGCAAATTAATCAGGTCAAAGGTTTAGTCGAGACTTACAACTATCAACACTGTAACTGATTCGCTACAGAAAATAATAGTTATGAAACATCCCACAGTTGACTTAATGTTTCAAAGATTCTAGATCAAAATAATTCATGTCTGTTGATTTTAATCATCTTATGTACATTTAAATAGATTGATTACCTAGATCTTTCTAGATTATGTAATTAGAAATTGCAAAATAATAATTCTGAGACGAGAGTACTCTTATTTTTTATGTAACCAACTGATGTCACCACTCACCAGCCACATGAGGAGGCATAAAACCCTTGTGCAAAGCCCTCAGCCCCCTGGATGACAAAGTGGTCATCATCGAACCACGATGGACGAACTATATTTTTGATGTTCAATTACTAGATCTAGACCTAAAAATTTAATTATATATTACATAGGTCAGGGTTGAAAAAAAAATCACCCCTCTTAACTGCTTTACAAAACAACGCATTGTTTCAACTTTTTAAAAACATTTTTACGACATTTTATGTAGTGTTACAAGATCTCCATCTCCAGTCTAGATCTAGATATAAGTCTATGGTTGTGTCTCATCTGAAGTGATGCCATACTCTTCTTCTATGTATGTTCATGTTCCTGGCGTTTTGTGTGCATGGCATTTAGTGTGCATGGCATTTAGTGTGCCTGGCATTTAGTTTGCATGGCATTTAGTGTGCATGGCATTTAGTGTGCCTGGCATTTAGTGTGCATGGCATTTAGTGTGCCTGGCATTTAGTGTGCATGGCATTTAGTGTGCCTGGCATTTAGTTTGCATGGCATTTAGTGTGCATGGCATTTAGTGTGCCTGGCATTTAGTGTGCATGGCATTTAGTGTGCCTGGCATTTAGTTTGCATGGCATTTAGTGTGCATGGCATTTAGTGTGCATGGCGACTTGGCTGTGCAATAATTTATAAAAATTTAAGAAATATTTTATTGTTATCGAGCTTTCAATCAGTAAGTCTTAATTATCATAAAAGGTATCTTTTTAAAAAAGAAGTATAATTAGACAAGAATATCAAACAAAATCCTATGACAAATTAATGTGACTGTCAAAGTAAAAAAAAAAAAAAAAATTATATCCACTATATTTCTAAAAATCATATGAAATTCATAAAATGACCACACACAAAAAAATCATGAAAAATTAATTTTGAAAAAAATAATAAAACTCCCCCGAGGTAATGTGTTCATTTGATACGGGATGAGGTCTAATGACACGGCGACCACTTGGTCTCTTGTTTCAGACATTTGTCCACGCCTTACATCCCGTTTCCTGTACATACAACTGAAAGCGCTACGGACGAAACGCGCGCGCGCACTCACACACCCACTCTAATACACACACCCACAGCATTTCTCCCCACCCCGTTTTTAATTCACCCACACATCCCCCCTTCACATCCTACCTAACTCTTTTTTTTTACGCCCTCCTTCCATCCTTTTATTTGCATATACATTTGTGAGGAAATCTTAAAAGGCTCCCCTTCCCCCCCCCCCACCCCAATTCCCCTTGGCACGCTTCTCTCTCAATGTATAGAAAAAAAAGGGAAGTTGATTTTTATGTCTGCTCAAATTCAGCGCATGCGCTTCGTATAACACCTGATGGCAAACTCAGTTGTTTTTTGTTGTTTTTTTAATCAAAGTTTTATAAACGCAGAGAGGCGAACTGATCGGCCGACAATTTAAATCACCACATCCGCAATTGTGAATTAAAGGTATTTGACCAATCTGGACCCCACTATTTATATAGTTGTGGAAGTAGTTTGTGTTGTATTTAGATCAGGAATGACCCTGACCTTTTATTTCCATACGCAGTTTTTTTTTGTTTACTTCTAATTCTAATTTCAATTTTTCATCCTTCTGAAATATGGTCATTTGTACATAATTTGGCCATTATATTTGTAATGTATTATCTAGAAAATGTGTAAAAGATATTTTCAGTTTCCAAAATCTTCTGAAGCACCTAACGAAGGAAGAGGTCGCCATGTTCCATATCAGTTCACAATATTTTCTGATTTTTAAACACTGGTATCTTAGCATGCTGAATGGTCAGCATGTTCCACATAGAGACGCTTGGTGGATATTTCAGAAGAGACCAAACAAAACGTTCTTACAGTTCCAGCATCTTCATCTGGGCGTTGCTTCAATCAGTACAAGCATGGGGAATCGGAGGGGGGGGGGAACTGGGTAGGACTGGGTAGGACTGAGTAGGACTGGGTAGGCCTGGGTAGGACTGGGTAGGACTGGGTAGGACTGGGTGGGACTGACTAGGACTGGGTGGGACTGACTAGGACTGGGTAGGACTGACTAGGACTGGGTAGGACTGACTAGGACTGGGTGGAACTGACTAGGACTGACTAGGACTGGGTGGGACTGGGTAGGACTGACTAGGACTGGGTGGGACTGGGTAGGACTGACTAGGACTGGACTGACTAGGACTGGGTGGGACTGACTAGGACTGACTAGGACTGGGTGGGACTGACTAGGACTGGGTAGGACTGACTAGGACTGGGTAGGACTGACTAGGACTGGGTGGGACTGACTAGGACTGGGTAGGACTGACTAGGACTGACTAGGACTGGGTATGACTGGGTAGGACTGACTAGGACTGACTAGGACTGGGTAGGACTGACTAGGACTGACTAGGACTGGTTGGGACTGACTAGGACTGACTAGGACTGGGTATGACTGGGTAGGACTGACTAGATGTCAAAGAAATGAAAGGGAAAAAAAAGAAAACCTAAGCTTAGAGATTAAGTGACTATGGAAGTTGTCTAAAAGAACACTATAACCTGTTGTTATATCAATTAAGTGACTATGGAAGTTATCTAAAAGAACACTATAACCTGTTGTTATACCAACCAAATGGATAGTGAAAACTAACATGACAAACAGAGACTCACGGGATGTCATTATCGGTCCGGCATTTCTATACAATGCGGCCCACAAATTGTATATCATAAGATGGGCATCCCTTCTAGGTTTACCTGTCCTCAAAATCGTTATGTTAAGTTTGTTAATGTATCGATAGCTGTACACATGTTTTATATCTTTATACAGAAATATATACCTTATGTTGCTTTATAATCACTAAGAGTGTAAGCCCTAAAAGGATGAAGCCTACTAGTAGCACTGTCTACGGAGGTAGGTTATTACATTATTTCGGAAAATGTGTTAGATTCAATAAGTATTGCACTGTAGGGTCTGTAAAAGATTTCTTTTAAACACGACGTTCAACTGGTCACTTTTAGAAGAGATTAATATAAAACCATAACAATTTAATGCGTGTCATATCCATTTGTGTATCTGCCCACCGGGTATTAACCCGAATTCCACTATATCGCCAGTCCTCCCCTGATTACAAACACATTCGAGGTTTTAAACATCCCTTGGAAGATTCTCGTTACTTGTCAGTAGGCAGTACTGCTGCAGGCCTGCCACATCACCAGAAAATTTCTCAGTTGACACTGTTAAGGTGACTACAATGAATTTTGTTTTTCTTTACCGAAGCTCTACCCTGGCTGTGCCAGAAAATGAAAATTAATTCATAATAATTTTTTTTAAGTCGCCATAACCAAGTTGCGAAACTAATTCCTCATTACCTGGCCTTGAAAGATGATCTGATTACACTATATAGAATTAGTCACCACAGGAAGTTCTTGAGTCAACCAACAATACTAAGATATATAACTATTTCAACTGACAAAACAATGACTTTTAATTGACCAGACCTACTGTTTATTGACAACAACAAAACGCAATTATCATTGTATTAGTACTATCACTATCGCACTATGTCACACACACACAAAAATGAAAATAAATAAAAAGCACAAGACCAAGAGATGAAAACTTACTAGACAGATCAAGTGACCATGGAAGTTGAACCAAAACTACACTGTACTCAATCGTGCTATCAAACGATAGTTTGGTGACAACAGACCTGGCAGAGATCTTTGAGCCCGGTACGCTATTCTGCCTCAACGTGGCACTCGGGTGGAAACGATCACTAGAGGAAGTGGTTAGGCATACTGAATAGCAAAACAAAACTCTTGTGGGGATATTTTAAAAGGCTCCCCCCCCCCCATGCGAGAGCTTTCCCGTTGCACAGTGCGGAGAGCTTCCACGTCCCTGTCGATAATCCATGCGCAGTTCCTCAAGGGACCGTTACACTAATGGAGAGTCCTGCACGGTTAGCTTGGTTCAACATAGGAAAATGGAGGGGGTTCCCGGTGTACTCGGCCTTCGGCCATGCATTCCAGTCCATGCGCCCGGAGTGCCGGATATATCGGAAATAGCAATGTCTTACATAGGAATTGACTTGGACCTCTTCCAGACAGAACGGTTGTTCAAGCAGGCTTACACGCCTAGAGCTCGAAGAGACTTCGGCTCAACTCTTTTGACAATCACACGATATCTTTGAGAAATACTTAAAAAGGCATAAGAAGATTCTTTTTACCGGTCAGAGGACAGCACTGCTACAAACCTGATACTTCATAGAAAATTCATAATTCATGAGAGCATACAGCTAAAAAACTACAATTATTTTTTTCCCTTTAGCGAATCTAGATCGTAACAGTACTATGCGCAATGTACCACCACATCTCACTAAAAAAAAAAAACACAACAATAACAATAAAATTGTTTAATCATTTCTTCCATATCTCCAGGTAGGAAATTAGGTTCCCAGTATCTTCAACCCTGGTCACCTCAGCACCGGTCACTTCAACCCTGGTCACCTCACTTCACTATCTTCTGACCTTTTTATCCAACAAATAATAATTGTTAAAATAAAAAAAAAAAAAACAGTAATATTTAAAATTATTTCTCTCTCTCTTTACAGACAAAGAGTGAGACTTGAAAAATAATAAAATTTAACGTTAAATGTAAAATAGATATTTAACATACATATAGATCTAATATTAAAATTGTTTGTGTGTGTTTATGTGAATCAGTAAGGTATGTAGACTATTTATCATAGGTACTGTAAGGTTAAAACGGGAATTAAATCAAAGCTTAAATCGGCTCCAGAAGATGGCCGAGGTCAAACGTTTACTGGAAATAATACAACGTTATCTCAAGGTTAACAATGACACGCCCACATGGGCGTAGCCAGGGGGGGGTTTTTGGGGTTCAAACCCCCCCCCCCCGAAATGAAATCCCCCCCCCTTGGGGGGGGGGATCGGAATTTAGTGAATGATTTTTTGCTTTGATTTTGTTTATTTTAGGTGAGATTTTAATACTAAACCATCAATTGCCCCAGCACAACCAATGGGGTTTTGAGTTTAAAACCCCTTACCAGGGGGTTTTGAGTTTAAAACCCCCTACCAGGGGGGGTTAAAGTTTAAAAAACCCCTACCAGGGGGTTTGAGTTTAAAACCCCCTACTAGGGGTTTTGAGTTTTAAACCCCCCTACTTGGGGTTTTTGCAGTTAACCCCCCCCCCTCTTCTATAAAACAAAACAAAAAAAAAATGCAAACGAAAATCCCCTAATTCCAAGAGCACAGTTAAGGAAGATTTTGATTTTAAAACCCCCCTCCAAAATTTACGATAAACCCCCTCTTCAATATAAAAAAAAAGTTAATTACGCACTCAAAATGTTATGAGCGTAGCTTAATGGGTTTTGACTTAGTTTTTAGTTTAAACCCCACTTCAGCGGGGTTTGAAGGTAAAAAATACCTCTTTAATAATAAAAACAAAGCAAATTATACACTCAGAATGTTTTGAGTGTAGTCAAAGGGATTTTGAGTTTAAACTCCCCTCCAGTGGAGTTTGAAGCTAAAAAGTACCTCTTCAATATAAATAAAAGCAAATTACTCACACTAAAATCTATGAACGCAGCCAAAGGGGTTTTGAGTTTAAACCCCCCGCCAGGGGGGGTTGAGGCTAAAAAATACATCTTCAGTGTAAGAAAAAAAGCAAATTACGCACTCAAAATGCCATGAGCGTTGCCAAAAGGGGTTTTGAGTTTAAACCCCCATTCAGAGGGGTTTAATGCTAAAAATACCTCTTCAATATAAAAAAAAAAAGCAAATTACACACTAAAATTATTTGAGCGTAGCCAATCCAATCGGGGGTTTTGAGTTTAAACCCCTCTTCTACAGATGGCGTTTGTTTAAAGTTTAAAACCCCTCCAGATGGTTTTGAGTTTAAGATCCCCCTACAGAGCATTTTGAGGTGGAAAACCCCCAACAGATGATTTTGACGATAAAACTTCCCTTTTCGATATAAAATCTAAAGCAAACTACAGTCACTTAATTCCAAGAGCGTATTCAAGAGTGGTTACACATTTTTACCATTGGCAGGGCTCCCTTAATAAACTGTAGTGAATAGTCATCTGCCGAAATTGAAAAACACTATGTGACTCAACAAAGATGGCTTAGACAGATTTTAGTAGTCAGTTATAGAGATCGGGTTTAAATCAAGGAAATCCTATGCCGAACTGGGAGTCGACCCTTTAGTAAGATTGTGAGAGAGCGAAGCATGAGGTTTGCGGGACATGTTCTCCGACAAAATGAATTACGCATAAGAAGAGTTGTAATGATATCCTAGTACAACTTGACGCCACTCATTCATTGAGGTCCTCATGGCATGTGGGAAGAGGCTTCAGACATTAGGCTACCAGTGACAGATTTTTATGGAAACAGCTTGACGTCAAATGCTCCGAACGGCGCGGTAGGGTCTAAGTCAGTAAGAATAGCACATTAAGTTTTTGAAATAAAACTTTTTAATAGCAGGAAAATGCACTGTAGATACCTCAGAATATGCATTTTGTTGGCTTTCAATACCAGAAATAGTACTTGGCGGCGGGGCTTCGCCCCGCGCTGGGGGAGCTCCTAGCGCTCCCCCAGACCCCCTTGCTAGTATTGGCGGGGAATCTACAATTTTTCCACTTACTCATGGAAGAACCTATTCTAGGGCACAATAAACGTCTTCCGAAAGAATGAAGGGTCAGACTGCAATAAAGATTATGTACACACACACACACACACATAAATACATAAAAAAAAAAATTCGCGGGGGGGGGGGGCCTGGGGGGGATCCCCCCCCAAAACCCCCCCCGAAAAAAAATCCTGGCTACGCCCATGCACGCCCATATGCAAGAAAGAGTGATTGACATAAAAGATAAAGTGAAAGATGACCACCAGGCGATAAATTATTCGCGACATGACCAGAACTATTCTAATCGTTCTTATTTGATCTTACAAAAGATGTCCACTACTTCCACCACAGTTCACCACACCTTGGTCTTTGATGATAACGTCTAGCGGTATGCGCAGGATAATATCAAATAGAAGTTATTTCACTGAAAACACGCCCAGTTTTACAATATATCTAGAATTTCACATATATTATTGCGCGGTAAAGCGCTTGGCTTCGGAGCAAAGGCTTTCGGGTTCGAATCACTGGCGGATCCAGGGGGGGGGGGGGCGGTAGGGGCGATCGCCCCCCCCCCACTCGGCCGACCCCCCCCCCCCAAGGGGGGGGCGGACGAATTTTAGTATAGAATTGACACAATTTGTATACGAATTCATTACTTATGTTATTAATATATACTAATTATTTATATTTCAACCTATTTTTAGATTATTTCGCCCCCCCTTTCTAGTATGTTGGTCGATTTGGTGGGTCGGGAGGGGGCGATGGTATCTATCCCGCCCCCTCCCCCCCCCCATAAACGTTCGAGTGGGGGGGGGCGGTCCAATTTCTTTGTAGAAATCACAGCTTGCTAACAGAATCAATTAAATATCTATGTGATTAAAACTTGTTATTGATATTTTAACCGATCTTTGTATTATGTCGTTCCCTGTTTGCCAATTTATCTCTACTGCCCTTCCCACCTAAACCTTTTGAGGGGGGGGGGCGGTCCTACTTTAATGGAGAAATCATAGTTTGTGAACAAAATTAGATGAATTAATATATAGATTTATATTATGTAGCTGGCCTTCTTGTATCTTGGCCGTTTCGGTGAGGTTGGGGGAGTGGGAAATTGCATGTACTGCCCTCCCCACTCTAGCCCTCTGAGTGGGGGGGGGGCGGTTCTATTTTTATGGAGAATCATAGTTTGTGAACAAAATTAGTTGAATATCTATATAATATAAACTACATATTGATATGTGAACTCATTGTATATTATGTCGTACCACACTATAATCTCAAATTTTATCATTAGTAAAATTTAAATGAAAAAGGGTTGTACCAGGTGGGAGGGGCGATTCATGCAATCGCCATTCCCCCATCGGACAAATCAATACTTTTTCTTTTTGTATTACAGTTAGGAAATTACAAAACAAAAATATCTGTCACTAATATAATTTATATATACTATAAATTAAATTCTTATATCGAGTCGCCACACCCCTATTCTTTAATGCCAAATGCAATCTTTAGCAGAAATTATTAAAGGAGCGAGGATTAATCGTTTTCACACTACCGCCCCTCCCATTTCCAGACAGAGTTTATGTAATTTCACATGAATTTATCATAACTATTTTAAGAAAGACTTTGCATTCAAAAAATTAGAATTCAAACGAAATTTTTCAGTATAAGAGTCACGATTGAGATGAGTTCTAAACCCAAATCATTTTTTCATAGTCGCCTTTTTCTAACCTTTACTCAATCTGATATTTTTCTAGTTAAATAAATTTGGGACTATAACTCACAATTTATACTTTAATTTTATTGAATATTATTTATCGAATAATTTTTTTTCGGCGGAGATCCTCAAAGCTAAAATCTAAATATGTGGGGTATCTTATCTTTTCAAGGAACAAATCGGATTTTTTGCAATGTATTAAGGGCCTATAAATTCATATTAGAATATTTTTCAAGTACAACATTATTCGATAGGTCCTTTTTTTTAATAGTATGAATAATGAGTTTTAGGTCAGGAGAATACGTTTCTTCTGTGAAGTATGCAAAAAAATCTTTTGGCGGCGGGGCTTCGCCATGAACTCCATTGATGAATAATGAGTTGTAGATGTCAGGAGAATGCGTTTCTACAGTGAAGGATGCAAGAAAACGCTTTTGGCGTCGGGGCTTCGCCCCGAACTCCATTGATAAATAATGAGTTGTAGATGTCAGGAGAATGCGGTTCTACAGTGAAGAATGCAAGAAAACGCTTTTGGCGGCGGGGCTTCGCCGAACTCTATTGATGAATTATGAGCTGTAAATATCAGGAGAATACTTTTCTGCAGTGAAAAAAGCAAGAAAACGCTTTTGTCGTCCGCCCCGAACCCCACAAGAGAACCTTATAGCGATGCCCCTGTTGTTTTGTTTTTCACCGAAGGTCGAGAAATGCTGCTTTTTAAAAATTCTTATATATATATATGCACGTTTATGCATAGGGTTAGGGTTTACTGGGCATTAGGGTTAGGGTTTGGAAAAAAATCGCCCCCCCCCCCCACTCAAAAGTTCTGGATCCGCCAGTGGTTCGAATCCTGGTGAAGACTGGGATTTTTAATTTCGGGTTCGGTATTAGTTTACGTGACTAGAAACGCGAAATCAGGTTTGTCTTATATTTTAAGAATATGCAGAATAAAATACAGATTACAAATATGTAATTTGATTTCCTCGGAGATAAATAGTTTTTAAAATATATATTTTTAAGTTTTATTTCTTACTAGCCTGACATTACCCGCGGCCTGCGGGTCTAAGTTTGTGTTTACTAATCTAGTGGATTGGATTTAGATGTATGTTAAACTTAGCTAATGATCCTTTCAAGTTTTTTTTCTCTTCCGCTACGAAAATAAAATTAGTTTTGCGAAAATGGGTTTACCCGAAGCCGATACATTCATATCTATTAAAAACGAAAAGAGCTATAGCTTTGTTAAATGAATGGGATTATAAAGTAAACAATTAAACGAAATAATTTTTAGTACGCGATTCATGAATGAATATAGGCCTATCTCAACTCGGCTTCGCAGCTTTCGTAAACGAATGTAGTCTATTAAAAATGCTTTAGAAAACCAAATTTGAATGTTTATTTGATCAAAATATAAAATGAATGGACTATAATTAGTATGTTCAAGTGTTAAAGTATAAAACTATATGTGCGAAGAGAAGTTTTATCATCTTAGAGTTGAATTAGAGTTTAAGATCTAGGGATGGGATTATAAAGTAAACAATTAAACGAATTAATTTTTATTACGCGATTCAATACGGTATTGTCTAATGAAAGAATGTTCGTCAAGAAATCTGTAGTCACAGATATAAGGAACTAATTTATGTAAAAAATGCTTTTGAAACACAAAATTGAAGGTTAATTTTATTACATAATGTAATCAATGGATCTTCTTTTGTATTTTCATGTGTCAAAGTAAAAAACTATGTGCGCAAAGTGTATTTCTTAAAATTAGATCTAGGTCTAAATCCTTTCGATCTTTTCTCATGTCAACATTGTTAACCATGGCCTAGATCCATAAAATACTATAGCTGTAATAGAGTCGGACAACTTTATTTTTTTTTTAGGGTCTTAAGTTTGTTTTAGGGCTACAATACATACACTACGGTCTAAGTTAGTACCCAAGGAAAATTCCTGCCTAGTTTTATCAAGATTGGTCAAGCGGTTTTGATGTCTATAAGTAACATACATACATACACCACACATTCTACTTTATAATATAGATTACCATATATTGTCGTTGGAAATATGCCATTTTGGTTTTAAGGCTTAATACTAGACTATCTCCCTTGAATTACTTGCCAACGTTTTTCTGTTGCTGTTTGGTCTTTCTTTCTAGCAGCTATTAGATCTAGATCTAATATTAAAATTCCTTTAAAATGATAGCATAAGAACAAAAAAACTCTCTTTAAAAAAATTTATTGAAAAAAAAAAAGAAACAACAAGTTCATCAATTTATTATTAACATTTTATTTAGACCTTCATTTCAGTAAATACACTTAAAAAGTCATAAGTTGACAGCTTAAGAACAAAAAACTCTCTTTAAAAAAAAGTTTAATATAGGTAAGGGAGATAAATATGCTTAAAAACAACATGGTGGTCAGTAAAGGTATCTGGGCATCTAAACTAATACCTCGGGTTCTTTGGGCGCCACCCAGCTCTAATGGGTAAAATTAGTCACCAGTTCTAGAGTCATTCTACAATACTAAGAAATAACTATTTTAACTGACTAGACAGTGAATTTTAATGGAGCAGACAGTTGGGTCAAAGAAAAGGTGATTGGTCATTGTGCTGGCCATTGTGACAGGACTTACATACCTACATATCTACCTACCCACCAACCTAGATGTTAATACTAATGAAAGCTGGACATAATAGACGATTAAACTATCAGTCACAATTTTATTGAGACGTTTTTCTATTTAAAACAAATAGTTACGTATTTCTAGCGTTTATTTTTCTGTCATAATTAGACAAGGAACTGACATTTTAGATAGATTTCCTATTGTTTTGTAAAGATTTCCTATTGCTTTGTATAGATTTCATTTGTTTTGTATTGTTTCGTATAAATAGATATAAACTTTGTAGTGTGTATTATATACAATATCCAAACCATCCATCCCAAACTACATCCGGTAGATGTTGGCACGCGCTTCAAGCTAATAAATTAAAGTCACGTGCTGTCCTCGCGCCACAGTGTCACGTTACAATCAACAAAGCAAGTGGATGGCTGATCAACAGAAGGTGATTATGTCTAATTATTATCTATGCTGAACCTCCTTTAAAACTACATAATACATTTTATTATGTTTGTTGTTTAAGGCTACATCAGTTTTGTATGAAGTCTAGATCTTATCAAACCTTATTCCACACCTTGCTCCCCGCCCCCTTTTTTTTTTTTTTTTGGTACTTACACATTTCTTCATGATTAACAGTCAGACGTCTATAAAAAGCAACACACTTTTATTATACATGTCTGGATTCTGATCCTCCTCCTGACAGATGACCACTGACCACATTGACCATTAGCCGTGTTATTTTGCTTCACGCCATGCCATGTCATATCAGAATCTCTACGTCCCTTTTGTTTCTGGTCAGTTTTTTTTCTTCTTGGTGTTGTAGAAAAAGAGGGAGGGAAGGGTTCAAACTGGAACACGAAAACAAAGGACCTGCTGGACACCTTTGTTGACCATTCATCTCCGAGATTCTGAAATGTCCAGTGGACATCCAGATGGTATTTAAATATCAGCATCGCATCTTCAAACTATGTTATTTTTTTTAATTATACGGACACGAGTTTACAACAAAAAAAAAATGGACAATTTTCGGACCCTCGCTAGTGGGTCAAACTCATCTTTCATTTTTACTCTACAGCCACGCTTCAGTGTATGGCACTTAGGGCATGTAGGCAGCGGGGGGATTAAAACAAGAAAGCCAAAAGATTAATAAACCAAATTTATTTTGATCCTATAATTAAGCACTGCTGAGAGGGGGGCTCGTGGGGGACGGGGGTGCCTTGAAACATCCACACTCATACATACATGTAGGCATTCAGACAACGGAAGCGGCCACTCGTGACCAGGGGGTCAGTTTGTAAGACAGGGATGGGTTGTCCAGCGTGGCTGGGACATAAAAGATTTTTTTTTCGACAGGCGCCCATTATCTTTATCTAGATACTTAGCGGGCTGTCCATCTGCCGGAATACATTGGCAGACGACAGTGTGTGGATGAGTGAGGCTGGGGTGGGGGAGGGTCATCGTGGGTGGACAGGTCATTTCAAGGGGATCAGGATATACCTCAAAGCATTTCCAAAAAAAAATAAATCTAAGAGACCACAAGCTGAGTAGTTGGTGTCAACATAATGGATGCTACCTTTAAGACAAAAGAGTCTGCCGAGCGTGCTGACCGCGCGTGGCACAAGTGCGCCTTCAAACAAAAAACAACAACGATGGGGCGGTGGCGCCATGACTTTATTTACTGCTGTCCACGTTAACAAGTTCATGCTGTCCGGTCTGCTAGTGGTCATCGCAGACCTTCCCACAGGCTTTCGAGTCGCTAACCCTTCCCCCTTCTGTAAAAATTGTATACAAAATACAAAAGTTTAGTAAAAGCTTATTTTGTGTTTATTGTTTTTATTTTTTGCTTGTTTGTAGCTGACGAAGGCCGCATGACCCAAAACATCCTTTTTTTTTTTGGCCCAGCCCTATATGTGTGTTTATTGTATTGTAAAGAATTGTGGCCGTTAGTAAACACTAGAATGATATTCGAGTAATCATTTCTTTTAGAAAAGGAAGATCTACAGAAAATCAAATCGCCTTCATCACACAAGAAATAGAAGACGGCTTTCAAGAAAAGAAACCAACTTTGAAAAAGCATTTAACAAAGTTTGGGAGCAAGGTCTCTTACTCAAGCTAATCCACCATCACATATCCCACAAACTCATTATCCTAGCAATCAGTGGATCCGAGTTTACACGGATGGTTCATCTCATAAAGCCACCACAAATGGAGGAGCTGGAATACTCATCGAATCGCCCGATGGAGAAAAACTAGAAAATTCCATTGCAACTGGAGAGCTCTCTGACACCCAAAGAGCAGAAAGGGAAGCATCAGAACTAGCTGCCACCATGCTTGCAAATCATCCAATACCCCACACAGTCAGATTGTTTTTCTAACCGATGCGAAAACAACCTTCCAAAGCTTGGAAAACTCTGATTCCTCCTATATAAAACGACTCAGGACAGCACTTACAAAGCTCAACAACAACCGCAAAAAAATGTTATTCAATGGATACCAGCACATATAGAACTAGAAGGAAATGAGAAGGCTGATACACTCACCAAGAATTGGAGAACAAACTCACAATTAAACATTGCACTATATCGAGAAGAAATGAAGAAACTAATAGTAAACAAAATAAATGAGAAATGGACAAGCTCTCATCCGAATCACAAGATAGAGGAAGCCTATTATAATGCTATCCCGACAAGATCAACATCTAATCTTTCGACTCAGGACCGGACACAACAGAATGAGACAACAGAGAATGCTGACCATGTCCTTCAAAACTGCTCTCTTTACCATGAGGCCCGTCCAAGACACTGGACCCAAAACACCCCAATAAAAAGAAAACTATATGGAGAGCTCTCTGATTTGGAAACCACTGCGCAGTTCATCTCATCTATTGGTCTAGTCATCTGAACGCTCCAACATATAAATGAGAATAAAGAAGAAGAAGAGGAAGAAGAATTTCTTGTGTACAATCAAACTAGTTCCGGGTTTACGTCAGTGGAATTGTGTTGCAAATAGTTTAAAATAGTAAGATATTGAAAAGCACGTCATGTCTGTGATGAAAGAGAGTAGTTGTCCCCCTTTATTTCTATGTAACATGCAGTTTTTGTTCAAAATTATATTTTTTTAAATTTTATATGCAAAATATGGAGGCCCCTTTAAGGGTAAGACCCTTGGAGCCCGCTCAGTCTTGGTTTGAACACTAATAGTATGTTTGTAGGTTACTCTGAACTATATATCCAGTACTTATGGTCAATATCTACCCTCCCCCCTCCCCTCCATTTTTTTTAGTTTTCCCAAACCAATTTTTCTTTAAAAAAAAAAAGAAGAAAAAAAAATAATTGGGGGGGGGGGGTTACGAGGTTGTTTTTTTTTTTGGGGGGGGGGGATACAGATCGCGCATACAGAAAACAATTAAGAAAAAAAAAAGCTGATTAAGAGGGCAGGCGGTCAGATCGCGTGGTCCACTCTCGTGGTCAAATACATGGTTAATTATAGCGGGGTGTGAATAGATGGAACCTTATTTGAATTGCAGGCACTTGTCTATGCAGGCGTGGGCTAGACTTTTAACCTCTCTGCTTGAGGGGGGAGGGGGGGGCTGAGTTTGATCGGGACAAGGAAAAGTGTACGTCGGGAATGGGGGGGGGGGGAGTGCAGGATCAGTGAATGGAAGATGTGGGCAGTAAATGTGCGTGTGTGTGTGTGCGGGAGGGGTAACAATGTCTAGTAGATTTCAGATATGCTCGAGTAAGCACGGGGACAAAGGGTCCCCCCCCCCTTTCAGAAGCCGAGATGGAGCACTGTAGTTGAGGGAATGTATATGAGTGCCTAGAGCGGTCAGGGTGCACGCCATGTCAATGGAAATATAGGGGAGGGGGGGGGACGCAGTAAATTAAGTGTCAAAAGTAATTTGAGACTTCAAGACGAGGACGCGAAGGTGGACATTGTCCAGTGATTGAAGAAAGCATGGATGTGGGGTGGGGGTGCGACGCGGGGAAGGATGCAGGTAAGTTCGGTGACAGGAAATGTATAAGTGCTTAGCACGTGCTGTACAGGCTTCAGCAGGTGGCTCTACTTACCTGATTGACCTCTGGTCACGGCGACCTTGTAAGACTATTTGCATCTTCTCTGGTCTTCATCATTGTTCTCTGTTGGTGGAAGTATTTGCCTTGTTCCCCGTGAAAAAAACAACCACGATAGGAATCAGTGGCGTAGCCTTCATGGCGCGAGAGAGTTCACAGCCATCTAGAACCTAGACCATCATTCAAGGAGGAAAAACCGATGGCCTCTGAAAAATTGTCGATTATAGATAGTGTTTTTTTTTTATAGTTTTGAACGCATGGTGGAGGTCTTACAAATATTAAATATCTGAATGGAATTGAAAGACATCGTCGTAAATAGTGTCAGGTCAACATCCAGTGGATTGTCTTTATATAGATATATATATATATACACTGAAATGTACCTTTCTTTATCTGTCTGTCTGTGTGGATTCTTTTACACATTTTGTCTTCTACTAGCTATTCTTGGATCCAAATGAATATTTTCACAATTCAGAGTTATTAGCAATACACGAATCAGTAAAAAAAAAAAAAAGTAACCAATTAGTAGTAAGTAATTTTGTTTGATATAGGAAAAAAAATGAAATTAAACCTTGTAGTGAAAAGAGATATGTAGTGATTGTGTGGTTCTTCCTCTAATACATTTTTTTTCTTTTTTTTTTTTTTAAACAATTTTCTCAATTTCCATTTGCTATAGTGAAAATGATGTCTAAACTCTCCGCTACGCCTGTCCTCAGGGCATTGTGAGACTGCAGAGATCTGATTTCATTGGGGGGGGGGGGAGAGGGGGCATTGATTGCACCAGTGACATTAGATATGTAGATGGAAGCCTTAAAAACAGAAGCTAGACACCTATATATATATATATATATAACATCGTATTATTTAATATGAAACTACAAAGAATGGCTGGGTAACGAAATGTTTCAAAGTGACATGAAAAGCTTTGGGCTACGGGGTGACAATTTCAACTATAATCCCATTTCAGTAACAGCTAATTATAAAGCGGGGATAGTAGGGTAGCAAAACAAAACAAAAGTCCATGTACTGTTGGTCGTGCAGCTGTCCAGCAAGTCATTGGTCATGAAAGAAATTTGACTCAGACACGCGATCCTGAGGGATAAACAGGGCAGTGCCGGGAGTTGATATGGATCTCAGAGTTGGACAGAGGAAATAAAATGACCATCCAAGATAATAAAAGCTATGCCTTGAATGTTTTGTATTAATAATCTGATCAAGCCTATGGTTATGCCATGTTATATGCGGACCTCTAGGTGACCCCCCGGGAAGGGGGGACTTCAACCGCCTTGGCTGAACATGATGTTTAAGTTTTATTAGCTTCTGGATAAACTGGGAGGGTGCAATGGAAGACTCAGGAAGGGTTCAGCAAATTGACCATCTCTTTTGTAAGACGTCTCTGGACAATGTGTGTGTCTTGTCCACTCAGAGGTTACAAGGAAATCAAGAAAATGTAAAATATACTTTAAAAAAAAAACAAAGCTTGCAAGGCGCTTACATTAAGTATAGTTGTGTCACTTAGTTTGGGTCAGTCATGTCATTACATTTGTCATAGACTAAAAGACTAACAATAATAAATCTGTGCGATTACAAATATTTTTACCAATTGTTTTTGTTAGCGCTATTTCATGATTTTAGCTTTCTCAGTATCACTTACCTGGACCAGTGGGGAACGTTGGGGGGGGGGGGGGTGAAGGGAGAAAGAAAGGGCTCTGGGTGAATTTTAACGGAAACGGAATCGCTTTTTAAAAGCATTTATAAAAAAAATAAAAAGAACGAGCTAAATTCAAACTCATGGCTACCCAAGCAGACATACTAACTACTCTGCTAGTGAGGCACTTATGAAAATAGAAGATTGTATAGTTATCTATTGTTTGTTTCAAACTTACTTTATAAAGGGGACTAATTCAGCTTATACCACCACTTCAGTCAAGTACAATTTCTTTCCATTGCTTGATATACCAAACAAAAAATTACTTATAGTTAATTAACTAATTGTTTTTTTTTTTTTTTTTTTCTATTGATTCTTGTGGTCAGGTAAAAGAAATAATTAAGCAAAATTTCAGCTTGATCCGAGATTGGGTGTTGGAGAAATAACGTGTACAAACTTTTGGCCTGACAGACAGAGTTGAAATAGGCTTTGTACAAAGATGTGTATTGTATTAAAGGTGAGATTGTGTAGGTCATGTCCAGTCAGAGTTCAATAAAAAAAAATCAGGACGTAGGAGAAAGAAGCAAAGACGTAGATCTAGTGTGTTGGCGCCATTTTAAAGCCCGTAGCCACCTCCGTCTTAGGCTTTCAAGATCGTATCACGCACTATATCAATCAAGTGTCCAGACGAGTTATTATTCCTTCTCCAAATCAACTCTCACTTGGAGCAACTGTTTGAACTGACCCACGTGCTAGAGTGACCGCTTGGTTCACTTAGTAATTATATAGTGACGGTATTATTGTTGAAACGAGTGTCAATCGGATGAATCATAGGTAATGGCCACTCTTCGTGGTACTTACAACGCCTAGCAAGAAGAATCTGTGTCTAAAAATTGAAAACTTTTAACTTTGTTAATATAACATCATTTTGAAACCAATCCTAAAACGTAAAATTGACACAGGGAAAAGCAAAGGCAATAAATTATTAATAAAGTCTCAATGGTACATACCAAACCTAGGAAACATTTAAGATAGAAGAAAGAAAAAGAGAGATAGGAAAAGAGAAAAAGAGAGAGAAAGAGATTCTTATTAGCCTAGGCCTAGATTATAACTGCATAAGAAGTGGTCTGTGTACTTTTCCCATGATACAACATTACTAATGCCCTGTTTATTTGTAGCATGATTGTCATACAGCTTTACAAAAAGAAAGTTTGGGACAAGAAAACCACAACAAAAACACAAGGCTAATATGTTTGAACACTCCATGGCGCCTACATCTTACAACTAAATAAAGACTGCTTCATACAACAAAATGATGGCGGCTTCTTACAACTATGTAAGTCTGTTGAGACTAAGAGAAACAATGGGAGGGGAAAGGTTGGTTGCATTGCTGAGAAAGGGGGGGGGGAGCTGTTAATGGGTTGACAAAAAATGAAATGGGGGGGGGGCAGAAAGTTGTCCACGTAGCTGTCCAATCCAAATAGCCACCTAGAATTATTTTTTCCACACCCCTACCCTTCATATCTTCTCAAACGATCACCAGTAATCAGCGCGCTCCTTTGACCGAACCCACCGTAACACGATAGCCCCCATGGCGAGGATTTCGTAGATCACTGATTTTGACCAGCACTGACCACACAAAGAAATGTATTTTTCCCGGTCTCCTTCTCTGCTATCTGGGTCATCGACATGGACATTACAGCGCTAACGTTAACCATTTTAAAAACTAATGTTCGCAAACAAATGTTTCTAGATTGAGCTAATGTTTCTAATATGTAAAAACTGAATGACACTACGATGTTCCCCAGGCGAATAGCATACTGACGATTACTAAAGTTCTGAGTTATCGTGTGTGTACAACTTCCTTAACACAGCCCTTGCTTCTTTTCGTACACAAGAAACATTTTTAGGCCAAAAATAAATAAACAAATCAATATTTTCAACAACACGAATAAAGGCAATCATTTTTTGTTTGACAATATCTAAAGCTACCCGCGATTTTATTTGTCTGGACATGTGAAGGTCATTGGCGAACTTGCTATATACGGAAATGTTGAAAAATTGAGGCATGCCGAGAAAGCATTTGCTGCTATTCCCTTAAAAAGTGACGATGAAAATAGCTATATTTTTTTAGCGGCCCCTAAAAAGAGAAAAGCAATTGTTAGTTATGTGTGGTCTGTCTGTCCCTTCCGTCTGTCCGTCCCTTTAGATCGCAGAAACATAAAAGATATGGAAATTTTGATATCATGATATTTTAGAATTAGATGATACAAAGTTCTGATGCAACAGTTATTTTTTTTTGTTTTCTAAAAGCGAATCGTTTAATGTTGAAATAATATGTTTTTGTTTTAAAAGAGAAAGAATACATTTAGTATGTATTTAAGTGGACGGATGAATTAAAACAACAAATAATAACCATTGTTCCCAATTATACTAGTGAAGTTTAATTATAACACACATAGTACGCTTACACATTGGATCAAATGGAACAATTTCTCCCATAATGCCTTGAATAAGAGAATGGTACTTAAGAAAACCAATTAGTAGAGGATCATTCATTAAAAATCAGTTTGGTCATGCACACACTGACCTATCTCTTGGTGACAATGAGTTCATTGAATACATATTAACAATGTAGAAATAATAACGTGAATACCCGTCAGTCGGCCTAACAATACAATAAGAACAATACCATCTTCGACACGTACACGTCTCTGCTCCCTGTATGAATGGAGATAGGGTTGTGATTGTTGGATTGTTGATAGTGAGTCGTTCATAGCATCTGATATTTATGCTGAAAATATGCTTTTTTTACTTGCCTGAGTGGACCACGCCGGGGGCCGATTCTGGATTTGTGTTGCCAACCAAAATATCTTTAAAATCTTGATTTATTTTTTTTTAGTTCTAGAAATCAGGTGCAACTACAATTTGTTTTTTATCTTCTGAAAGCAAACAGTTTTTTTTTTTAAGTTAATCACAAGTGCTTTTTTTTTTAAATTATAATACAACATTTCTGTGAAAAATTGAATAAAAATTAATTTATATTACTTTTCAATAAAAAATACAATGTGAATATTCCTTGTATTCTAGATCTATAGAGTCATAAACAAAATAAACATTTTATACAATTTTATTAGCTTAGACTACGATACAAAAAATGCCTATAAATGGTAATTATAGTTTTCCCCAATGGCAGCCCTATGCTGCGCTCATTATGTGGGTGTGTACATTCCTTGCCTCATCGTATCATCCCCGTGGAAACGTCTCTGAATGGAGACAGATAACTGGGTGGAAACATTTCCTCCAGAGGGCTCTCACATCACGTTCTAGCAAACAAGGCAGTGCACGTGGGGAGGATGAAAGAAAGGTGCCGCCAAACCGTTCAAGTTTCTCCACGCCGCTCCTCACGGAGGCCATACGTTGTGGTGACTGCTCTCTCGCGGTTAGTGGCGGTACAGAATAGGAATAAGGAAGAATCGACTTGGTTGGAATAGAGCGGCTGAGTTCAAGTCTCGCACTAACGGATGTGATTAAATGATCATGACCTACACAGAGGAGCCTGAGAAAAATCCTTCCCATTGGTCAAGGGTCATTTATGAGCGCAATCTTGACCCTTCACGGACACTCACTGAGGTGCCCCAATAGTGGCATAATGGGCACACCTATTGCTTGCACATCTAGCAATTAAAATTTCACTGAGATGCATTGATTAGCGGGGGAAGATATCGTGTAACAATTACGACTTTTCAGTTTTTTTTTTGTTTTGTTTTTTTTTTGTTGTTTTGTTTAGCATTTACTTGAAATTATTTTTGTTTGTAGACTTTAGCATTATATTATATTGTCATATTATATTATATAGTGTTATAAAAAGGTACATGGAAATGATTTTCGTATCTTCAATGATGAAAGGATGAGCCTATCAGACGAAATAATGATGCAAAAACACACGAGAAAGAAGACAAAATCTTCTTCCAATTGTGTAGCATTCTTCGGGTCGAGATCAAGGTTTGCGGCAATCATCATCAGTCAACATTTTGACTTCCAGAGAGCTAGCAAAAATATTTCGTACTTAAAGATGCTCAAGTTGCTGTTCCACATATTCGGGGGCCGCCTCTGAGTTTGTTGAGTGAAAACATAAACACCATGGGCGTAGCCAGGGGGGGGGGGGTTTGGGGTTCAAACCCCCCCCGAAATGAAATCCCCCCCCCTTGGGGGGGGGGGGATCGGAATTTAGTGAATGATTTTTTGCTTTGATTTTGTTTATTTAAGTTGAGATTTTAATACTAAACCATCAATTGCCCCAGTACAACCAATGGGGTTTGGAGTTTAAAACCCCTTACCAGGTGGTTTTGAGTTTAAAACCCCCTACCAGGGGGGTCCGAGTTTAAAACCCCCTACTAGGGGTTTTGTGTTTAAAACCCCCTACTAGGGGTTTTGAATTTTAAACCCCCTATTTGGGGTTTTTGCAGTTACCCCCCCCCTCTTCTATAAAACAAAACAAAACAAAAATGCAAACGAAAATCCACTAATTCCAAGAGCACAGTTAAGGGAGATTTTGATTTTAAAACCCCCTCCAAAATTTACGATAAACCCCCTCTTCAATATATAAAAAAGTTAATTACGCACTCAAAATGTTATGAGCGTAGCTAAATGGGTTTTGACTTTAGTTTAAACCCCACTTCAGCGGGGTTTGAAGGTAAAAAAATACCTCTTTAATAATAAAAAAACAAAGCAAATTATACACTCAAAATGTTTTGAGTGTAGTCAAAGGGGTTTTGAGTTTAAACTCCCCTCCAGTGGAGTTTGAAGCTAAAAAGTACCTCTTCAATATAAATAAAAGCAAATTACTCACACTAAAATCTATGAACGCAGCCAAAGGGGTTTTGAGTTTAAACCCATCGCCAAGGGGGATTTGAAGCTAAAAAATACATCTTCAGTGTAAGAAAAAAAGCAAATTACGCACTCAAAATGCTATGAGCGTTGCCAAAAGGGGTTTTGAGTTTAAACCCCCATTCAGAGGGGTTTAATGCTAAAAATACCTCTTCAATATATTAAAAAAAAAGCTAATTACACACTAAAATTATTTGAGCGTAGTCAATCCAATCGGGGGTTTTGAGTTTAAACCCCTCTTCTACAGATGGCGTTTGTTTAAAGTTTAAAACCCCTCCAGATGGTTTTGATTTTAAGATCCCCCTACAGAGCATTTTGAGGTGGAAAACCCCCAACAGATGATTTTGACGATAAAACTTCTCTTTTCAATATAAAATCTAAAGCAAACTACAGTCACTTAATTCCAAGAGCGTATTCAAGAGTGGTTACACATTTTACCAGGGGTTCCTTTAATAAACTGTAGTGAATAGTCATCTGCCGAAATTGAAAAATACTAAATGTGGCTCAACAAAGATGGCTAAGACAGATTTTAGTAGTCAGTTATAGAGATCGGGTTTAAATCAAGGAAATCCTATGCCGAACTGGGAGTCGAACCTTTAGTAAGATTGTGAGAGAGCGACGCATGAGGTTTGCGGGACATGTTCTCCGACAAAATGAATTACGCATAAGAAGAGTTGCAATGATATCCTAGTACAACTTGACGCCACTCATTCATTGAGGTCCTCATGGCAGGTGGGAAGAGGCTTCAGACATTACCAGTGACAGATTTTTATGGAAACAGCTTGACGTCAAATGCTCCGAACGGCGCGGTAGGGTCTAAGTCAGTAAGAATAGCACATTAGGTTTTTGAAATAAAACTTTTTAATAGCAGGAAAATGCACTGTAGATACCTCAGAATATGCATTTTGTTGGCTTTCATTACCAGAAATAGTGATTGGCGGCGGGGCTTCGCCCCGCGCTGGGGGAGCTCCTAGCGCTCCCCCAGACCTCCTTGCTAGTATTGGCGGGGAATCTACAACTTTTCCACTAACTCATGGAAGAACCTATTCTAGGGCACAATAAACGTCTTCCGAAAGAATGAATGGTCAGAATGCAATAAAGATTATTTACACACACACACACACACACACACATAAATACATATAAAAAAAAAATCTCGGGGGGGGGGGTCGGGGGGGGGGGGAGAAAAAATCCCCCCCCAAACCCCCCCCCCGAAAAAAAATCCTGGCTACGCCCATGATAAACACTCTTTGTAATATTGTTCGATGATTTTTTTTAAAGCTATTTATTTTTTGATAAGTCAACTAGTATTTCAGAGCTCTCTGAGCCCCAAATTAGTATTATTATTTTTTATTTTAAACAGACATCTAAATAAGAACGAAAGCGCTGATTGCCCTTTCATGTTTCTGATGAATTTAAACATCCTGTAGCGAGAGTCCATTAACGGAGATACACTTCCGTGCCAGATTGGATCGTAAGCAAACAACATTCTATATTTATCAATTGAGACTCCGGAGCAAGTTCTACAACCGTGAAATTATTGGGAAGTCTTGCTGCAACGCCGGGCTGTTCAACCGAAAGTCCCGATGGGGCATTCTGGGATGTCCATGCCCAAAATGTTCATCTGTAAATGTAAAACTTGTATCTGCACACAGATTCAGACAGACTTTGATGCACATAAAACAATGTCAGTGATATAGTATAGTTGCACTAGATCCAACATTTCAACTAAGCTGAAGGACGCGATAGGAACCTGAACTATTTAATTATAGAAAGGGTCTTTTTAAAAGTTGGCAAGGTGTCACCGATTAAGTAGGTCATGCACTGATGGCGTTAAACATCCGGGAGAAAGATACAATTTGGTAGCACCATGTGAGATGTTGTACCAGTGTTCAAACAAACTTCACACATGACAGAAGACTAATTCTTCTGGTGACATTATCAATTGATACAAGGCAGTTTTTTAACGATACTGACAACTACGCTAGATTTTTCTAGATCTAGTTTTCAATTTTTTCCTTTAACATGTTATATTATTAACCAATGTTATTAGTGTCGCTGCTGTCGCATATGTTATATTATTAACCAATGTTGTTAGTGTCACCTATGTTATATTATTAACCAAAATAGTAGTGTCACCTATATGTTATATTATTAACCAATGTTATTAGTGTCGCTGCTGTCGCATATGTTATATTAATTAACCAATGTTGTTAGTGTCGCCTATGTTATATTATATTAACCAAAAATATTAGTGTCGCCTATGTTATATTATTAGCCAATAGAAATGTTTAAATTCTTAGACCTGCCACTCATCAAGGAAATATGTTTCTATGTAGATTGTAGACATTCAAGTACATAAATCAAAATAAGTGTTGTTTAGTAAGTTAAAAATAGCTTTTTGAGAACTTAATTGGTTGCCACTGACTGTACGTAATATACTTTTCTAAGCCAGTTATTCAATTGTTTGGCAAGTATCTAGAAAAAAAAATTTCCAAGTTAAAAATAGCTACTTGGAAGTGTTACTAAAATGACTCTACTACCCAAGCTAACCACTCAAATAAAAGAATAATCCACTTCAAGCTCTCCCAAGGTTAGATAACACTTCGTCTACCATTTTTTTCCTAACTTGTGATTTTTAAGCTTCTATCAACTCACTCTGTCTGACTTTTACAAAGTTTGTACACTTTATTTCTCCCACACACAATCTCAAATCAAGCTGAAATTAAGAGCAATTGGCAAAACACTAATCAATAAAAATCAAGGTTACAAAAGACAGTTTGTGTGGAAACACAAACTCAAAATCGGCCCCCGAAGTGGTCCACCCAGGCAGGCTTCAATATTTTTCAGAAAGAGCATCCGAATGAAATTATATCAAAGATAAATGAGAGATAAGAATGGAGAAAGAAGGTTAACATCTTGTGTAGTGCCCCAACGGTCCAGCAGATCAAAGGATAAGTGAAAGTGAATGTAAAGTTAGATGTGAACCTGGCCTAACTAGTTCCCCTTATAGACCTTGTGGTCTATAGGGCAGATGATGTAAAGTCCATCTGTTTTTTAATGCTACGGTTAACGAGGGTGTCATGTAGCCAGCACAACGACCAACCGCCTTTACTTTTCCCCAACTAATGTCAGGTACCCATTGGAGCTGAGTGGACTCAGAGGCACCCAAGGATTATAAAGTTGAAAATCCCAGTCTTCACCAGGATTCGAACCCGGTACCCCCGATTCGGAAGCCAAGCGCTTTACCGCTCATCCACCGCGCCTACCCTGGCATAACTGATGTCTTATAATTGATCTTATTGTTTTGAAAAGGCTCAATCTCTGAATAGAATCCTTTAATACGAAATATATGCCGTTGTTATTTCAAATAAATATATAGGAAAATGACATTTACAAGATTACTATTCGTTTTAAATTAGGTGTAACTTATAATGCATACTAATTAGCTTTTTCTCTTTAAAAAACTGCTTGCATAACTGATTTTAAAAATTAGAGTTTTCGCTTTCAGAAAAAAAAAGTAGCTGTTGCATCAGAACTTTGAATGGTTCCCAAACTTTTTTGTCTGGTAGACCCCTTGCCATGTTTTCTGGTTATCGGTAGACCCCCTGCTTAACTTTCAAATTTTTGCAAATTCAACATTTTTAACACTAATTTCTATCTGTACAAAAAGTAAAGTAAAGTTCCCCTCAGACCTTTTGGTCTGTAGAGCAGATGATGTAAAGGTCATCTGTTTCTGTGGCCTACGATTATCGAGGGTGTCATGTGGCCAGCACAACGACCAACAGCATTTACTTTCCCCAACTAATGTCAGGTACCCATTAGAGCTGGGTGGCCTCAGAGGCGCCCAAAAGATTCAAACTCGGGACCCCCGGTTCAGAAGCCAAGCACTTTACTGCTCAGCCAAAACGCCTCCTAATTTCTATCGGTAGAGAGTTAAAAAGTGAAAAAGTAATTTAAAGCTACATATTAGAGATTTTAGAGATCTCTCTTTTTTATTGATAAAATTCAAAACCAATTAAAATAGCAATATGTATTGCTGGAATCTCCAAACACAATGGCCTTAAGTATCATTGTAAGAGTTTTCGCAAAGAGCAGTTTCTCGTGTATTTGTTGACGTTTCACGAGTTGCTCAAATATAGTGTCTGCGCGAAGATGTTATCACTATCGGGAGAAAGAGCGAAGGCGAGTGACTGTCGCCTAAACCAGTAAGCTTCGAGCAGGAAGGGCTCATTAGTCTTGGCTGGCTACCCACCTAGCAGAAGTAAAACTGAATTCAAAACTCTCCTGTCTTGCAACTCAAACATAGGAAAGGTTTTGTGGGTTAACCTGAGGAAAAATAAGGAGCCGGCGACCATAATGCAGTTTGCAGCACACACCACTACATCCTGTCAGAACCTGTGACGCTGCTGAGCCCAAACTTATATATGTCGTTTGCAAAGAATTACATATGAAGCTTTTAATTTTATAACTCATGCCACCGAAGCAACCTTGAACTGTATTGTTGCTTAAAGAAATTCTTTTAATAATATCAGATGTGGGTTTCTGTAAAACAGGTTTTAAAACTACAACTACACCTATGGTGTTTTCCGCATTTTACCATAAATAAGTAAATTTCCCCTTTCAGACATTGTGATGATGTTATGGTCATCTGTTTCTTTGGCCAACGGTTAACGAGCAGGGTGTCATGTGGGCAGAACACCGACCAACCGCCTTTACTTTTACTAACATAATTCAGGTACCCATTAGAGATGGCTGGACTCAGGGGAGCCCTGAAAATCCTGAAATTCAAAATTCACAGAGATTCGAACCCAGGACCCCAATTACGGAAGCCAAGCGCTTAACCACTACCACCACACCCTTATTTTGCTATAAGTGAACAGATATTGTAAGACTCATAAACCACCATCTTCTCTACATGATGTTGATTAGAGATTTTGTGGGTCTATTCTGAACATTATCTTTGAATGTTCAAAAGTTTTTCAAATCTATATCTTTTTATCAGGGTGATATTGTCGCAGAAGATCCTCAAGCGTAATTATTTTCATATCGTCATAAAAAAGGCAATCGGTAACCACTTGGTTGACAAGGAAAGTATGAACAATTTTATTTAATCAACGCTATACAGTCTACATTTCTTTTTGTTAAACATTATTTACATGAACACAAAATTAAGTTATTTTTATAAGTATTGAAATTAAATATAACAATTTTTCGTTTGAATATTTAAATGATTAACTAAGTTAAAAAGTATATATAGTGTGAAGAATTACAATAATGGGATGTAAAAATTAAAGTCACGACCTGCTTATATGAAATCTATTATCATAGACCCCCTTGGACATCTCATGGACCCCCAATTTGTTTTTTCACTTTCGTAGACCCCTTGAAAGTCTTCGTAGACCCCTGGGGGTCTATATAGACCACTTTGGGAATCACTGGTCTAAAACATTGTGATGTCGGATTTTCAATATCTTTTCTAGTTAACGAGATCTAAACGGGACGGACGGACAGACTTCTCACACAAAACTAATAGCGTCTTTTCCCCTTTCGGGGGCCGCTAAAATTATCAATTAGTTATTTAACTATTGTTAATTCATAATTTTGTTTGGTATCTCAAACAAGGGAAAGAAATCGTATTTGACCGATAATGTAGTATAAGTTTAATTAGTCCCCTTTATACTTTGTAGATAGATAAGTTTGAAACTAATAATTGACAACTATAAAACCTTCTATTTTCATAAGCACTTCACAGGAACAGTGGTTAGTGTATTAGCTTGGGGAGGCTTGGGAGGCTTTAACCTTGAGTTCGTATTCAGGTCGTACACCTTTTTATATATATCTATTTTTTAAAATGCCTTAAAAAGGGATCTCACGTTACTGTTCACAAGATACCCCGTTCTTTCCCCCTCCCCCCCCCCCTGACCCATGTCCCAACAGGTCCAGAAATGTCATCATAACCTAGAGAACTGCGCTAAACAATACAATTGGGGAAACTATTTCTAAGCGCACAGATTTATTGTTGTTAAACTAAATCTATTACAAGCTTAAAACATGACTGATCCAAACTAATTGATACCAATACAAGCTTATAACATTACTGATCCAAACTAATTGATACCAATACAAGCTTATAACATTACTGATCCAAACTAATTGATACCAATACAAGCTTATAACATGACTGATCCAAACTAATTGATACCAATACAAGCTTATAACATGACTGATCCAAACTAATTGATAACAATACACCGTATTCGAGCGTTTTTTATTTTCTTGTATGTCATTCAAAACCAGTTTATGTCATTTGAAAAAGTTCACTGACACAGGTGTAAAAAAAATACTACGTCAAAATTAGCGGGAATAAATTTAAAACAAAATACGAACTAGAGCTTCCATTTCTTTAGTTGCCGAATAGACTCTAGCTTAATGATGTCTGCGAATAGAAAAACCTATGGCTACCGCAATGATTTTTTTTTTATTATTCAACAGCATGCGCACCAGTCTACAACATTCACACCACGCTGCGCACTTGAATGTCCGACCAGCGTCCAACTTTGAACTAACTTTTTTTCTTTCCATGGTAGGAATTGTAAAAACTGATTCACGGGTGGAAACGATCGTAGGAGGAAACGATTAGGCTAAAGGGTAGCAAAACAAGACTCCCGTGGGGGTGCCTAAGGGGGTGCGAGAGCATCCTCATTGCACTGTGCCGAGTTGTAAAAAAGCTCCCACAACCTTGTCACAATCTAGGCACTGTTCCTCAAGGGGCCGTTACATAAATGGTGTGTCCCGCACAGTTAGCCTGCTATAGAAAAGGAAAATGGCGGGGGTCTTAGTGTACGCGGCCTCTTGCCGTGAGTCTGACCCACCCGTCAGACAGAACAGTGTACACTGTTCTCATTCAGGCCGGTGAGAGGGAGCTCTTGTTCACTTTTGCTGGCCTAGAGTTCCAAGAGCCGAAGGCTCAACTCTACCTGACAATTTCAAGAAGAAGAAGAAGAAGTAGTATTATCTTGGCAGGCAGTGGCAATCCATTATAGATGTTACTAATAATAAAATAACTTTTGAATGATTCTTTTAGCTAGTGTACACTGAAGTAGCATTGCAAGGCGTCTATCCGTTAGATCTAGTCTTGACATTGCATTGAACACAAAGAATTTTGGAATCATGAGAACACGGAAAAAAAAGTCAGAATCAAATCAAAACCTTTTCTTTGTAGCGCGCTTCCACAACACACACAAACACACATACTAACACATCAACACACACACACACATACCACTACAGACAGATAATGAAAGGTGTAACTACTGGACGAAAAGGTCAAGCTGAAATTGAGCCTTACCTTACCCGGCCCTCCGAAGTAAACAAAAAAAAGGTCATTTTTTTGTCTCCACTGGACAAGCTACCAGTCCACTGTGGGGAGAAAGACACGAGAGAAAGACAAGACAGCGGTTTGAAGCTATGACCTTAGTCCAAAATGTCAAAAGAAAAAAAAAATGCAGTTAGAACTTTGGAATGTCATGTGACTTGTTGCTGCCAACTAATGATAAACAGAACATCATTAGAATGATGGGAGTTAAAGGGAAATAAATGCGTTTGAGTAGAAGGTGATTCCAGAGTTTCAATGAGACAACAGGACTAGAGTTTCTAGTTCTAAAGACTAGTTTCTGGTTCTCAGGACTAGAGTTTCTGGTTCTCAGGACTAGAGTTTCTAGTTCTCAGGACTAGAGTTTCTAGTTCTCAAGACTAGAGTTTCTAGTTCTCAAGACTAGAGTTTCTAGTTCTCAGGACTAGAGTTTCTAGTTCTCAGGACTAGAGTTTCTAGTTCTCAGGACTAGAGTTTCTAGTTCTCAAGACTAGAGTTTCTAGTTCTAAAGACTAGAGTTTCTGGTTCTCAGGACTAGAGTTTCTAGTTCTCAAGACTAGAGTTTCTAGTTCTCAAGACTAGAGTTTCTAGTTCTTAGGACTAGAGTTTCTAGTTCTCAAGACTAGAGTTTCTAGTTCTCAGGACTAGAGTTTCTAGTTCTAAAGACTAGAGTTTCTGGTTCTCAGGACTAGAGTTTCTAGTTCTCAAGACTAGAGTTTCTAGTTCTCAGGACTAGAGTTTCTAGTTCTTAGGACTAGAGTTTCTAGTTCTCAAGACTAGAGTTTCTAGTTCTCAGGACTAGAGTTTCTAGTTCTAAAGACTAGAGTTTCTGGTTCTCAGGACTAGAGTTTCTGGTTCTCAGGACTAGAGTTTCTAGTTCTCAAGACTAGAGTTTCTAGTTCTCAAGACTAGAGTTTCTAGTTCTTAGGACTAGAGTTTCTAGTTCTTAGGACTAGAGTTTCTAGTTTTTAGGACTAGAGTTTCTGGTTCTCAGGACTAGAGTTTCTAGTTCTCAAGACTAGAGTTTCTAGTTCTTAGGACTAGAGTTTCTAGTTCTTAGGACTAGAGTTTCTAGTTCTCAGGACTAGAGTTTCTAGTTCTCAGGACTAGAGTTTCTAGTTCTCAGGACTAAAGTTTCTAGTTCTCAGGACAGTGAAAGAAAGAGTGACAGATAGAGAGAAGGAGACAGGTGAAAGAAAGTGAGAGGATGTGTGGCTGAGTTGTAAAAACCGCTTGGCTACTTATCAAGGGGGCTGAAGTTCCAATCCCGACTCGAGAAAATTTGTGTTTGTTGGGCGCCTGAAGATACCCCCTTCTCCACTGGTCCACAAAAGAGATTGGACCATAGCGCACTGAGCAAGCTATAAGCATGAAAATTGTGGTTTACAAAGGCATATTTTTTTAAAAAATCTCTAAATATGAGAAGAACTAAGTGAAACAAGCAGATCATTAGTGATGCTTCCAATAAACAGAGACCTCGTTATAACATGATTAAAATAGAATTAGGAATATCTCGCTTTCAAAGAAATGAAAGCAGCAAAACAATGTATTTTTTTTTCTTTGAAATAGATTTAGCCAAAGATTAGTAGAAAATAAAACATATACATATGTGGCGGCCATTTTGAAATTAACGGAAGCCAATGAAATGAAAGATTGAAAGAGATAAAGGTTACTGTATACGTCACGTGACACGAGGAGAACGAATGTCTTTATTGTCCCGACCTTCAACTGTTTAAGTTCATTACTTTATCTGTGAGAGAGATCTACTTTGGGAAACAGAATGCTTTCCCTTGGTCAATCAGCCATTAGCAAACAGCAATCACCGCTGGCTACTGCCTGGCTGCCAATGTCAACTGCAAGGAATCGCCCCAACGGGCTCGAGTCAAGAGGCATAAGGGATTGACGAAAGACGTTAGGTTAATGTTATGTTGGGGAGGGGCGGAGTTGTTGCATGGCTAAAACAAACCACCTAGGACTAACGGTCAGCCGAGAGGGATCAGTGCAGAGACAGGGAGTTTACCCCCCTCGCTTCCCTGGTCAAGATCGCCGCCGAGATGGGCAGTTTTGTTTTTCCCCCTAGACAGGACAATGTACTGACATTAAGATCAACGACAGAGATGCACATGAGATATCGGCCCACTGGATCAATATCTCACGCCCGAAGTATTCCCTGACCTGACAAGCAATGCTCGGTTTTATACATGTTATGGATGTATGATATATGTGTACCTAGAATTCTAGAAAGAAAAGAAATCCTCCAAAAAGATTACCTATTTAAAAAACATAGTTATAAATATATATTTTTTAAAAAGTATATTTCTTGCATTGCTCATTCTATACTTGAGACAAATATCTAATGCTATGTTTCCCAAACTGTTTTCAGGGGAACCCTAGTGTTTCGTGAGGCCTGAATGAGTGTTCCACGAACTGCTGAACTAAACTGAACTAAACTGAACTAAACTGAACTAAACTAAACTGAACTAAACTGAACTAAACTAAACTAAACTGAACTAAACTAAACTAAACTAAACTAAACTAAACTAAACTAAACTAAACTAAACTAAACTAAACTAAACTAAACTAAACTGAACTAAACTAGTAAGCCACCACGTGAAGTAATCTCTGCACAAATAGGCAAATGGTTTCGCAAAATACTCAGAATGTGCGAAGTGCTCCGTTAGAGAGCAAGTTTGGAAAAGACTGATCTAAAGACATGTCTGTTATGAACCGACTTGAGATGTGTCTGCTGAGCGCCTAAAGCCAGCACGAAAACCATCTGCTCCTTCCACATATCCATAAAAGAGTTTGGACCATAGCGCATGCTAAAACATACAAGATGGTACATATAAGAGACTATAAGAGACAACAAGAGTACTCAGGGAACGTATATTGAAACAAACAAGAGATTTACAAGTCAAGAGTTCCTAAAAACTCTTTCTAGAAGGGAATATTTAGACATTTCTTTTCATATATTGATTGATCTTGGATATTAAATACAAACACATGATACTTTGTTTTGATTCGTTGACAGAAACATTATTGTATATTATTCTGGGTTTATACTACCTGGAAATTTACATTATTCTGGGTTTATACTACCTGGAAATTTACATTATTCTGGGTTTATACTACCTGGAAATTTACATTATTCTGGGTTTATACTACCTGGAAATTTACATTATTCTGGGTTTATACTACCTGGAAATTTACATCATTCTGGGTTTATACTACCTGGAAATTTACATTATTCTGGGTTTATACTACCTGGAAATTTACATCATTCTGGGTTTATACTACCTGGAAATTTACATCATTCTGGGTTTATACTACCTGGAATATTACATCATTCTGGGTTTATACTACCTGGAAATTTACCTTTTTTCAAATTTCATCCGTTTTCAAGTGACACCAGAGTCTGTCTCAGTTAATCTTCTCAATTTAGAGTTATTTTTAGACGAACGCCATTTCGCGTACTTGATAAAGTTCCATCGTAGCCACTGGTCGAAGCGCTCGGACTCCTGAAGCGGGTCATTGTCCGCAAAGAAGAAAAAAATCATTACTACCTAATCTCTCCCTCTCTCTCTCTCTCCCTCTCTCTCTCTCTCCCTCTCCCTCTCTCTTTCTCTCTCTCCCTCTCTCTCTTCCATTTCTTTCCCTCACACACACACACAAACAAGCACACACACACACACACACGAATCCTTTCTTAGCGCTCCCATCTCTCCCAGCCTTCCATGTCATGAGGGACACTGGTCAGACTACTTTGACCTAATAAGGACTAACATGTGTGGGTTGGGTTGATGAGTACCATGTAAGTCCGTGTGAGTGTCTTCCAGCTCTCTTCTCCACTGCTGTCGGCTGAAATCAATGAGCTGTAACCTGCTTAACAGGACGCATTGAACCGACTTTGATCTCCCCCCCTCCCCCCAGTTGCAAGACTGGTAGTTCTGTTTTTTTCTTTGATTCTACGCGGGTCTGTGCGGACATCTAAAATGTGAACTTAATAATATAATCTAAAATATAAACTTGATAATACCTTCTAAAATCCAAACTTGATAATACCTTCTAAAATCTAAACTTGATACCATCATCTAAAATCTAAACTTGATAATACCTTCTAAAATCCAAACTTGATAATACCTTCTAAGATCTAAACTTGATATTACCATCTAAAATGTAAACTTGTTATAACCATCTAAAATGTAAACTATAGTTCTTATGATGATTAGTAAAGAGGCAGGCCGGAACCAAAGTACCCACAGGACATTGCAATAATGAGTTGACATTTAGAATTAGAATCAATTAGTTTAGCTCTGATGGTCTTGCCAAGGCGGTTTTTTTTTTGTGTGTGTTTGTTTTGAGTACTACAAAGAATAAGAAAAAAAATGCTAGGGAGATGTTTCGACAAATGAACAATAATGTGTTTGTGGAATAAAAAAAAGGACTGTGTGGGTGGGGGTGAAGGAACTAAGCTTGAAACTATGGAACGTTATGAGTTGATATTATGGCACTAAGACAATAAACACTTAGAACATTTCGAGTTTTTGAACTATTTGTAAACGATTGGGAAATTCCGTTGTAGTAAATGTGATTCCCAAATGTATTGGGGATGTTCCTACATGGCGGGAAACCAGCACGCTTTTTGGTGCCTCCGGTGTACTCAATAGTGGAAGTGTTTGAAGAAATGTTTCAATCAAGTGACATGCAGATACGTTTGAACTTTTTTAACACTGCAGAATCAATCTTATTAAGCTCTTCCATGTGTAACTTGGATTGCGTTGGCAATTTTGAGGATTTAGTTGGCAATTTTGAGGATTTAGTTGGCAATTTTGATGATTTAGTTGGCAATTTTGATGATTTAGTTGGCAATTTTGATGATTTAGATGGCAATTTTGCAATTTTGATGATTTAGTGGGCAATTTTGATGATTTAGTTGACAATTTAGTAGATGATTTAGAATTGAGCGTCTTGGGAATTATTTAGTTTATTGTAAAAATCTTCAATAGGATTTACTTTCAGATCGTGTTACCGAAAAAAAAATTATGTTGTTTCTTGTGGACTTAAGTTTGAATGTAATGCAAGACTACAAGACTACAAGACTACAATACAAGACTACAAGACTACAAGACTACAAGACTACAATACAAGACTACAAGACTACAAGACTCCAAGACTACAAGACTACAAGACTTTACTTTAAAGTAACAATATTTCCAGTTAACTTGCAGACTGCGCTAAAAATTTCTATGTAAAAAAAAAACGATTACAGCTGATTCTTCTAAGTGGATAGCTTCCGTGTCAGTCTGGGAAGTGCCCATTGAGTCATTTCAAACGTACGAATGTCTCGTTTTGCATTACCAAATCTCTATGAGTGTCTCCGAGTCCGAGACAAGTCATGACTAACCGAGTAGGAAACATCTCTACAAAGTATAAACAAAGTATACGAATGTCTTTGCAAGAATAAACTGATGAACTTTAAAAAAAAAAAAACAAACAAAAAAAACAACTGTTGAAATATCAAAAGACTTCCGAAACTAATCTATCCCATCATTCAAAAGGTGACGACACGTTCGTTCTCAAGTACAGAATGGAGTTTGCAGATTTGACATTGCTGGATCTTCTCCTGTCTCTTAGTTTAAATGTTTAGATCTCACCAGTACCGGACAACTCATTCAAAATAAACCCTAGACCCACACCTATTAGTTTTGTTTCGAGTCATTGTTTTCACAATCAAATAGTCAAAGGTGTAGGTCAATAGTCGTGGCAGTGGTACCTTGTTATCGTTTCTCGACTTTTACAGCCTGTTCTGTTACACTGGTCAGTAAGTGTAGTGGACAGTAGCGGTCATCTGTTACACTGGTCAGTAAGTGTAGTGGACAGCAGCGGTCATCTCTTGGGAAGCGGTTTCCAGCACATTATAGATCTCTGCGTGCGCGGCTTTTGGAATGAGACAAGGTCAACGGCCAACATGGGCTAATCTTACCGCATGCTGGAGTCTGTTATGCTAATGCATGTCTTTTCAAGGTTAGTGCATATCGCCAAGGTCACAGGCAGGTCAGTAGGCTATCCACCCCCTCCCCAGCTACTCTTTTTAATGAGATGGCAAGAGGAAACTGTCAATGTTAGCAACTAATGATTCGACACATATTTCTAGATATCAATTTCTATTTTGATCACTGTGCCACTTTATTATGAAGTAGTTGGAAGTAACTTAGAAGTTACATAATGGACTCAGTTTAATGACGTAATAGATACGTTTTATGTCATATAATTGTATTCCACGTTTTTATTCTTGGTTGATTGTCTCTAGGTATTTTTTTTATCTTAAACTTTAAGGGATCTAAGCCTATATGAACTTTTTTTTATCTTAAACTTTAAGGGATCTAAGCCTATATGAACTTTTTTTTTTATCTTAAACTTTAAGGGATCTAAGCCTATATGAACTTTTTTTTATCTTAAACTTTAAGGGATCTAAGCCTATATGAACTTTTTTTTAAATCTTAAACTTTAAGGGATTTAAGCCTATATGAACTTTTTTTAATCTTAAACTTTAAGGGATCTAAGCCTATATGAACTTTTTTTTAATCTTAAACTTGAAGGGATCTAAGCCTATAGGAACTTTTTTTTTAATCTTAAACTTGAAGGGATCTAAGCCTATATGAACTTTTTTTTAATCTTAAACTTGAAGGGATCTAAGCCTATAGGAACTTTTTTTTAAATCTTAAACTTTAAGGGATCTAAGCCTATAGGAACTTTTTTTTTTATCTTAAACTTGAAGGGATCTAAGCCTATATGAACTTTTTTTTTATCTTAAACTTTAAGGGATCTAAGCCTATAGGAACTTTTTTTTTTATCTTAAACTTGAAGGGATCTAAGCCTATAGGAACTTTTTTTTTTATCGCAACGACAAAAATAACTTCTCGAATTCTAAAGTGTTCTGGAGAAATTCTCAAACGGGAATTAGCCAATCACTATTTAACTTCTCAGTAATATAGTCTTTATTTAGACGTACTAAGATTTTATTCTCATAAGTTTTGCCTAAAATAGTTCAGACTTCTCAGTAATATAGTCTCTATTTAGACGGTACTAAGATTTTATTCCCACAAGTTTTGCCTAAAATAGTTCAGACTTCTCAGTAATATAGTCTTTATTTAGACGTACTAAGATTTTATTCTCATAAGTTTTGCCTGAAATAGTTCAGACTTCTATTACAACTGATGTGTCCACAACTAAGTATTATATGCCCCCCCGACATATGGTTATTTCACCCACAGATCAAAACGCAGATGTCTATAACACTTTAACCTAGGATTCTGAAGTTTTACAAAATCAACATACACACTCCTCTTTCTCCCCTTTTCCCCCCTTCCGGTTCATCTTTTCTACCCCCCTCCCCCCACCACCTAACCCACAAACCGCGTTAGAACATTTTTGCCCTCTCTTAATAATGGGGAATATAATGTTTACATGAAGACACGCCAAACTTCCACTGCCCTGACATCGATTCAGGTCCCACTGCCCCATCTAACAACTGTCCGGCATTAACAGCGTAAGGCGTGTAAGACGCGTGAGCATGCGCGTGCATGGAGGACGGATGAGTGAGCTCGGGTGTCTTGCCCTTTCTGTTTCACACCCCCCTCCCCCTTTCAAGATGTACCATTTGTTCACCACCTTATTTTCTGCCTGGCATTAAGGGACTTATCGATCTTAGTAACTATGCAAAATAAAAAAAAAATAAAAAGAATGGACGCTCACGCATATAGGGAAGGGTGTGTATAAGGAGTGTGGGTGGGGAGGAGGCCAGTGGCTACAAATGCCGATGTCCTGCTTTTATTTGTTTTAAACACCCCTCTCCCCCCTTTTGCCCTCTCACCTCGCAGGACGTTAACGCATGTGTAGTCAAGGGGCAATCACTTTGTATTGTTTTACTGCATGAAATGATTGCTTTAAATCCCTTTTCATATTGATGAATCTTTTTTCAAGTCTAGTACACTCATTGCTTTTTTTGTTAAGCGGTTTATTCAGATTTTACTTTCACTTACAATAACACTCAAGACAAAAACAAGTTAGCGCGTCCACGTTCCGACCTTATAATATGTTATATAATAATGTACATTATATGCAATGACGAAGACAAATCAGAGAATGGAGATTTGTATATTGTATGATTTATGTTAATGTGAACTGCTATGCATATGCTTTCTAGACTTAGCAAACTCGGAAACTATTTCCTGCTAAAAATATGGAGTATATGAAACATGTTTTTAAATTTCAAATAATATACACCTTTGAATTAATGTTTCAACATTGAGCAATGGATGTGGATCAAACCAGGATGTCTGGCGTGTAGAATGCGCTTCTGACTGTTGGCACAATGACCCAGAGTTCGAACATTTCCTGCACGAGGTTTGGGCTTAGACTTTAATTATTTTTTTTTTTTTTTGCATTGAACGTCCGCACCTGTAAAAGTCTTCAGTTAAAATACGTCAGTTTAAAACAAGTTGAATGGAGCTAGAGATGTCCAACGTTAACTATAGGCCTACGCTTATGCAGGGAATCCACAAGGAATGCACCAAAACCATTGCGCTTTATTTTAAAAAAAATAAATACCTAGCTTTTCACTCATCACTTAATCTTAGTGTATTGATCATTTGTCATTAATCATTTGTCATTAATCATTTTTCATTAATCATGGGTTTATATCTGAATGTTTATGACTTCCAAAGGTTTATCTTTCGCTCTAATTAGGCTTGTATGTACAAGATGGTGGGTGTGAGCGGATGTACGAACACACACACATTTAAATGTCTCCGGATTTATTTTCCTATTACTACGTTAACGCGAGTATAGTGAGCTCGCCACTGGCATGTTCTTAGTATCTTGTGTTACTCTCTGATCCACTAAGACTCGCTGGTCATCGATTGAATGGTCAGGAGCCTTAGCCTTCAAAGTCTGAGAAGTCCTCGGTAGGGGATTAACCATTGAAGAGCTTGTTTATGGAGGCTCCATGTCACCTCCCCACCTCAAAACTTCACCATCACTTATTCTGTAGTGTGTGTGTGTGTGTGTTGGTGCTGTAAAACAAAGAGGGGGTGGGTCCGTGTGTGGACTTAAAAGGTTGGTTATACATTATACAAGAAAATATGATTCGTTCAAGCAGGTCTGTATCGCATCAGAGAGGTCCCCAGCAGACCATTACGTAGGGTGCTTTTATCAGGGGGCGCTGGGTCGTTGAACTACGTGATTGGGGTGGAGGAGAGAGAGTGAGAGGGAGAGAAACTATGTGCAGAAATGAAGTGCCTCCTCCCCCCCCCCCACCTTCTCCAGACCACACCTTCTCTATAGGCAATGCACTAACCATTAGAGATCCCTGACTGGAAATAACAAAAGCTGTACGGAATGTGCATAATTTATCAGATACAGTTTGTTTTATTATTGTACAACGCTTATATTAATGAGCTCAGTATGTAGCTTGCATTTTTTTTTTTACATTTTTGCAAACGATTTTCCCACCACTTCTGCTCCTCCTATCGTTCACAAATTGTTGCATTCGTTCGATGACATGAATCAGACAAAGTATCAAACAATCATTTGATCAATTCGTCGTAATTAATATATATATTTTTAAAACATAGAATGTATAGAACATAACATGTACTAGGGTAATGGGAGATAAGCCTAGTGTAGAGGATGAGTTTATAAGAATTACCAGGTAGCTAGCGTAAAATAAATGAATTAGATGTTAATGTTATAATAATATCAAAGACTTACGTTAAGGTAAAGCTTATATCAAAGACTGTATGTATATTTATCAATTGTGAAGAAAACTTTGTAATAGATTTGTTAATTAACAGTGTCAAAATCACCATTCTATCAAATGATTTTTCTTCTACGACTATACAGTGTCTTGATCGTTATTTCATTCGCAGAAGAGAAATATTCGGTATGTGAAATATTGATCATTAATCTTACATTATGTATAGTCCTCTAAACTCCTTATGAGCCCACTGCAATGCTGTTTGGCCTCAGTTTTGTGTTAACGGTAAGTTATCATCGGGAAATCGTACCGGTCTGTCCACTTGTGGAATTCCGCAACGTGATGTCCAGAACATCGTTGATTAGCCCATCATTGGGTGTTGGACATAAAAACATCAGATCAACAGGACTTCAGGCTGATCTGTCAGCTGGTAAACGATCCAACAAAATCATTAACTAGGAATAATTTTGGATCTTCGATCTTGTAATGAACATGACAAACTGTGTTAGGACCACTCGCTATGCTTCTATTTGGCTCCGCAAGGTTGTTAACGCCGGAAGTGGTTCTAAGCCCACCATGCTATAAAATGCTTCCAATGGCACGCGACTCAAATAGCCTCTGACAACCAGTACAACTCCTGGCCTTTACGTGTGGTTCAGATACTGAGCCCGGCGGAACTGCTATCAACAACAGGAGAAGGGGCAAAGGCGAGCAACTGGAGCCTAAACCAGTAAGCTTCGGGCAGGAGGGACTCGTTAGCCTTGGTTGGCTACCCATCTAGGAGAAGGAAAGCTCTGAATCCAAACCTCGGCTGTCTTGCGGCTATACCCAAACATGGGAAAGGCTTCGGGAGACAACCATGAGGAAAAATCAGGAGCTGGTGACCCTTAGGCAGGTTGCTGTACACAGCCTGGCAGAGCCTGCGGCGCTTTTACGCTACGGATCCCAAACTGTATCGGATATTCCGTTCCTTTGGTCTCAGCTGCGTGGAGAGGGGGTGAACTGCTGTGTGGGCGACATCGTTCCGACCATAGACAATGCCCAGGCTTTCATCTCGCTTGTTCGAGATGAACCATGGTCGTTTCACCGCCCCAGAAAGTTTGGACTTTACTAGTAAATAAAGAGACATTGCCCTTCAAAACTACGAAGATCATACATTTCGTGTGAGATGTAAGCCCATGTAGGATGTATGCGGACTTTCACTTGTCTAGAGCGGGAAAATAGGACAAGCAAATGAACGCAAGAACTATGAACAATCCATTGGATTGATGAAAGATGAAAACAGGGGTAATAACTCAAGTGTGAAGTTTAATTCTGAAATTATAGACGCCAAACCCGAATAATGGACTATTCTAGCATTATTAAGAATAACTTTTAGATCTGTTATAGGCCTACTCGATTCTGTAAATTTTGCTTCAAGGTTAATTAGTGTAGCCATAAAATACTCGCCATTTAAATCTATTATTAGTAAAGGTAACATAAGATACCTGGAATTCGCTGTATATCATGGCAACAAAGTTTAAAATGTAAAACGAACTCTAAAAAATACCATAATCTCTGTGGGAAAAAATATTTTTAAAATGTCAACAAAGTCAACGTACTAATAGACCTAGATCTAGGTTTAGTCTTTGTTGTAAATTTAATCCATAAATGTTGAAAAAAAAACTGTTGACACTATTTGTCAATCAAATACATTAATTTATGTATTTACAAATAAATTTCGGACACTCATTTGGGGCCCCCCCCCCCAGGTGGGGGTCCGGGGGGATCTTGAAATTCTCCCCCCTCCCCCCCTTAGTTACGCCACTGACCCAGGACCCTCTGCGTGTTAGGCAGATGTAATAACCGCTACACTACGGAAACTGATAACTTATACGTTTTATATAACTGAAATGTTAATTTTCAGCTCAGATCTAGATCGAATACTGTCCAGTTTAAAAGTAAGGCGATGTTCCCGGTTCAGAGTTCATGGTTCAAATCTCTTTGTTTAGCAAATTTTTTTCTTCACGATCTTTCACTAACTATTTGTCCCCCTAGTGTAGAATACATATATACTATGGCACATATAGAGTACATACATAATATGGCACATTTATGCATTTTATTCATTCTTTACTACGTACAGAATTACTTTACGAGCCTTGCGTGTAGCAAAGTCATACAGTAGCCTATATCATAATAATTATGTTTCCTACATAGATCCCGCTCAATAGCAAGAATTACCAAATGTTTCAATCTTTCTTTGGGAATTGTTAACCTCAAGTAGGCCTAATTCTTCATTAGTTTGAGGCGTGAGAAGCTTATTTCACCAGATTACACAATAACGGCTGATGCATAATGCCGAGCGTAAGATTGGCGTTTTCCATATTGAATAACACCCAAAAATGACAATTTTTATTTATATATTCCCGTATATTTTAAGGACTTTTTCGTATATTTTGCGATTTTGAGAGATTTCCAGGAGCTCCTAGTAAATCGACAGGAGGGCGCGGGAAATCTGTTTTAAGTTATAAAATGGTTTAATTTAATAATTTATACACCTTGAATTAGAGCGAATCCTATGAAAGTGCGGGGCCCACTGCGGTCGCATAGGTTGCAGTGGCCTAAGGCCGGCCCTGCAAAATATCGGCGTATACTACGCCGCCGGTCGACTAGTATTTCTTCTTATTCTTCTCTTTTAAATGACGCAATTGTGTTATATTTATATGACAAGATATACGACTTATTTGTAGTGTTTAGAAACAACTTACTTTAAGTCGATTTTCTTACATTAGAAAACAAAACAAAGATATGGTGCGTATGGATCTCTAGTTAGATTGGGAACAATAGTTATTTTAATTTAAAAAGTGATTAAAATACAGTCCAACAAACTTAGACGCTATGATACCATTATTGTTGGAATAAAAGACAAACTATTTACAACGCACATCTAGGAATTTTTACATCGACATTCGCATGATCTTGAACTAGTTACTCACGTCTGCTACGCCAGATTGCGTCTGCATGTCAAAATGTCGCAAAAAAAAAACAAACAAACAACAAAACATTCTGTCACTACAGCTAGATTATTTTTTTTTTTTTTTTTTTTTACTTTTTTTTTAAATTAAAAGCAAGAGGTTATTTTGAGGTCAAAGTACTATAAACTTCCACATTAAAGGTTAATCTCAAAATCTAAGATTTCTATCAATTTTTGAACAAATAAAAAGATAAAAAAAGGTTAGTGCAGGCTTCAATAGCACATTATTATTTTAGTTTGTATTCTGTGATAAATGAACCGCGACAATGGTTGCTCTGTTCTAAAGTTGTGGCCGACTCTTTGATGCGTACCGACGCCCGCTCCCTTATGAAGATGTGGACACTGTGGACCATTTTGATTGGACAATATCCGCTTGCGTGATGTTTCTGGGGAAAATCTTTAGGGGGGCGGGCACTTCTAGATGTGCTAGAGAGCCTCACAGAAAAAAAAAAAAAACAGTCGTTCAACTATTAAAACAGCCAGTGTACTATACTAGTTCATATCATTGAGTGATATTTGTGTGTGTGTGTATCAATGTTTAATGATCTACTGCTTGGTGTACAAGTCAAAGAAGTATTTTTTTGTTTACCAAGAAATAAACTGATTTCCCACTTTAAATCACATAACTGTAGCAATAAACACCCAACAAGAGATAGACACACCGGGACTAGAATCCATACAAATTGAAACAAATATTTGGAATTTCTATTCACATCCTTTGTTTGTTTTTTTCCTACTGTTGAATCTCAGACGTTGATTTGAAGCTCCAGCTAGCCAGTACAACTAACCAATGTAAGACATTTATATCAAGCAACTTTTAAATATCTTGAACAAACTTCTTTCTGAAAACAAAAACTTAAGCTTGTATTAATATGTATATATTGAGTGGGCTAAAAATGTTTCATTGAAATCATAATGGTCAAACCAGGGTTTTCTAAAACAGCAGTGTCCATCCTCAGGTTTTTATTTTTACAGGTGAAGAATTCAAGCTGAATAGAGGAATTGTAAAATAAAAAAAAAATAAAAAAAAAGAAAGAAATATCATTGATTTAAAATATTTTCCTTTAATTTCATAATTAATATCAACAAGTTTCACACCCCAAACAACAAATCATCTCAATAAAAAGATATATAGGCCTACCGGGTATAGTCAACAAACACAGTCAATTATGCATTCGAAAAAAAAAAAATGTAAAAATCAAAGTAGGCATTTGGTGGTCATCAAATCTCTAGCAAGCTCTGAATGTGGTTCCAGTTGATGTTCAAGTTGTGCCTGTCTAGAGTTACCATTGAAACAAACTTATCCTAGCCTTAGATCTACTTGAGAAGGCAATAGGACAGGCCAATGCACCAACTGTAGAGCACTAGCACATTGTCTCTGGTATGCAGCTAAACACACTGTTCTATCAAAGAACATATTTCAAACATAAAGGGAAGTAAGGCCATCCAACAAGCACATACATTCTACATAGTGCTGGTGTCTGATACACTAAATGAAATACACTTCTGGAGTAGATGTGTATACTGAGTTCTAGGTTGATTAACATAAAACATTCTTCTCTGTTTATTTTGTTTCATATAATTCAGGGGATGCAACTCATGTTTTAGTTTCTTTGAATGATAAAAAAAAAAATATTAAGCTAATCTTGCATCCAACATTTTATGGACACCAAGCTGTTCAAAGACAAGGTTTCATACAATATAAGAAAAAAAAAGATTTCAAATACAATGTGAGTTATACACACTAGGAACACTGCATTACTTGATTTCCAATTCCCTAGCTATCCTAGATGTGCTCTACAATTGAGATATTTAATCTTCAACTGACACTAGCAAAAAAGGTCAGAAAGTTCAAAGTCGTTCAATTCTACACTGGAATCAAGGGTTTAAGAGAATTATGGGAAGCAGCTGCAGCAACCATGGGGTGAAGATAGGGCCAAATAGCTGAGTAGGTTAGTTTGGATTTAGCGATCTCTACATGTCACAGCTAATCTAATCCTGGACAGGCTTACATTAAAGGAGTGCTGTATCAAATAAAAGAAACAGAGTGTCCCCCAGTTAAAGATGGAAAGGAAATAAATCTAAATTATTCTCAGAAAATGTTCACCTCTTGCCTTTAACCTAGCTAGCCAGATACATTGACTTTAGCCTAAGAATAATTTTAAAAAAAAATCAAGAACATAAATACTTGCAGCTTAAAAAAAAAAAAGCCCTAGAACTAAGATTCAACAGGACTTCAGTCTGTTTCATCATTAGTTTTTTTTGTTTTTTTTGGTTAATATCATGTACCAATGTACCCTACATCATTGAACAGCTGAAAAAAAAAAGGTCACTCTGCTGTTGTAACAACTGATCTCAAAGAAGATGTTGAAAGACATCTCTCTGCTCCAATATACTCCACAAGATGTATTATTGTTTGGACAAATGTTCATTAAATAGTAAAAAGAGTTCTTAAATATCTCCTTGTTAGATGTGTTCAGATTTATATAAACATATTTAGAATAACTATTCTTTGACAATGCCATCTGCAGAAATATAAATTTAAAAAAAAATACATTTTCAATCTCAGAAATATTTTTGGTAAGTCTACTTATGTTAAAGTGATTGAATGTTGTGTTGGTCAGATGAAACTTTCAGTCATAGTAAACAGATGGACATTCCTAGAGATTGCAAGGTTTGAAAGGAGAACTTTATTACTTTCACTGCTAAACAAATATGCACAACTTGTATAGAAAATGTTGTATGCAGATACTGAGGAAGCATGCTACAGGTCTCATATAAAGTCTTCACATCACTAAACCAAAGACATTGTCATAACAGTATCAATATATCAAGGCTAGTAGTGTAGAGCTTCATGTATACCATAAATAAATTCATCATAGATCAAGGAATGTGAAAGAAGAGATAACAAAATGATGGTAATAAATGCAACAACCAGGAATCAAAAAAAATTCTTAACCCTGAAACAATGCTGTGCGTTAGATCTAAAAACATTAGCTACTAACTTATAGGGACTACAATCAAATATTTACTGATAGCCTAAAACATGTTAAACAAGCCGTTATCAAATTGAGTTGAACATCCATGAGCCAATTATTTTTTGGTAGCTATGGGTTTTGAAAAATATATTAATGATGTCAAAATTAAAAGTAGAAATAATAATTAAATTTATAAGAGCTAGGCTTTAATCATAAAAACAGAGGTAAATGAGTAAACTAATTAATATAATCTTTGCACAGATAGGTCTCAACATTCTTAGTTATAATGGAGCATCTGGGATTACTGAGCTTAAAAAGGGGGTGAGTTACAAAACTTCAATCTATTTACTGAAAAATTCCTCAGGCAGTAAGTTCTGAATGAAAATGTTTAAGTTCATGGACCGCAGTGATTTCTGAGGGATGTAATAACTATAGTGCACTTTAGAGTTGTGGCACTGTAAGGTCTGGGTTGAATCCCATATACAAGAATACAGGAGATAAAGGGAAAATATCATTAATTGGAACTTCTGAGGAAACCAAATTGGAGTAATCAAATGTTCTTGCAGAGATAGACCGAACAATCAAAATTATATAGTAAAAAAAAAAAAAATTGTATATAGCATCCAGAGGCTATTCAAACATTTCAAAAATTGTGCATTTAGAATTGAACTCATTAAAAATACAACACAAAAATGTCACTCAAATGTAATGCCCAAAGCTGAAATGCTTAAGGATGGCAACAGTTCATCAACAAGTCTGCTAAAAAGTAAAGCTTCATGGGCCTAACATTTTCTCAGGTCTCACCCACTTGTCAAAATTAGCTTCCGTCACGAGGCCAAGCGAAAGAGCAGCAGACTTTAAACTTGTACCCTCGGCATGAGCCTTCTTGGCAATTTTAGCGGCATTATCATAGCCGATATACGGGTTTAATGCTGTGACCAGCATCAGGGATTCATCTCGGAGTTGATTTATTCTGTCCTTATTCGCCACAATTCCCAGCACACAGTATTTAGTGAAAGATGTGCAGGCATCAGCAAGGAGACGTATAGACCTGAGCACATTACTGACTATCAAGGGTTTGAAAACGTTTAACTCAAAATGACCCATGCTGCCTCCAATGGAAACAGCAGTCTGGTTACCCATCACCTGGGCTGCAACCATGGTCAAGGCTTCACACTGTGTTGGGTTAACTTTACCTATAAAAAAAAAAAAAAAAAAAAAGAAATTGTCATACATGTTAAATATGCAACAAATAAAAGCTGAAAATGTAAAAAAGGTTGACACTAGAAAAGAACTGAAACATACTTTGTATTTACAAAAGATGAAATAGCATTACTAGAAGACAATCATTGTTAAGAAAAACATGAAAAAAAAAAAAAAAATAAAGTCTAGTTTCATCGAAGCAGGATATTTTGATGATGCTTTTTTGACATGGTGGTCATTTTGATTATAAAAAACTATAGGCACTAAATATTGTATAAATATATTATAAATTATTTTACAAAAGATTAATACATGCTTTTGTTTTTTATGTATTTGTTACAATTAAGTATATTTTTAGGTATTAATTTATTTTTCTGCAAGATTTAAATTCTACTTTGTCATGCCATTATCTAGTCACTTCACATCAAACTATGTTGTTATGTGGGCAAATATGTGGTTCAGAAAGATTGAAGTCTTCTAGTTGTGTGTGTTTGTGTTTCCTGTTCATTGTCCCTAATTAATTTGAAACTAAAAAAAAAAAATACTAATATTTTTTATTGTTTTGTGAATTGTTTAAATTTAAAAACCATGTAATTTACACACAAACAAGTTGATTTGTTGATTTGAGGCACATCGGCACAATTTAGGCCATGTCGTGCCTGCAGTCCCTTAAGGACTACTCTCTCTCTAAACAGCAAGGGCCAGATTCTATACAGTAATATAATTAAAATTAAGGTCTATTCACAGTTAAAATAGTAAAGGTAGTAAAAATTTAAATATTTGGTAAAAATCTAATGTAAATAGTGCATGTTCACAAATTCAGAAATCACATCTTCGTAGATAGCCCCACTTCCCGAATAAAGCCCAGTACCTTCCCAGGGTCGACATTATTAAATAGTGTTTTTAGATTAGTGGCTCTAAAATGTTTCGCCCTGACATCCTGGTATCTGGGGCAATCAACGAGGATATGTTCCACGGTGAGGCGAGAGTCACAGTACTCGCAAAGTGGGGGCTCCTCTCTCTTCAGTACAAAAGAGTGCGTGATGTAGGTGTGGCCAATCCTAAGTCTGGACATGGTTGTGCTACCACGCCTTGTCAGACCCTTAGATGTGGGCCGCCACCTGACATCCGCCACAATCTGCCTGAGTTTACTGTGAGTCTCAGCCTCCCATCGGTTCTGCCACTCTCGATAGGTGGCAGAGGCAATACTTTGTCTCAGGTCCGAGTAGGGGATTTGGGTTCCTGACACCGCATGATTTAGGGCTCTCTTTGCTTCTCTGTCTGCGGCTTCGTTTCCCTCAATGCCAACATGGGAGGGGACCCAGATGAAGGTGACATCCCTACGGTCGGCTGTTATTAGGTCCAACAGCTTCAGGCTCTTATGTACCAATGGGATGTCAGTCTTCATCTGCCCCAAAGCTTGCAATGCAGATTTGGAGTCGGAGCAGATTATAAATTTCCTCCTTTCTGATGCCTTTACGGCCATAAGTGCAAGCAATATTGCGTGCAATTCGGCCGTAAAGATGGAGCAGCCATCGGGGAGTCTACGGGAGATTGTTTTGTTCCGAAAGGAGCAGGCACACGCGACCTTTCCCTCCATTTTGGATCCGTCTGTGTAGATGGTGCCACAATCTCCGTAGCTCTCCTGCAGTTCCCTAAAGTGGACTTGTAGTATGCTTGGGTCTGTATTTTCTTTTTTGAAATTAAGGAGGGATAAATTTAATTTGGGTTTATTCATTAGCCAAGGAGGATTCTGAGGGGTTTCTATTTTAGAGATTTGGTCAATGGGTGGGGTTAAATTTTGGATGGGTTCTCTCATTCGAAGGCCCAGCGGCTGTATGACGTTAGGCCTTCGATTGTATAATTCTACCTCTGTGGGGTTAAATATGGAGTCAAAAGCAGGGTTCGTGGGGTTGGATTTTAGCTTGACTATATACTGCATTGCAAGCTTTTTCATTCTTATATCCATGGGGAGTTCTCCAGCCTCCACATGGAGACTTGGGATAGGTGATGTACGAAACGCGCCGAGACAGAGACGCAGGGCAGCATTTTGTATTGGTTCCAGTATTTTTAGGTACGACTTCCTTGCTGCTCCATATATTATGGATCCGTAGTCTAGCTTGGATCGAATTAGACTCCGATAGAGCAGCAGCAAGGTATCTCTGTCAGCTCCCCAGTCCGTATGGCTGAGTACTCTTAGTATGTTTAATGACTTTTGGCATTTCTTCTTAAGTTCCTTAATGTGGGGGAGAAAATTAAATTTGGAATCTAAGGTGAGGCCTAAAAATTTTGTAGTTTTCACGACAGGGATCTTCTTTTTGTGTATAAATAGTTCAGGGTCTGGGTGGAGTCCCCTTAGATTACAAAAATGCATACTAACTGTTTTGGAGTCTGAGAATTTGAAACCATTATAGTTTGCCCAACCCTGAATTTTGTTTAAACATAACTGTAATTTCCTTTCTAAGGTGTTCATGTTTTTCCCATAAGTAAGAATGACAAAGTCATCAACATACAAAGAGCACTCTATGCCAGGGGACAGCGCATTTATGATGCTATTTATTTTAATGTTGAACAGGGTGACTGACAGAATGCTGCCCTGGGGTACACCCATTTCCTGGTCATGAGTGTCAGAAGCGGAGTTGCCCACTCGAACCTGAAATTTTCGATCTTTCAGGAATTCCTCCACAAAACGGGGGAGGTGTCCCTTAAGCCCCATAAGCGCCAGGTCACGTAGAATGCCATGTTTCCAGGTTGTGTCATAGGCCTTTTCTATATCGAAGAATACAGCTACTAGATGTTCTCTTCTGAGTAATGCATTTCTAATATAAGCTTCCAGCCTTACCAGGTGGTCAGTTGTTGTCCGCCCCTGCCGGAATCCGCACTGGTAGTTTGAGATCACTTTATTCCTTTCCAGGTACCAGACCAGCCTACTGTTAATCATTCTTTCCATGGTTTTGCAGATGCAGCTTGTTAGTGCTATTGGTCGATAGTTAGCTGGGTCAGAGCCGTCTCTTCCCGGTTTAGGTATCGGTATAACTGTGGCTTTCCTCCAGCTGTTTGGGAAAGCGCCTGTTTGCCACACACAGTTATAGACCCCTAGCAGGACTGCCAATGAGGGTTCGGGAAGGTGCTTGAGGAACTGGTAATGGATTTCGTCTTCTCCAGGCGCTGTGTCATGTGACTTGTCCAGCGATTCCCTCAGTTCCTCAAGCGAGAACGGTTTGTTGTAGTCTTCATTGTTCTCTGACCTGAAATCAATGGGGTGTCTTTCCTCCCTGGTTTTGACTTTTTGGAACTCTGGCGTGTAGTGTGCAGTGGATGATTTTTCTGCTATTGAGGATGCAAGGCAGTCAGCTATTTCTCTGGGGGACGTGACAGTTCGTCCTACACACAAACAAAACCAAAGTGAAACTTGGTATGTTCATTCAGTTTCATTACCTGGCATGATACTGCTTCCAGGTTCATTCTCTGGTAAGTTCAACTCTCCAAGACCACACCTGGGCCCTGATCCAAGAAGTCTGATGTCATTGCCTATTTTCATCAAGCTGCAGGCAAGAACATTTAATGCACCGTGTACTTCAACAAGAGCATCATGGGCAGCCAGAGATTCAAACTTGTTGGTCGCAGAAACAAAAGGAATTTCTGAAAAAGAATACAGCACACCTTTTTTTGACATTGAATTCTTCCAAAAATTAGTAAAATTTGCATATCAAGAATTATCTACTCATTTTATAAGCGAAAGTTAATCTACAACAATAAGACAGACAAATTTCAAACACACAAGTTGCAAGAGATGCAGTTGACATTTATGCTACAATAGAAGCTAACAATTAGTTCTACTAAAGAAGTTTTAAAGTCTCACTTGATCAGAAGTGAAAGATGTTTTGTGAAAATCATGTTCTTCAAGTCAACAAACGGAGAAATAAACAAATCTTTCAAAGGAAGATAATGAATTGAATGATCTTGAAAGCAGCCAATGTTTAAAAAAAAATAAAATTGATTAAAAGCATTGATCTAGAAAAGTCATCAAAACAAAAGATGCTATTTAACTTACTGGCGTACTCTGCTATCTGTGCAGCTGTTTTCTCAGCAAAGCCTTTACCAGCATTGAGTCCAGTACCAACAGCTGTCCCACCTGAAAGAAAGAAATATTTTACAACTCAAAATATTATTACTTAGATTCATGTTCATGAGGATAAAGAAAGCATCTTCCACTACATTTCATTTCATATGCAATGTCAAATGTCCCCCCCCCCCAACCTCCCCAAAATATCATCAAAATATTTCTTTTTATAAGTGCCCGGTACTATAAAAAAAAATTTTTATTTCAGTACCTGTAAAAAAAAATTAAATTAAAAGCTTCATCAACTCCCAATTTCTATGATTTGCCTATTAAGCTGCTGTATTTATCTAGTCTGCTTTAACTCTTTCCACACCAACCCAAGTAAAAACTTATTTAAGAGCTACCTTATGGCTACAGCCTAGAGAAAGTTAGAGGCTTCCTTTCTACAACTTACCAATGGCAAGCTCCAACAACCTTGGGAAGGTTGCAAGTATTCTTTCCTTTCCATACTTGACTTGCTGTAAATAGGCACTAAACTCTTGTCCCAAAGTTAATGGAGTGGCATCCTACATGCACAGAAATAAAACATTTTTAAGCAAAGAAAATAGACATAGCTAATACAATGTAGTTGGGAAAAAAGCAATAGAAGACCATAAGTAGGGTAAGTATTTGTAATGTATTTGTAAAAAGTTTCTCTAAATTAATTTACATCAAATATGGCCCTCTTGTGCTAAGCACATTTTATCCTTTGGTTAATCTGAACTGCAAATAAATGAAATAATTGTCTTCCTATGTTGTTGTTTTTTATTGACTAGTGAAACATGCATTACAGCAAGGTCTCTGTATTGTCACTGTGAGTACTTTTTCTGCCTGTAACTAATGCAACCTAATTTATTGAACAAGTCATGAAGCTAATTTTCTATGAATATATCTTTTAAAAAAATCAATACAGAAAGGCGGCTATAAGAAACTTTTAAAATGCTCTAATGAAAACTAGTAAGTTAAATGTTGGTGTGTATGCATGCCAACAGTAACTTCCTATCATAGAAGTCAAACATTCTTCTGGTCTTCAGTGACAACAAGAGTCTTTCACAGTTAATAACAATAATAATAACCTTGATTATCCCTAAGGATAACTTGTCTTACATTTTGTGGATTACACCAAACATAACATTATAACTATAGAAAACCTAAATATACATTCACATCAGACTCACTCATAATTCACCTGCGAAAAGTTTATATCAGATAGTTTAATTTTATTTAATGATTTGATTGCCAGGGGACAAAAGAGTTTTTGTGTCTGTCTTTGCCATCAGTGTCTTGTATCTCTTTTGTGATGGTAAAAATCACATAATCCTGACACAAAAGGTGATTTCTTATTTCTAGAACCTTTTTAGCTTTCTTATGAATGTTTATCTCAAACAGCTGCCCAAATGAGGTTTGTTTTTTACCAATGACTTTACCAGCAGCATTTAGGATTCTATGAAGTTTATTTTTGTTTTTAATGTTCAGATTGCCATACCAGGCAGCGATATTAAAACTTAAAATATTACAGATATGAGCGTGATAAAACATCTCGAATGCATTTTCGATAACATTAAATGAGGACATTTTTCTAAGTAATCGTAATCTTTTCTGCCCTTTTTTTGCTAATATAATCAGTATTAGCAGTAAAATTTAATTTATTGTCTAAAAGTTTCACTTGTAGTCCTTTCACTTTTAAGACACTTTTGTACAGTAGGTTTGCAAAGAAGTACATTACCTGCAGGTGAGTCCTGCCAATCTTGATAATATTCTGAAACTCTTTCACTTTTTTAGATAGAGCATCAGTCAGAAAATCCAAGGCTGGAAAAAGTGTTTTGTTTATCTCCATGGCTACAGCTATGTGCATGGCAGTAGGGAAAGCATCATTGGAACTCTATGGAAAGTGTATAACTGTAAACATTGCCATGACTCTACATAAGTGATATGGATATAGTTCAAGCAATATTTTCCTATAGCTAAGAAACCTCTATTTAAATGACATTAAAAATGATTTGTTCCTTGCTTACAGTCATCCTAAAACAGTTACATACCTTTACTATTTATTCAATTATCATTTCTTTAGTATATGCATGAAATTATACAATGCAAGAAGTGAATATAATACATAAACACTTGTATTATGGGTGCCACTTTTAACCATGAAATTCAACTTCTTGACTTGTGTAATACCCAAATTGTTGACAAACTTCAATTTCAGTAGATTTACATGCTGACATTTATTTTCCACTTGTTAAGATTCACTTAGCAGCACGAGACTGTAAGGTCAAGGGTTGTTATAGATTTTTAAAATGTTTGACCTTTTATCCCTTATAGGTATTTATTATTGTATCCAACAATATCTAGAAAGATTAGATATAAAAGATACCTGTGATTTGTTCACATGGTCATTAGGGTGAACAGGTTGCTTTGAACCCTTCAGCCCACCAGTCATTTCAATTGCTCGGTTGCTGATGACCTCATTAACATTCATGTTAGTCTGAGTTCCAGAACCCGTCTGCCATATTGACAATGGAAAATGCACATCTAGCTTACCAGCAATAACCTGAACAAGCAAATACATACATGTGAAAGTGATCATAAGCAATGAGCTTGAAAATGTTTTTAAAAATATCTTTATGGTATAAATACATTTATGTTCAAATTTGATTATCTAGAGAAATTTATTAATCCATTAATTCTAGCGGCAATACAGCCCATGGAGGTCCCTGGTCTGCTTCAACATCTTTCCTTTCACATCTATCCTGTTGGAAATATGCTTCTACATAAACAAGCCATTGTAGTGTTGTCTGCCTTTGGGGCACCTGCCTCTTGTTTTTAGCTGGCATACTATTTTTGATCCCCTGTACTCTGACATTCGAGGTGACCTGCCCAACATATACTTTTCTTTTTCATTTCCAGCTCTATAGAGTGGTCTTCAAATAACTGGTACATTTCCAGGTTGGTACCTGTCCTCAATTCTTTATTTTGTATATATGGCTTTGTTTTCCCTGATATACTTTTTTTTATGTGCTGGCTGCTACGTTGCCTGCTGATAGTCGTTCCTTTTTTTCTGATAATTTTTAGAGTGTGTCATACTTCCTAAGTACTTCAACGTTTTTACATTTTTCAAACTTGTAATCAGTAATTTTAATATATTGTTCTTCTTGGTTTTACTATCATTTATCTCATGTCCTGCAGGTGGAGATGCTTCTTCCAGTTGTTTGAAAGCTTTAGCAATGTCAGAGGGGTCTGTATCCAATAAGGCAATGTCATCAGCATATGCAAGATATTACAGAGGTTGGCTGTATATCATTCCTGTTGGTCCCACACCTGTTTTCTTTTCTGAAGCTGTTAGTAACATTGGTGTCACCTAAGATTTATTCTGCATATTTTCAAAGTCTCCTCGTAATAAGCTTAGTTAGGATCTTATAAGATACATTCAAGAAATTCTTTTAGTTTGGATCCTTTTTTGTGTCTTGTGTTTTTTTAATACTTTTTACTATTCTGTTGGGTTTACTTCTTCCCAAATTCTTGATACAAATGTGTATTTGTAAATTTAGTTCTTTTCCACCAAATTTAATGAGTATTTTAAATACCCAGGAATAATTTAGCAACACTTTGCTGCCCAGCATGTATAGAGGACCCAAATAAAACCCACTATTTCTACAAGTATCACACAAGTCAGAACATGACGGCAGAGAGATTAAATGCAAATGGGTTTGTTCATTCTTGATTTTATTCATGATATTTTTTTGTTTGCAGTTGAAGGGAGAGCTTGAGTTCAACAAACATGATAGAACTTGTGAACTGTGAACTGCAGAGCTAGTCAAAGAATGAAATTGTAGACTGCTAACCACAGAGACCAATAGTCTCACAGTTCCATGATATTGAATTACAAATATATAGCAGTACTTAGCAAAGAAAGGTATAAATCAACTGTATAAAAGGTATTAATTAATGTCTTAAAACCTTACCTCATCAGAAGCTTTTACTATGAGATCAGCTATACTTTTATCTAAACCATAGTCTTTATTCACAATAGCAGCACACCTTTTCAGAATGCCAAATGCTTTGATAACAGAAGTCTAGAATAATAAATAAAAAAGTACAACTCAGAATGGTATTATATAAATTATATACTATTAACCAGCCCAGTCAAAATACCCAATAGTAATAGTAAAGCTCTTCTTTAAAAAAGTTTTAAATTCTACAAGATAAATGATGTAATAAAACTTTGGTCATTACTTTTTATTTAATAATAATGAATAAAAATAAAATTACTAAATCAGCAGTGGAAAGTTAAGAAAGATAATTGCAATAGTAAACTGTTAAAATCACATTTAAAAACAAAAAGAAAAAAAAGTTTGAAAAAACAAAAACAAAAAATAAAGGTTCTACTGTACTGGCATTTTTTCAGAAGGTCCTCCAATGTTAAAGTTAATGAGGGACCTTGCTGTATTAGCACCATAATATTTATCAGCAGGCACTTCTATCTCCCCAAAGGTGTCTGTTTCAATGCGACACACCTGCAATAAACACAAGTTATCACTAGTGAGAAGAAGAAGACATTACAATGAAATTATATAGCAATATTTTTTTTTTATTTATGATACATACTTACTATATTGTCAGTGTCAAGCTGTTTCTTAAAGAGAGAACTAAAAAAATAAATTAAAATAATTAATAGTGAAGAATCAGCATAATTACCAGTACCTGAGAAGTCAATCCATTGACTTCACTTAATCTGTCTGAGAAATCCTCATATACTGAGTCAGCCATTGGAAACTCCTAAAACGATCAAACAGATTAATGTTTTTTTTATAGTACTTCCATACCTTTGTGTAAAAAAAATATCAATATTACTAAAATCTTCAATCAATTTTACACAATATTTTTGAAATAGTTAAAGGTACAAAATAATATTTTTATGAGTAGGAGGAAATGAGCACCACTTTTTAACAATTATGGTATATATAATATAGTATGGCACTTAGCTAAAATAATTATTGAAAAGATAATTACTCAGTAAAACTAATCAATTGAGCTCAGGAAAAATAGAATGCTATAAAAAAAAATGTTTCCTTCAACAAAAGGCAAGCATAATGAAAAGAGCACAGTAACTTGTAAAAGTACAAGCAGAGATAAGAGAGCAATGTGTTTACTTGATATTTGTTTAACCCATTTCTTCAAAAACTATTTATGATGAATAAATGTAGATTTGTTTTTGTTTTTTATCTGGCCATTTAGAAAAAAAAAAAACACAAACAAAAACTGACATGAAAACAGCTTAAGATAGATTGCACAGCAATAATCAAACACTACCATACAAGTGATCATGATTTAAGTGATTAATGGTACACCAGTAATCTATAAAATTTTTGAGATTCTAATTTCCTTAGTTGATCAGACATACTATTCATTTAGCTACAAACACTTTCATTTTCTCTTTTATTTTGATATGAGAGTCAGACAAAAAAGAAGCATAAAAAGGCTTTTAATAATGTACACTTATTTCCCACAGGACAATTTAAATAGGAACTCAGCACAAGTAAGATTTGGATAAGACAATCCCTGCCACTGGAATCTAATACCATTCTCCTAAACAAAAACAACAGACATTTCGGAAAGCAATAACAACCTGTTTTGTAGAAAAACAAAATGCAATACAACTGCTAACAACACAACTTTCCTGTTTTATCTCCAAATGAAAAGACGATGCATCATCAACTGTCTGGGTCAATCTTGCTTGTGTTTCATTATCTATTTCATATCCCTTTGAATTCTTCGCATGTTTTTGAGTGTATACATGGCGCCTGCAATCATCCTTTCCTCCAGACCTAATGGAAAATTCACAGGTACAAGCCTTACAATATGCATGGAAAGGGCTAGTCTTGCCTGGCAGGATAAATGGCCACTGCGCTGTGTAAGCATCCCTGAATGACTGAGATCGTTTCATAGATTTCATTTTTCTAGGCGTTTCATTGTACACAGATTTCCTCTTTGAGCTTTTAGAAGCCATGCCAACAGTAAATTTGTACAACACACCATACAAGGTTTGCTTTAAAAGTCTTTTACAAGAAAAACATGAACTGGTGGAAGATTAATAGATTTATTAGAAAAAAGACATAGAATATAAAATTTTGTGCCTATAACCAATAGATACAAATAAAAATTTGGTGTTAGCAAGAGTATATTTTTAATTAGTCAAGTAGATGCAACTCTACTGAAAGTTATAAGCCCAAAGAATTTTTAGATTATAATCTAAACAGGGAAAATGTAAAAAAAAAATCAGTTAAGAAAAAACAAAAACAAAGCTTATCTATGGGAAAGAACTCTTAAAACATAACTATAGTTCTCAATAATGTATAAGTTATTTTCCTTATTTGAGATCAAGCAAAATTAATGGTTAATGGTTAATTTTTTTTATTGATTCATGTTTTTGGGTACAATAAATAATTATTTAAAGTTTCAGCTTGATCTGACAACGGGTGTAGGAGAAATTATTTAAGAGGATGAAACTCTACATATTTAGCCATATCTGTGAATACTGAAGGATTAATTCCCTTGTTGGTATTTAAAAAAAAATAATTACCAGTAATTAATTGACTAATTGTTTAGTATTTTAAAAAAAATTATTCATGTCTTGTCTGAGCCAATGAATAATTGTGCAAAGTTTCAACTTGAGTCGAGAATGGATGTGGGAAAAATGTGTACAAAATTTTTAACAGACAGACAGAGTGAGTTGATATAAGCTTTGTAAAACAAAAAGTAAAAAAAAATGTCAGGTTTTGTGGCATGTGTTTCAGACTATCATCCCAATGATCACCAGTTTAACCCTTGCCCAATGATCTGATGTAGGATGTTGACCTGCTGCTAGATGGAGATGCCAAGTCTGAAATCCATTAAGGAATATATGTCTTGGTCACAGCTTGCCTTAATTTGGCCACATCTACTTCTCAATACTTGTATAAAAGTACCGGTATAAACATTTTCAATGACTTCAAGTCAATTTAGAGCTATCGCCTTCATAGTCTCATAGTACTCATAGTCAAGTGTAACACTAACACAGAGATAGACTACTATTAAAAATGACAAAAAGGAGATTACCAAAACAGTTTTAATTATAGATAGATCGATCTAGGTACTAATTACAGTTCAAAAGATGCTTGTTTTTTTTAATCGTCTTAATCTTAACTCAATGGAGCCTCTATTAGATAAATATATCTCTAGAGTCTAATCTATAATGAGGTTGTTCCGGATTTCTGACCTACTTTAACCCAAGTCACGTGGTTGTTGCACAACAAAGAGGAGAATGGCCTTGTCTTACTTTATTTCCATTGCTGTTGCTCCTCTATTTTTACAAGATTTTACATTCACAAACATTTTAAAATATACAGAGTACATCAACAAACTTCAAGAATGTTCAAATAACTATACTAATGTTTTATTTAAGGGCCAAGAACTGTTTAAGGATGAGTTTATCAGTGATATTTCTTTATAATCCATGACAAGGGTCAACACATTGGCGATGATACGTTTTTGCAAGATTTTTTTTAAAAGGCTTGGTGTAAACTACACAAAAACACACACACATTTATATATATTGGCATATATATTATATATATATGGGATAATATGCATATTAGTTGAAACATTGTTATACAGTTATTTTCATAAACTTAAGCTATTTTTTAACATTATGTATCTCATATTCCTCTATTCCTGATACATTATGCACATCGATAACATTAAGAATTATTAAAATGTGTGTTGAATACATGATGTATTATTATGTTCTTAAACGTTCTATCCTTTTTAAGTAATTCACTGAGTTACTATATATACAAAATGTTACATTAAAGTTTCAAAAATACGTAGACGAAATAGATCTAGATCTATTTTATTACTTAGAAACCAACAATGAAAGGGTGGAGAAAGACAATTCGACCTTTGTAAGAGTAGATCTAGATTTATCCTTGATTATCAGATGTGTTATTTGTTCACTAAACAACTCAAGCATATTACACACAAGGAAAAACACATGGCAGTCTTTTCATCTTTTATAGCAACTAATCGACATATTATATCGACTACACACTAGACTAGCCGTAGAGCTATCTGAACAATTCAATAGACACTGGTCTGCTGTCCAACTTTTAGTGTTCTACTCAAGTTCAAGCTTGTTTACTTTTGGGCAGAGAGGGTGGGGGTGGATGAAAGTGTTAACTTTTTTCTAGGATTGGTTACCTGAATGCTGAGAACGTAACTGTAAGTGTAGTCATTGTAGTTCAGGAAATCTAGATCTCAGTATGGCCAATGCTTCAGTACCTTCTATCAAAGGTTTAACTATTTGTTTTAGTTGAAACTATTAAAAAATGTACTCTAGATTCTCCGGTTATGGCGGTTATTAACAAATTATAGTTTGGCGCTAATGACTATAATTGAAAGCACTAAATATTGACTTATAACCCTTCAGATTCCCACTATAAACTAACTGAAACTAAGCACAGTGCACGATGTAAACACAACAACCATGTGACTGGGGGGGGGGGGATCCGGAACAACCTCATTAAACATATCTACTTCTATGTCTAGATAAAGAATCTATAGATAGATGAGAGCTAAATTTAAATATGACAAACCAATCTAGGATTCTAGTCTTCTAGAGTCTAGCAGACTCTAGTCCTAGTCTCTAAGTCTCTAGCAGAAGCAGATGATTTAATTCTTTTCTAGTCTACTTCTTTTTATTCATACATCATGTAGACTACTCAACTAGAGTCTAGTACTGGCTAGATCTGGATCCTAGTTAATACTAGACTATAATGTCACTATATATATAGTAGTTCTAAATTTAGATCTAAGCTAGATCTAGACTATTTTAGTATTTTTAGTTTTAGTCTAGTTTTACTAGACTCTAGACTGACTGAGACTGTAAGTACAGTGTAAGTGATAGATCTACTTATGATACTAATTAAGTAACAAGTGCCATGTACTCAGTCATAGTACTCATAGTCATATGATTATGACTTATGATACAGTATTACAGTCATAGTGTGTAAGTCTCATACTACAGTACACATACTGACATAGTGTCATAGTGATACTTATAGACTTATAGTTATAGTCATACTATTACTACTCATTGAAGTCATTGTCTCACTCTCATATTACTAGAGTAACTTACATCTATCGAACACCTTCGTTTTAAGGTACTTATCGAACACCCCATTGTATTTTTTAAAATTCTCCTTTATTTCGATGATTATAAAGAAACTAGTCCATTCTTATTGTGCATCGTCCATTTCTTGATAGTTAAGTTATAATTAGTTTCATTTTCACCCAAGGATCATTTTTTTACTTATATTCAAAGTGCATTGGTAATATTGGTATAAAAATTTCACATTTTTTGAACTCTTGGGAAGAGTGGAGTGAGTCTCGGGTTAAGGGTATTTTTTAATGCTAATGACGCTTCAGCTCAAAAAAACTATATAATACGCTTCTAATTAGGCTGAGAAATATTTACAACTATTTATTTGAAAGTGTCCTTTGTTACCTAAACATGAAAATTGAGGTTTAAAAAGGGGGTGTTCGATAATAGCAGTTTTTATATAAGCAATCTCAGCTTCGTAAGATATCGAACGCCATTTTAATGTTAAAAATAAACATCAAAGGGATATAACCCAAAGAAGACAAAATATTTAAATTATATATTTTTTAATTGTTATTTTTTAAAATAATGTAATGCAAAGTAAAGATATAAATTAATCATATGTTACAATTTGTATCAGCTATTTGTGGTTTACCGTAAATGTGCTATATTTTTTTAAGTAAATAGATTTACATCGATATGCACTAATTGTACCCATTTTAAAAGCTTGATTTTATGACACATATATTATAGCTTGATGCTAATGGCATCTATGACTTACCACAGGGAGAAACAGTGGAATGTATTCAGTTGTGTAATGTATTCAGTTGTTGTTTCTTTTTCAGATGCCCCATTCTATTAACTTCTGAATTTGCCCCATTCTATTAACTTCCGAATTATGTGTTATAAATACCAATACCTAGCGCATGTGCTTGATGTGAAGAGATATTAATAAAACGAAAGGGCAAAGGGGGAGGTATAGAATGCAGATATGGTATTTTGAAATAAAAATGTCTTGGGCAGGTAAAAAAAAAAAAGGTCGGGGGGTGGGGGAGAGAAACAGTCAAGACACTGTATCCAGAGATCATCAATAATTGATCGACCATTAGAATGTGACGTCAGCCTCAAATACATAGAGTCAGTTGTGCTTCTCGATCTAGACGTGTGGCGCCGAGTCTATAAAATATTTGCCATAAAGTATGATAAAGCTCATAATGCACTACAAAGACACTCCTTTGAAACATCACAAATACACAAAATAATAACAATAACGCATTTAACCACTCTCCTATTCTGCCTACACCCCCTTACCCGCGCTTCCACTCTCCACATTCACACTTTTTCAGTGCAAAGTAACAACGTAAATTTCAAGACTCAATCCAAACGCAGCCACCAGACTAACACACAACAAAAAAAAAAAAAGGTCAGTGATAGCGTAACACACAGGTGTAAACCAGGCCATCAACACAGCCCCAAAACATTGTTCAAGTTGTAGTAAGAACAATGTTGAGGGGAAAGGGGGAGGAGCCATCAGTCGAGTACCTACGGTCAAGCCGCTAATTAGGTCACAAACACTAGGCATGATAGATACGTAGTATATATAGATATGTTGTTTGTGTGTGTGTGTGACAAATACTAAGCGTGCTCTAAAATACGTTTTTTTTTTTTTTGGTTAACCAGGTGGTTTAGGGAGGGCGGATTTATCTACATCTATAGGTAACACAGCTTGCAAGCTACCATAGCTTTTCAACACCCCCCCTCCCCGCCCAGATCGAAAAATATCTAGCACTGACTTTTGAACTGTTACATACACTGAGCGTGCTAGATCGGCGGCTAGTTAGGGCCGCGTACCGTATGTTTCGTTTTTAGGTCAACCAATTAAACTGTTGTGTCCTGCAATGACTTGGGGAGGGCGGGATTATCTATTGGCTACCAAAGCTTATTAGGCTCTCCCTCAAAAAAATAATATCTGGATTTAATTTATTAATGGCCTTATGTCTCAAAATAGCTTAGACCTAAATAAGTACTACGGTAATGCGTTACTGGGCTTAGCACCGTCAGTTTCTAAGCAGAGCTGATCAGTGATAGATTCCTTCGATGTGGACCATTTGAAAATGACTAAAAATCTGTCTTTCTTGACATGGCGTAAAAAGAAAATGATATAAATAAAAAAAAATATAGATTATAACACTTTTGAAACACCATACTTTTCACAAAATTTTAAGATTATAACACTTTTAAAACACCATACTTCTCGTGTGTTCGATAAGTTCTTAATATGTTCGATAAGATAAGATAAAGCTAAAAAAGTGTTCGATAATTTAAGCTGTTGAAATCATCAACCTGACCCATTTTAACACCAAATATAAGTTTAACTATGAGTAGTAATAGAATAAAACACGTCTACTTTTTAAGAAAAATGGATGAGGAGTTCACAGATACAATCAGTTTTTTTCTAGGTCTAATTTTTACGGAGATACACAAATTCAAACATAAAAAATGTCGGCGAATGAGCTTAACTTGTTCGATAAGCGTAAGTTACTGTAGACTCTATTAGTATTACTATTAACTATTAGTCTAATAAATAATACAATACAATAATACTTTTTTAAAGTCAAGTTCTAGATCTAGAATCTAGTAGTAGTACTAGTAGACTACTAGACTAGAGATAGATCTAGTAAGTAGAGTGTCTAGAGTAGAGTTACACTACACCAGTCACTACAGTGACTACACTTAAATTAAGTCTTAATTACACTGTGACTACAGTGTCTACAGTGACAGTCTAGTCAGACTAGTCTCTAGAACTAGAATTAACTAGAAGTATGTCTAGAGTCTAGACCTAGAATCTACTATTATGTAGACTGCAGTCTAGAACTAGATAAATATTTCATATATGTAGACAGTAGAGCTAAATATATTAATAAATAGATTAAATATATTATTAATACTAGATCTATCTATGTACTTTTCTCTAGTCTAGTGACAACTCTCTTAGGTCTTAGATCTAAATTCTAGTATCTACACACGAATGACACGATCTATGGTCTCACTGACCCATAGATATCACGCATATGTTTTACCCCCAAAAATAACAATGAAAATTACCCAGGCCTATCAACAGTTTTCCATGCCTTTTCATCAATAATATTTATCTCGGCCGTGGAATAACCATACGATCATTTTTTTCCATGTGACAAATATTGGCACACCCATTCATGCCAATCCTCATTATCATAATATGTAAAGTTGATATATCTACATATAAATATATAGCATGGGTATCAGTGGGTATACCGTAAATACGTAACTGTGTCAGAAGACCGGTAGACCATGGACATGGGTAGACAATATTACGATTTTATTATGATTCGATCTATAGTAGTTTATTTATTTCGGGAATTACATGAATTCGGACATTCGCTGTTTTTTTTGTGGTCATTAAATAATTATTTTAATATGTATTATAAAACTAGCGCGCTGTATAATGTGCTTGTCCATTGTCCAATGATTCTGGCCCAATTTTCTTCCATTTAGCTGTCTTTTTATGTAAGAAAAACGAATTTCAAATTTGTTAGTCAGGTTGTTGTTTTTTCCTATGTTACCCGGATGACTTTACCTCTTCCTAGAGTTAAGACTATATTTTTTGATTGGCTAAGTCTATACTAATGAGCCTGGCAATTTTTATTCTGTTTTTGGAGCTAATTTATTTGATTCATAAGCCAAGTTTTCTAATTCCATACCCAAAAAAAATTAATACGGTGTCCGAATTAAATTACGATTTTCTTACCAAAATTTATTTCGGACAGCCAGTTTTGGACATCAATAAAAATGATTTTATATTTGTTCGTTTGTTGTTGTTTTTTTTTTAAATAGAGAATAAATGGGCAAATGTTTGGAGTGAGCTTGGTACATTGAATGAAGTTAAATGCTTAGATCTAGACCTACTAGATAAATCTAGATTTATATATAATATAGAGAGAATATAGAGGATTCAGTTAGGCAAGAATGGCTATCGTAACCTGTAGGGGCCTACTATACTACAAAAGATCATCTGTATTAGAAATTTATTAAATTAATAAACAAAAAAAGAACACAAACATTCAACGCACATCTAATCATGCAAACCCCAAACATTCAACACACCTAAAATAAACAAACATAAAATAAGTCTAAAAGTCGGTGCAGAAATCACTATTCAAGTGACCTAATTTTGGTAGAATAAGTGTGTTCATATTTTTATTTTTTGTGTTCGTATTTATGCATAGTTTGAAAACATCGTAATGATTTCATGTGAGGGGCTATGCCTGGGGATCTTAAAATTTAGTTAATGTTAATATAGAATTAAAATCTGAGTTTATTGATGTCTAAATATAGAGACTGTCCGAAATAAATTATGGTGTCCGGAATCAAATAATGTGGGTCAAATGTGTCCGAATTAAATGAAAACACACGGCCTCTTTGACCTTAAATATAATAACAAATATAGGTTTGGGGAACAAATATAAGTAGTCATCCTTATTCTCCTTTAACTAAAGAAGATTTTGATACGTCATTTTCTTTTCTATGTCAAACCATTGTAAAATAATGCGCTGTCAAACAAAGTCAAACTTTCAAATTTGGGCCTATAGGTGTCCGAATAGCATAAACTACTCTATATATATAGATCTATAACAACTTAACGCGATGTCTAAAGGGCTAGAATCTAGCAGGAAAAAAATATGTAAGATTATTAAATTATAAGATCTTCTGTTGTTAAAAGTATATAGATCTAGAAGAAGATTCTAGAGTCTATATGTAAGGAATTGAAGATCAGCATTTTTTAATTCAAAGCACCCATTTATTTCTCAACTAACTCTTTCTCCTTTCCTAGAAATACAGAATATTGGTACTGAGTATTGATAATGGCATAATGCACTTTGCAGTAAAGGTCCATGATCTCTGGTATGAATTTGAAAGCTATTATACTTCACTTTCTAAACAACAAAACTTGTAAATATATATATATATATAATTGAAGAGGATCAGACAGTTTTTCAATATTGTCCAATAGCTGTGTAAATAAAGTGGGCACACATTTGAAATCATTTTTTTTTTTTTGTTAAGGATACCTCAGCTTTTTAGCTTTTGACTTCAGTTGAGCTGTTTACATCCTAGCTTAGGAATCCTTGGGCTTTTGTCTCTTTTCTTTGCCTCTTTTTTTTTTCGCATTGCCTCTTTTTTTGGGCTATTGGCCTCTTTATTGGGCTTTTTTTTTTTAACAAAAAGATGCATATTTTATTAGTAAGCGTACAAATGGAGTGGTTACATTTTAAAGTTCAATGATTGCAAAACATATAGCAATGCATATAGTTACATTTAGGTTGTCCTAATATTTTAACGTTTTAAATTGTTTTGTATATGGCGTTATTTTTTTCCAATAGCATATATTGAATATTTTTGAAATTTAAGGTTCTATATATATGCGGTGAGAATGTCAACAATAGAAACAATCAAAGAGTGAAAGTATAAACTTAAATGATATTAAAACATTTTAAACATCGTAGTGACATTTTTTTCCACTTTGCCTACATTGCTTATGGTTGTTTCCCTTGTGCTTTGCTACATTTACCCCAGTTCTCTATATTAACTTCTATCAAACGTGCATACACATCTATATATGTTCACATTATGCGAACATAGGCATTTAAACATTTCTAGTTTCTTTTATTGTCTCCCTTTTTATGATAATTTATGATTTCCTCCCTTGAGATTTGGTAAACTAATTCCTCATTTATTATTGTAAAATAATCACTTTAGTTAATTTATTTACCCTACGAGTAGGGCTGGAAAAATTTGATTTTAGACTCATTAAATTGCTCCTCTGCACGGAAATCTTTAGTAAAAGGCGAAAGATTTACTCGATGTGCAGGGAAACCAGAGTAATAAATAATTAGGAATAAATTTGACCCCATTAAAAAAATTTTGATATAAAATAGGTTTAGTATAATATGGATTTATAGAAATAAGATTATTTTAAAGCAACATAATTATTCTCAGTAACATGCGTAGCACAGCGTGACAAAAGGTTTTGTGTTTATTACTTTAGAAAAAATATTTAATTTCTGCAATTCATGACTTTAAAAAAAATATCTTTCCTAATTGTAGTAAAGTAAGAGTTGCCCCCCCCCGTGTATCTAACAATGATCATTAATCTGTGTGGGTACTTTCCCTTTTATGATTATTAATAATCTCTCGAATATCTTAATTGATCAACAAGATATTAAGACTGTTCGCTAAGATTGAACACAGTGTAATACATATTTTTATTTTCACATATTAATATCATATGAGAATATGTTGCAGGGCATACTATCTGAGCAGATAGAAAAGATAATTTGGTTTGCCAAAAACAAACGCAAATCAAGTTTGACTAATTGTCTACTTCGATATTAATCACTACCATAAAAATATTTTTATTTTATTTTAAAAGTATTTGCGGGGGGGGGGGGGAGGGTAGTACTTGATATGTTCTCCTTGGTTGAAGTTTCTTTTGTATGTATATTTTAACTTTTTGTATTCAGAATTGATTGTTATACAATTTTAGACCTGCGTTATCAAATCACATTTTAAATACTGGCTCCAACCCTGTTTTTCTATTCTTTAAAAAATGTATCCACTTTTATAAGAAATTATAAAATTATTTGAAATTATAAAATTATTTGAAATTATAAAATTATTTGAAATTATAAAATTATTTGAAATTGTAAAAAAAAAAAGGATGCGTGCATTTTAGTACCGGTACCATTAGATACATACTAATTACTTTTATTACGAAAAATTTGAAGGCCAGGGGAGATTATAAATAAAATGCCTAGTTACTCATTTCTAGTTTGATCTTGAACTTATAAACACAGCTTCAGAATCGTTGACGTGTCGTAAATATAGACATAGTGATGAGTTGTAAACGAGCTTGTGAAGATCCTGAAGCGGTGTCTCATGAGTTATCCTTCAAAAAAGCTACACGAGCTTGAATTTTATGTTAAAACGCTGCTCTGAAGTGCACAGATGACATTTTGAGAATCTATGAGAATGATATCATATGCCTTTTAAAAAAACTGTAAAAGTTATTCTTTGTAAGAATAAATAGTTGTTAGACTAATTTTCCGCTTTTCTATCGACCATCCTGTAGAGTGTCATTTTCAAAGTTTTTTTTTTAAACCAAGAATGACATAACAGTCCATATGAACACAGTACACACACACAAACACGCACACAGAGAGAACTCGAGAGACCTAGTGCTACTCTAAGCCAGCAGTTCACGACACACAAACATCCACACAGTGAGAACTCGAGAGACCTATAGCTACTCTAAGCCAGCAGTTCACGACACACAAACACACAGAGAACTCGAGAGACCTATAGCTACTCTAAGCCAGCAGTTCACGACACACAAACACACAGAGAACTCGAGAGACCTATAGCTACTCTAAGCCAGCAGTTCACGACACACAAACACACAGAGAACTCGAGAGACCTATAGCTACTTTAAGCCAGCAGTTCACGACACACAAACACACAGAGAACTCGAGAGACCTATAGCTACTCTAAGCCAGCAGTTCACGACACACAAACACACAGAGAGAACTCGAGAGACCTATAGCTACTCTAAGCCAGCAGTTCACGACACACAAACACACAGAGAACTCGAGAGACCTATAGCTACTCTAAGCCAGCAGTTCACGACACACAAACACACAGAGAACTCGAGAGACCTATAGCTACTCTAAGCCAGCAGTTCACGACACACAAACACACAGAGAACTCGAGAGACCTATAGCTACTCTAAGCCAGCAGTTCACGACACACAAACACACAGAGAACTCGAGAGACCTATAGCTACTCTAAGCCAGCAGTTCACGACACACAAACACACAGAGAACTCGAGAGACCTATAGCTACTCTAAGCCAGCAGTTCACGACACACAAACACACAGAGAACTCGAGAGACCTATAGCTACTCTAAGCCAGCAGTTCACGACACACAAACACACAGAGAACTCGAGAGACCTATAGCTACTCTAAGCCAGCAGTTCACGACACACAAACACACAGAGAACTCGAGAGACCTATAGCTACTCTAAGCCAGCAGTTCACGACACACAAACACACAGAGAACTCGAGAGACCTATAGCTACTCTAAGCCAGCAGTTCACGACACACAAACACACAGAGAACTCGAGAGACCTATAGCTACTCTAAGCCAGCAGTTCACGACACACAAACACACAGAGAACTCGAGAGACCTATAGCTACTCTAAGCCAGCAGTTCACGACACACAAACACACAGAGAACTCGAGAGACCTATAGCTACTCTAAGCCAGCAGTTCACGACACACAAACACACAGAGAACTCGAGAGACCTATAGCTACTCTAAGCCAGCAGTTCACGACACACAACATGAAACATAAACACTAAAATCCCCCCTCCCTTTTTTTTTAAATTTCTCTTCGCCCTTATTGTACCTTATTCTGATATTGTACTCGCTCTTTCCAGTTTCAATGAGGTTTTCTTGCGCTCTTAATTAATGCAAGCAGAACCATATTTTTTCCTTATCAGGTTTGTCCATGCAGGGGCGGACTTAGTGTCAAAATCATCCCGGGCATTTCTATGCATTCCGACCCCCAAATTACATGCCATATGAGGGGCATCGAATTATACATATCCTCAAAATCAGTTGGCTAAGTTTGATCATTTGACCAAAAAAAAATGGGTTTACGTAACATAATGCGTTTCTACAAGTAGGCGGTCGGCATGGTTAGCTATATGAGCAATGTACTTCATGATTTTTTAAACTATTTCTAATTACTAAATGACACTTGAAATTTGATTTTTTTATAACGTGAAAAAAATACGCTACATATTATCATAACATGTACTTGATATTCAAGTCCAAGGCTAGTTAGATCTCCCATCAAAGAACTATTCGATTATGACCAAATGGATTATTTGTAGAACGTCGATCGTTATCAACAGTCATCACTCATCACCATCAAATTTGTCTAAGTACCTTGTGTCATGATGCTTTTCAGCCTATTCTTTACACATCTTTAATATGCAGTGACTTCGTTCACAAGCTCCTTGCGCATAAGGCAGGATAATTACAAGATAAACCTCTGTCAATACATTTGACATCTTTACAATTCTGTATCTATTAGAGGTTAGAGCAACTATCGTATCGTCTGCATGTTTTCGTCGGACACGGTTTCACTCCTAGTCTTGTTTCCGGGCATCTTTCAACTTTCTGGCAACCTCTGAGTTGATAAAGACATTATCATTCGTAGAATAACGTCTGGATTTTGTAGCCATAGGTCGACACTCTTTAAGCATATTTTCATATTTCGAAATACAGAGCAGGTTCGACATTAGCAGCTTTCATGCCATTTAGAGCAATAGTTGGTTTAGGTTTAGGCCTCCGGAAAGTGATCTGTAACCTACAGGTTGAGATTGAGAGACGAGAAGGCCTATTCTAGAAGTCTAATTTCAAGTGATAGCATTCCGCTGATGAAGGCGTCTCTAATGGCTTCATTTTGATTTTCGAGCGCGGAAACTGCTCTAAAATTTTCGAGCTTTATGTATCACTCTTAGGCCTACTCTTTGGACTTGTCAACACGCTGCCCTATTCCTTGTTTACAAGCTGGCCTAATTAGGGGGCGTACATTTCAATAGCTTATTTGACTGAGTCCCTTCAGAGAAGCTTTGGCAGTTTTGTATGTAGTACAACCTATTATTAGTGCTTAGGATGGAATGAGAAACACAATGAAATGAAACTAGAAGTCCTATTTCTCACCTTCAGGAGCTGCTAGCTTCATTGTCAAAAGTATGAAGCCAGTGTTTTTCCAGATACTCTGAGCATCTGGATCATTAGGATATAGGCCTACTACTAAACTTTTCGGTTTTTGAACTCGATCCATACTTAAAAAGCACAATTGACCCGTAAGATTCTTTTGTATAAATTTTATATATAGGCCTACTCAGAAAACATGTCTTTTCCATTATTGCATGCGGCGTCAGCGACAATATCAACTTTAGTTTTGACTAAGACATTTAATGACATTTTTCTCGACTTTCTTGCGTCATAATGGTCAACATTCTCCGGACTGCTGTTTATAATATTAACAACTTTTGTGAGTCCAAAAAAAAAAAAAAATCGAAATGTTCGCAGCAATGTCTTAATTAACAGGAAGATATCTTAGGATGATGACAAAGATTCACGAACTAGATGTGTCTCGAATTTCCCTCTCAGAATTGTATTTGCCAGATCTGCCATTTTCTTTATTAGACTTAATTCTGCAATTTTATTTTTTTTGGTACTAGGATGAATAGTAGCCTACTAGGATGAACACTTCAATAATTCACGGCCCCTTCCCTTTTTACAACAACAAAAAATTTGACTGGAGAAAGAATTTCTGAAGCTCAGAACACAATAGAACGTTAAGCGTTACCTACAGAACATATTTGCTTTTCAAGAAATAATTCTTAAAATTATCTAAGAAACATTATTTTCTAAAAAAAAAAAAAAGAAAAAAAAATTAGCTTTAATAAAAATTCCCTCCATAAATGTGGATTCTAAACAAACTTTAAATCTGTATGACTATTCATTCCAAAGAAAACCAGCCACACACTTGTGTTATAATTATAGATCTTTACGTTTCTTTTCTTTTTCTATACATCCCCAGCTTGCTGGGGGGGGGGGGCAAAGACAGCTTGTTTTTCATTTTGGGGTCACCAATGATAAAAGTTTGAGAAATACAACATACAGACTAAAAAAAAAAAACTAACCCTACTTTCTGTGTATTCATGAAAAGTTTGCATGGCACAATTTTTTTAAAGTCAAGTTAGCAAGACTACATGCGTTTTAAAAATAGAAAATGATGATTACACCATTCAGTAAATTAGCAAACTCTATGAAACAAACAAAAGTCCACTTTCCTGTCAGTTTATTGTTTTATCAGTGTGAGTACAAATTAAAAAAATGCTGATTATTAGGTAGTAGACGAGAATACATGATATTTATAAATTAACAAAATTTTAAAGTAAATGGAAAAAGCAGGCAAAGAATAGTCAAAACTAAAAAGATTATTGAGTAGAATACCTTGTAGAATGTTTGTTATTTTTAATTTAAAAAAAAATAATTGCTTGTAGGGTAAAAAAAAAAAAAAAAAGTAAATAATAAAGAGAAATCAAAGAACTAAAATACATTGTGAATCAATCAATAAATGTGTAAACAGGTAAGACTTTGATTCAAAAGAGTTTGATTTTCAACTACATAAGAATGAACATAGTGGTCAAAACATATGTATAAACAGTTGAACTATTTCTGACAATGACACATTTTCTGATAAAAATCTTACTGTTCACTGAATGATGACTTCATTATAAATTACTATCACAGGCTGACCCAGGCAATCTGTCACTGTAATGACTTTCACAAAAACATACAATGTTATACTGTAAACTGGAATGTAAAATAAATCAACTTTGTACTAACATTAGCCATTCTTTGTAAGAAAATCAAAAATAAATCTCTCACACAGATTAACTCAATTTGCCTCTTTGTATTTTGTATCAACTAATTAAAAAAAAAATTATGAGCTAAGGTCAACATTTTTTGTTGATCATATATTTCTTCATTACATTTGCACACTTTTCATTTAAATATCACATGACTGATTCAAAATAACCATTTTAACTTGATACTTTGAGTCTAGGTTTTTTTTGTTTTTTTTCACAGTAGTCAGGATAGGAGATAGTGTGCATATACTTTTTGACAGTCGCTGACTTTCTGATTTTCATTTTGACACATCTGGAAAGATATAGGCCTATGTTCTTTACCTGTATGAGGACATGCATTCACTGCACTCACAGAGCACAGAGTTTTTGTCCAGACCTCTTTGAAGAGAGGATTTCAGCCTTGTCTTCACCCACAGTTTGATTTTTCTATTTATTACAAAGTATATGAATACAAGAAAAATCTTTCATTGTATTATCAATTAATCTCCACAATAGTAACATGGTTTTTGTTCATAACTTTCCACAAGTCAATTGAAACAATGATTGTCTTCTTTTTCCTCCTTAGCCCAGCCCACTATCTTGAAAAGAAACAAACAAGTATCAGAGCCTTTCATTGATTAGTATATACAGAGCTTTTAAATTAATTTTAATTAGTTTAATGAGTTCAAAATATATAAATAACTGTATAGGAACAAAGCCACAAAGTCGTAAAATCTATTGCAAGATATGACTCACTAAGAGATCAAATTTAATAGATGTCTACAATAATCACTAATAAATAAAATCATATTGGTTACAATAGTCAAGCAATAATGAAGTCCATAATAGTAATAAAACAAACCTGAGTTAAATCCTATACAAACAAAACTTGGGTAAAACAAGCAAAATATGAATAGACTGGAAGACAAAGTTTTAAAAGTAATTATTGCACTTATTGTATTGGTAAAAGAAACTCATTTAAAATCAATGGCAATAGTTTATATTGCAGAGTGCTAAAAACAAAATTATTACAAAAACTGTTTCAAATCATAGCCAAAAGGTTTAAGAGGAATGTAAAGGCATGATAATAAAGCTTATAACAACTGAAAAAAACCATCAAGAAACAACTATCATGAGATTTCTATCATTTGTGTCAAAAGTTACTTTAAAACTTTTTACTTTTGTATCACACTAGAAAACATATATATATATAAACTAAAATTGTAATGAAACACATGTCAAACCTAGATTTTCAAATCAATTGAAAATACTATTATCTTTAATAAAAACCTAACAAGGGAAAAAAAAAACTTAATTAAAACTTGTAAATAAAAGAAATTTAAAACTACCTATATCAACATTTGTAACTTATATAAATATACTTGAAGTGTCACAGACTAAACCATTCCTATAAATCTTACAGTTCTATGTGAGTTGAAGCTTCAATAGGTGTGGATTCTTGTTTTAATGATTGGGGTTCTTCTGAAGTGTGGACATGGTTCTTTCCCTCATGTAGTTGTAACTTGCGGATTTGAAGAAGCTGTGCTCTGGCAGCCTCATCTTCTTTCAGTAGTTGGTCTATTAATTCTTCCTTTTCAGTGTCATTGCTTTTATCTTGATCTATTGCATTCTGATTGGCTAAAAAAGTTGTTATGTTGATTAAAATATGCATGTGATATCATGAATGATAAGTAGCTAAATTTTAATTCAAACTTGTGGTGAAATAGTTAGTATTTGTTTATGTTCGTGGAATGTCATGAGAATGTGTTCACAACATTGATTTAGTGTGCTACTGTCCAAGTCTCTTTCGTCAGTTCATGTATCGTTCTAATTTAATATAGCCTTGTTTCAGGTTATTCTTCAGTGTTCTTTTATTTCTTATTACAAAACTATATTTTCCTCTCAGGGTGGATGGGTCAGAATAGTTCAAGTCTTAGAATTGAAATGAATCACTTGGCCCCTCAAAACATAGTTGGCATGTGAAGAAGGAAGGAAAGGTCAGAATATGGTTGTTTGTAAGGTAGTCTTGCAAGGGTAAGCCCATTATGGAGCAAAGGCATCTTCAATGGTAGCATTTGAGGAGCTCTAGATGCTAAAAACTACTTAAAGATAATAAGCACACAATTTTTTATTTTCTTCAAATTTTGATGCAGGGTAAGGTCATTCTCAGAATCACCCAAAATGTATTGAATCCAAGTCATTTTTAATATGCATTGCCAGTAAACATTTTTTCTTACCAGTGTTTTCAATTTCTTTGAGTGAATCAGTCATGGCCAGGAAGTCATAATATTTCCCTGGTGCATTCCATGATGCTTGCTCCAAATGTTCTGAAAAGAACAGTGCATAGATACAAACTGGTTTATAAAATACATGTATTCAGTAAAACAACAGAATGTCACAAAGTAAATACGTTAAAAACAATTTAAACATATCTATTTTTACTTACTAAGTAAAGCTACTGAAAAGGTTCATGGCTTTGATGCATGATATTAATATATGTTTTATACAAAATCTTTTTTATCATTAACTTATGTCTAGTGCCAAATAGCTCCACCAGGATTTCAAGTTAACACCCTCAGTTTGAAAGCCAAATAATTTACCAGTCAGCCACAGAATCAAATTTACTACTAAGATGAAAGCTATAATAGTTTCCTAAGGAGTAGGTTGTAAAATGACTCACTAGAAGGAGGGATCAGTCCTAAGAGTACATCTTTCAGCCAACTCGTGACTTCATCATCTTTCAGAAGTTTGCCAGCATAATTAAATACTTCAGCCTGTCTATGGTTGACTAAAGAGATCATAGGCAGAGTTGCAGTCCAGGCATAAGAAGATAATATTTTAATGCCTAAAGTTTTGGGTTGTCTGTCAAATTTAAAATATAATTTAAAAAATACATGCATAATAAAATGTTATTTTTTTTAAACAAAAGTTTACAGAAGATATGAACTGAATGTTATCTTTAAACAGACAGAAAGGGAATGAGCAATGAAATATGAATACCAGTGTGAATACAACTGATGCAGTTTGAAGATATGGTAATACAGCCACAATAAAGAGTAATTTCAACATACAAGTAGAGTTTGTGTTATTCAGAAAGTGACTTGACTGAGAAGTCAAGAAGATATAAAAGTCAAACCAATTGATGTGTTATGAAACCAATCAGAAGTAAACAAGTTTCATATGACAACAACATAACATAAAGAAAAAAAAAAGAAAAGAAACACAACAAAGCATCAACATTTCTCCATTGGTCTCTGCAAATACTGTACAACACAACTTGACAACTTGGGCCCCAAATAACATAACTCTTTAATGTCTAATAAATTCACAGCCAGTTTTGTACAATTGGCAACATGAAATGCTGACTACAATTGCTTCTCCATGGAGAACCCTACTGTCATATAAACTCTCTGTACCAAACTCAACTCTCTCTCTAGACATTGTGACTTTACTGGATTCTATTGTGCAGACTGACAGAAGTTTCATATAACATTCCAATTTTTTTGGTTAACGCTAACATATCGTTGGCCTGTGTTATCAGTGTCAACTTATTACACACAAGATTACCACTAGCAGCATTGTTTTCACAATAATAACAATATTTTAAGACATTTTTCAATGTTAAAAATTGATGAAAACAATATTTTAATAGAGAACATTTGAATTTAAATATCTCAACAGCTTTAAGAAAGAATGTATTAAGACTGTGATGGGCAGGTCACGTCTACAGAATGGAAGACCACCGCATCCCTAAACGACTCTTGTATGGCCAACTAAGCGAAGGAAAGCACTCGCAAGGTGGTCAAAGAAAGCGCTTCAGGGACACCCTCAAAGCTTCTCTGAAGGCGTTCAGCATAGACCCAGGCACCTGGGAGACAGAGGCACATGACAGAGCATCATGGCGTCGCGTTGTGAAAACTGGCGCAGAGGTTGCTGAGGAAAAAAGAACAACGCAAAAGAAAAACGCCAGAGAAGAAAAGCAAGGCAAACGACACTAGCTCCAGCTGGAATAACCTGCCCAGTGTGTGGCCGAAGATTCCTGGCTCTCATAGGTCTCACCAGCCACATGAGGAGGCATAAAACCCCAGTGCAAAGCCCTCAGCTCCTGGATGACAAAGTGGTCATCATCGAACCACGATGGACGAACTATATATATATATATATATTTATTAAAACTGAGAACAGTATTGTTATGCAGTGTGTGGGTGTGTTTCTATGGTGACAGTGGGAAGAGGTTAACTATGCAGTGTGACTGATGCATATTAAGTGGCAGTGTGGTCAGCGGTCTTAGGTAGTACAGACGATTCCAGAACGCCAGACTGTTTTATTGTTGTGAGTTAGACTTTGTTCAGAATACCATTTTATAATACAACTAAAGTCTATTATATTTATTTCATTTCACCTCAAGTTGAAGTTGTTTATATTGAACAGTGGTTTAGTTGTCTACCAACAGTTTAGTGCCACAAGCAACAAGACTGTTAACAAGTATAAAAGTATTACTTCATAGGCCAAAGCCTTGCTAGTTAATACCTGAGTTAAGAGCCAGGCCTGTGATACCAGAATGATATTAGAACTACAAGAAAAGAAGACTAATAGATGAATGTTACTTACGCATTCATTGAGCAGAAGATAACATTATCAAACTGTCCAGATAGAGCTATCTTAGTCATCATTTTCATTGCCTCTAAAGAAGCAGTGCTGTTTTTATCCACAAACAAGATTGCAAATGGTAGTTTCTTGGCAAACAATGTCGGGAAGTTGTTGATTCCTAGCTCTGGCTGTCAATAAAGTACATCTACTTACATAACTAAAATAAAAATAGTTTGATTTAAATGGTGCATACAAAATGAAAAGAAGAATAAACAATGGGATATGCCTTCCAAGTAGAGGCAATAGGGAGTGATTTTGAATTTGAAAAGGTGAGCAACCACTCTGTCTCAAAACATCATCAGTGGTGGTCAGTGTTGGTTCAGTGAATACAGCACACTACACAATGTTTGGTCATAAAAAAGAGTGGGAGAGGCACTCTTTTCTTTAGAGTACATTACCCCTAGAATTAGTAGATCTCATTTATTTCTTTTCAATTTTGATTTATAAATAGTGTATGTGTATTTTTAACAAAGTTTGCACATTTATAATTTTTTTCCAGAAGATTAAAAAAAGCCAGTAGACCTACTTTAGGCAGGATAAATGTGATGTGAAATCAATTTTCAGTTTCTTTTAGTATTGGAGATAATAGAGTAACAAAGATTGAAAGAATGCCCATGAAAATAAAAACAAATTTCTAATTCAGTCTGACTAAGAACTACCCAATTTTAAAAAATATTACTAGAGCAAGGAAGGCCTGCCTTTATTAACCAGGAATCTCTCTAATTAATGTGAAAATATGATAAACAAATTACATTATATTTTTTATGAACTAATATTTGAAGTTAATATGAAGATAAAAAATCAATAAAAGCAATAGTAAGATAGTGATGATATAAAAACCTTTTGGCTACTTGATCAGTGAAAATTTAAAAGCAACACTTTTTTTTAGAGCATTAGAAAAAAAGTGGAACAACATCTACACAGACATTAAAAAATTCATGCAAATTTTCTTAAGATAAAAACAATCTTTACCAGTGTTTTAAAAGTTGACATCCATGCAAAGTCTCTAAGAGTTTCTTCTGTCACATCTGTCAAAATTCTAATTGGTTTGTCAACATCTTGACGGTTATAGGCAACAACTGCTGGAACCATTACTCCATATTTTTTAGCACTAGGAGGCAAGCGATATAAGAAAACAAAAAGTTACTTTCTAGATCACATTTGCTCTACTCCTTTAGTACAAATAGTTATTTTAGACAAACAAAAAAGTTGCTCGCTGAAACTAACTTAAAATAACAAATGAAAGCAACATTCTGCAATCCAATAAATTAAGTAAAATTATAATTAATTATACTCAGCATTCAAAGAATAATGCTTTAATATGCAATTTTCCCATACTTATGACAGTCAATAAAAAAATATAATAATAATAATAACAATAATAATCTTTATTGTCCATATGGAAATTTGTCTTACAATTTGTGCATTACACCAAACAAAAAACATTATAACTATAAGAAACCAAAGTGTACATTCACACCAGACTCACTCATAATTTACATGTGACAAAGTTTATATCAGATTGTTCTTATTTAATGATTTGATTGCCAGGGGAACAAAAGAGTGTTTGTGTCTGTTTGTCTTTGCCATCAGTGTCTTGTATTTCTTTTGTGATGGTAAAATCACAAAATCCTGACACAAAGGGTGATTCTTTTTTTCAAGGATCTTGTTAGCTCTTTTATAGATGTTTGTCTCAAACAACTGCCCAAATGGGGTTTGTTTTTTGCCAATGATTTTACCAGCAGCATTTAGGATTCTATAAAGTTTATTTTATGATTAGATATTACGGGATTAATTGAGTGACTAAATGCACAAAATTACATATCAGGTTTAAGAATTATATGCTAATGTGGGTTTAATATAACCCAAGGCTAAGAGTGATTACATATTTAAGGATTATACTTACACAGATGCTACCAGTTTTTTGGTCACAATGCCAAAAGCAGTTACTGTAGACAAAGACTTTGCGACTTTTTTAAAGATCAGCCTCACTTCTGAAAATGAAATAATTTTTTATTATTCACAATAATCCAACAAGTAAAATTGTCTTCAGTGTGTTCTCATACATTGTTTTATTTAGCAATTTACCAGATAGTTAGTCACTTTGTCATAAGTACTACAGTTACTGGAGGCGCGGTGCTGAGCGCTAAAGGGCTTGGCTTTCAAACTGGGTTCCCGGGTTCAAATCCTGGTGAAGACTGGGATTTTTAATTCCAGGATCTTTGGGCACCTCAGAGTCCACCCAGCTCTAATGGGTACTAGACATTAGTTGGGGACAAAAGTAAAGGTCGTTGGTTGTTGTGCTGGCCACATGACACCTTTCTTAATCATGGGCCACAGAAGCAGAAGAACTTTACATCTGTCCCATAGATCACAGGGTCTGAAAGGGGAACTTTACTTTACTAACTACAGCTAGTAACACTTTGTCACAAATACTATATCTAGTAACACTTTGTCACAAGTACTACAGCTAGTAACACTTTGTCACATGTACTACAGATAGTAACAATTGGTCACAGGTACAAGTACTACAGCTAGTAACACTTTGTCACAAGTACTATAGCTATTAACACTTTGTCACATGTACTACAGATAGTAACAATTGGTCACAGGTACAAGTAGGCCTACTACAGCCAGTAACACTTTGTCACAAGTACACTATAGCTAGTAAAACTATGTGAAATACCTTTATTCTCCTTGGCTGCTAACAAGATGACTGAGCTAGGAGAATAGGAAGAGAAACTCATTGGAAAGTGACCTTTCATGAACTTGTCTACTTCTTCCTGTGTGTTTAACTTGACTGGACTTTTCAATTGAAGACTGAGAAACAAGAGATTTAAAAAAAACATGATTATTACAGAAGTACTACAAATCATTTTGTCATCTGAGTCTTTGATTTGTGTATCTTTTTCTTTAAAGAGATTATTGAGAAAAACTAAATTGTCTCAACAGTGCCTTTGTGTGGAAAAATGCTTGACAAAAAAAAAAAATAAAAAAAAAATTAAAAACATGTTTTTTTAAAATATACATTCGTTTATGAATTAAGTGATTGAGCTAATAATGTGAATATAATATCACAATCATGAATGGTTACCACAATTTCTATACCAAATGACTTGGCATCAATACAAAAATGAAACATTCAACATAATCATTGACATACTGAGCTAATTGAGGGTTTGGGTTGCAGAGCAAACAAACTACTAAGGATATGAATTATAAAAAAAAACAACTATTTCTAAGTCTAAGTATGAACAAAAACAATCATCTTACAGTATATAAGCAATGAGCACAGACTGTGAGTGCAGGTGACCTTTATATTCTTGCGGCTTCATACCCTTCTGGTAGATTCTCATCAGAGGGTATGAGGTAATATTTTGAGCTGCACAGAGATCAGTAGCATCAAAACAGTTAACCCTCATCAGGACATCAGAGCCAGAGAAGTTGGTAGCAGCCTTGGCCAGGTCAGACAAGAAAGCCATACTAACGTGATCAACTGAAATAAGGAAATATATCTACATCCGAAAAAACAGAACAATTTCATAGAATCTCACTTCAGTCTAAAAAATTATCCCCTGCTTAAGCAAATTATTAAATCTCATTTAAAAAAATAAAGAAGAGAGTCTACTTTAAGCTTAAGATGAAAAATGAACAGAATATATGATAGTATTTTTATTTAAAAAATGAGAACTTTAAAATAAGCATGGGAGATATGACATTTCACTTACATGGTAAGTAAAAGAGAACCAGTTTAAGTTGAGCTGAGTCAATAGCTGCAGCAAATGTTTCCTTGAACAATGGAGGCATAAAGCTTAGGTCCATGTCTTCCAGCTGAAGTCTAAACACAGCATCCTCGACTTCATCATCTTGTGTCTCCACTTAGCACAAACATGTAAAACAAAAATGTAATCCTATTATAAAGGATTGAATGCCCAATGCCAATAAGTTCTACACGACCTGAATCTTGGCCTTATATTGTGTTATTTAGTGTGTTTGCATGCTAACAAGGTTTTTCAATCTTCAGAAATCTACATGTGTGTGGTGTTCACACCAGATATTCCCCTCCCTCTATGATACATGAGAGTTTAAATGCTAAGGACCCATGCACAGATTGAAAACCTTCTAAATTTTTTAATGATACTTCAGTTTTGAGGCACTCCGCTTGTCTATGTACTAAGCTTAATCCGCTTGTCTATGTACTAAGCTTAAGTCATATAACATGACTAACTTGTTTACTTAATTATACTGATATCATAATATATTATCAACCTAAGAAACAAAACTGTAATGCATAAAAAACAAACTTTTTTCAACATATACATTTTACACATTTAATTATTTAACTATGAAGAGCCATTTTTAAAAATGTAGAAATAGATTAGGAAAATTATTCGTTCATGAATTTTGTTTTGTTTTATACATCTTGGGTGTTATAAAGGAATGAAGATTATTATGTCCTAGACTAAACTGCCCGCAGAATGGCAGGAGATGGAAGTAGGCAAAGTTCTAAATCATGACCATTGTAATGACAGTCCCAAGCCCATACCACATTACCTGGCACCCAAAAGAAATTAAAAAGGTGATGTAACTAATCTTTTATTCTAGTTTCTTAAAAGAAAGACACACCATTTGACAGAATTTTAAAAACCTTATATCAACTCATTCTGTCTGTCTGGTAAAAAGTGTGTACACGTTATTTCTTCCACACCAATTCTCGAATCAAGCTGAAACTTCGCACAATTATTCATGACATAGACAAGACATAAATTAATAAATAAAAAAACCCCTACTAATTAGAAAATTAATTACTGGTAATTCATTATTTTGTTTAATAGCAACAAGGGAAACTAATACTTTAGTATTCACAGATATGGCTAAATTTGTTAGGTTTAGTCCTCTTAAAATAATTGTTAAAACTATTTCTCCCTCACGCATTCTCCAATCAAGTTGATACTTTTAACAATTATTTATTGTGCCTAACACACAAAACATAAAAATCAATAAACAAAAATTCTCAATAAGTTAATTAATTATTGATAATTTTGTTTGATATTAAATATGGGAAATACTTTAGATATGCAATGTTTGTTTTTTTAAAAAAGGATTTATTATATTTTGCTTGTTTGTTCTTGAATACTACTCAAATGAATACAAAAAAACTTAGAGCTATTTTAGAAGTTTCATCTGTAATTAGTAATGTGTTTTATACAAATGCCCCTTTAAGCTTATTAGATAAAAAAAATAGTCATATATATGTAGAGATTATCGTTATTTAAAATTTTTTTTACAATACTATAAACAAAATATAAAGACATAATCAACAGAGATAGTAGATAATATGACTATTAATAACCAATAAACAAATGACTGTAGCTCATGATTTCATTTACCTTCTTCTATTAAGCTTTCACTGAAAATGTCTGTCTCAGGGGAGTGTTGGGATTTCTTCACAACCTCTGAGCTAGGCTTGTCTGATAGGTATATGGTAGCCTCAAGGAATTCTTGAGCAGATTCTAAAGACCATGGTCTGTTAATATAAGTAACCTCTCCTGGCTGGACAGATTCAAAATAGTAAAAACATATTTCTACAGAAGCAAAAAAAAAAAATAAAAATAAAAAATAAACCCCAAACAACTGAAGGAAACTGAAGGCACAAAAATATAAGCAACCCTGTCATTCAAATCAATGGTTTTTTTTTTGGGGCAGTTGAGTTTAAAGCTCTTTTGAAGTCTTTGCCATGGAAAAGTAGTATGATGTTCTGTTCAAGTGATCGACCTTCAAAGTGTTGACTTTATTTGTTTGTAGATATGATAGAACCTGATGAAAGGGAGACAATTGTGTGAAGTGTTCATAAAGAAATAGTTGGCAGATTTCTTAAAGGTGGGAAACACTGTCATGATGTAGATGTGTGAAATTGAACCTATATAGATGGACATTTTGTGTATGTTTGTATCCCATTCTTAGTTGAAAGATATGGCTGGTACTATGTGGGGAGTAAGTTGATATTGTTCTGTTTATTAGGCAATTTTATTTCTTTGTACAAAGCTTGGACTTACTTCCAAAGGCACACGACTACTTTTGCTGTTGATCATTTCCTAAATAGTGTCATGATTAATACTTTTATCAATTCCCAGAAATTATCAAAGAAGGCAGTAAAGGTTATAATCAAGTGGTAGAGCCCAAGCTGTCAGGGTGAAGGTATAATCCTTCTATTATCTATGAGGACATTTGTGTTACTTGGATTAGACTGGTTATCCATCAGCAAGGTAAAGTTTACTCTGATATGAGGTACTCATAAGAACAAACACAAAACTGGGTGGGATGTGTGTCAAAAAAACCAGCAAAACTGTGTGGGATGTGTGGCAACAAAACACTTGACTACCTGTCCAAGGGTCTCAAGATCAAATCATATCTCAAGCAGAGTTGTGTATGCTTAGTGCAGCATGGAAACCTCTGATACTTATCTCAAGCAGAGTTGTGTATGCTTAGTGCAGCATGGAAACCTCTCAGATACATGACTCAAGCAGAGTTGTGTTTGCTTAGCAGCATGGAAACCTCTCAAATACCCCCTCCCTTTTCAACACATAAGGAAAAAAACCCACTAAGAATGCTATTGCATGAAAGATGCCCTAAAGAAAAGCACACACAAAAAATGATCTCAAGTAAAAATCCTTACCATGCATACCAAGATTATTATTGAACAAAGTTTCTACTACCTACCCACACAGTAATGGCAGTACGTGCCATCTTCAAAACTAACTTAGTGATATTATAAGAAGTAAACCAACGTGAAAACAAGAAGCAAACTGTTGATACTGTCTAGCATAAAGCTACTGCCCAACACACTCTTTAAAAATATGTACATTCAATAACCATGCATATAAACGAATATTCTGGATCAACATAGAAATAAAGTTGTCAACATAAAAAAAAAACCTTATTAAACATGAACTACTAACTTCAACTGTCAAATATGAGCTACTAAAATATCCCATAGAGTTACAAAACTAATGTCAGCTCATTTCCTCTTCTACCATTCTCCATAAGCCAAAAATGTATCAATCCACTGAATACCAACTACTGTAGGACTAGGATTGAACATTGAAGATTGTTATGTTAAACTTCATTAACAAACCTTTTCTAAGAAAGCTATATTAGGAATGCTTCCCTGGTATCCATGCTCTTGAGCAATCTTTTTATTTTTCTTTTTATCCCTGGGCATGTGAGGAAGGAGAAAAAAAAACAGTTCTGATTAGTTCACAAATAAGCTGGTTCTTAAAAACTAAAAGAAAAAACCATTTATGTTATTGGATTGATTTCTAAGCTTTGAATGATAGTTCAAATATGAATATATATATATATATATATTACTATGTCCTAGCTCAAACTTCCAGAAGGACAAGAGGGGATAGTATCAGACAATGAGAAAATTGGAACCACCCTCATCATAAAGAGATTCACAAGTGCATACCATATGACCAGGAAGCCATCCAGCCATGTTTTAAGTAAGAAAAAAAAAGGAAATAAAAAAACACATGTTGTATGGTATAAAATTTAAAACTTCTTAGAGAAAAATAGGCCTGCCCAAAAAAATCAGGAAGATTTAGCGGGCATTGAAAAAAATTGCAGTCTGACTTAGCTGCTTTTCCAATTGTTTTAAATGAGGGATGTAATAAACAGATATTTCTTTGTCAGCACATGGTTCATAGACAGATAGAAAGAAAAGCAAAAAAAAATAAACAAATAAAAAAATATGCTGACAAAGACCTTGAGTGCTCAAATAATGTAAAGCTCTTTTTAGAAGTGCTAAGAATTTTCAAGATAACATCCAACTAGATAGGTAAATAAATTATTTTAGTTAAGATTAATATAAATGACTAGATTAAAACTGATGTGAAGTGAAAGAAAAAATATTTTGAAATAACATTTGAAATGTAAGGTTAAATTTTAAAAAGAAATCCTGGAAACTACTAATGGCTTCTATAGTACTAACATATTTAATACTACTAGTTTAGCATGTCCCCTAACAAAGTGAGCTAATTCTTGAACATCTTTCTCAATCATCTGGTTGGAAGTCTCTTCTGTGTATACAAATAGGATGGGGACACTTCCTGGCATTTCCAGAAGGGCTAGAGCATCTTTTGAAGGAGAATAGTACTGGAAATGAAAACATAGTATTATTATTACAAGTACTTCTACTAGTTGCATGCTTACAGTAAAAACGCCTGTGTTACTAATTGATGAAAATGAAACAAAACTATGTCCATAAATAAAGTAAGAGAAGTGAAAGTAATTTAGAAAAACACACGAGTTAAACATTTAAAAGGAAATGTAATATGCTTAAGTAGGCTTTGAGGAGATGTGGTATGGCTTCTGAACCTAGGGGTCTCAAGTTGGGCTCCAGGTGAAGACTGGGATTTTGAATTACAAGATTTTTAAGACATCCTTGAATTCTAATAGGTGCCTGACATTAGTTGGGGAAAGTAAAGGAGGTTGGTCATTGGGCTGGCCAAATGACACTCTCGTTAACTGCCATAGAAACAGATGAAATTTACATCATTGCCCCAATAGATTTGAAGGTCTGAAAGGAGTACCATTACCTAAAAAGACTTTGTCTGAAAAACTATTAGACTAGAAACACTAAACTCAGTTTCTTAGATTTGAAAATGCATATTGATTAAAGATCAAGTAAAGTTTTCAAGTGTCTTAGGCAGGAAAAAAACAAATTTATTTCTACCAATACTGGTTCTCCTAGAAGTCTGATGAATGTAGCAATAGCAGCCAAATTTGTGTCCCCTTTGTACATAATATTGTCACAATCTCCAGACTGTAGTTGCTCATGAGTGGAAGTAGAACAAAACATGGCCCAGATGGCAAAGGTAGATTCTGAATTGATGCTATTGGCATTTCTGGAAACAATTTTTCAAATGTTTAGTTTGCGAAGCCTAAGAGCAATGATTAAGCAGACATTAAAATGAAGTAAACAGAACAACTTCTTTAGCCCCAATGTAAGGATCTTGTTTGTAGTCATTTTTAAATTTAGTTTCTAATCCTGAAAAAAATATGTGCACAATCTTATTTATTTATCTATTTAAACTCATAGAAACTTTTACAGGCCTGAGAAATATTGGACACCCCCCCCCCCCCATTGTTTTCACAAAGCTTATATCAACTGTCTGTCTGTCTGCTAAAAAGTGTGAAGACGTTATTTCTCCCACACCCATTCTCGGATCAAAGCTTAAACTTCACACACTTTTTCATTGGCATAGACAAGACATGAATAAATTTAAAAAAAAGTAACCAATTAGTCAATTATTACTGGTAATTAATTATTTTGTTTGATGACAAGGGAAACTAATCCTTCAGTATTCACAGACATGCCTAAATTTGCTGAGTTCAGTCCCTTTAAATAATTATTAATGCTATTTCTCTCTGATCAAGTTAATACTTCAAACAATTTATTCTACCTAACAAAATATGAGTCAATAAAAAAAAATCTGTCAATTAATTATTGGTAATTAATTATTTTGTTTGATATTGAATAAGGGAAATAGCTTGTACATTATTTATATATTTTTAAGGGCAGAGTTCATCCTCTTTAGATAAGCTTCTACACTTCTCCATTTTTATATAATAATTTAAAACAATTTAAGGTCTTACAGTATATTACAATCTAGAGCAATAAATATGACAGTAGTGCTATACACGAAATATCTATGTGCAAAAACAGATATGAAATGGGTAACTGAAAGGTATTATACTACAGTAGAGGTACACCTTCTTTAATTTGTATTGAAACATGCAGCGCTTTTTTTGTGATGGTACGCACCGGTACGGCATACCAGCCAGCACCTTTTTCAATATGGGGAAAAAAATTATTACTTTTCTTGTATTTTAACGTTTATGATTAAAACATTATTAGTTAAAAGTAGGCAATCTATCACTGAGTACCGGCACATAATCACTGAGTACAGGCACCTATTATTTTACAAAAAAAGCACTGGAAACATGTAATAATGTTTTCATTTCCCTTTAGGCAGTGTAGTTAACATAAATACTGTTTATCTCAAGGTGGGTTTTAAAACCAAATATAAAACAAGACTTGCCTTATGTACATAAAATTTAGTGTGTACAAAATGATATTAGCCAAATATAAAAAGGGAAACAAAAAAAACAACATATAATTGTAACCCAATATAGATGAAGTTTATTAAAAAGTATGTTTTGAAAACTTGTACAACATAGTGCATCAAATGGTATGTGTGAGTTTAACAAGGGAGATACTATCTTGCAAGGTTATCAAAGACTTAAGTAGGCCTATGTAAAAGGAATAAAGGAAATAAAAAACTCACTGTAGCCCTTCTGTAACTTTTGTTTCAGCAGTGAAGGCAAAGTTGTAATTATCTTGATAAGCATAAGCTACCTCCGCAAATATACGATGCTCTATAAATAGGAAGAAAAATTGAAATACTAGGATAGTCACTAAAGATAATGTAGCAAGAAACATCTACTGCTCTAATTACTTTCAGTAACACACTAGTTACACATACTTACAATTGTATTTTTACATTTCATTTTTTTAAATCTATATGAAGCATATTTTCACCTATTCAATCTTAACATTTTTTTTTACACCTAGTGCTTTATTTATTTTTTTTTTGCTTGTGAGATATAAATCATCAGTTTCTGAAGCTAACTACTTTCAAGAGAAGTTCAGACAGCACTACCAAAAGCTGTCCAACCCACTTAGTACCTTGCCTTTTTCTTTCCCAGGATGTATCTGATTTGATCTGACTTCTAGCTTCTAGCTTTATTTTTATCAGGATTTAAACTCAATCAGGATTCAAACTTCAGACTATCATCTAACAGCTATTAGAACAACAGTTCTGCTACTCTGTCCCATATTTTCAATGTATACAAACACTGGAATAAGAGGATAATTATTTTTATGTGCTCACCTCTTGTTCCACTCAAAGGAAAGTAAGCGAATATCAAGTCTTTGACCCCAATAATCTTACTCTCAAGATTCATCCTTTCTAGGCGACTCAAAAGAACTGGAACTTTATCAATGCTAAGTAAGCTGAAGAGTAAATTAATTTGCACAACAGTATATTATTTTCATTATGTAATTAGGGTAATTAATCATTTTACTTGACAAGACTTTTTTTTTTAGAGATAGATAGATAAAGAGGGAGAGAGAGAGAGAGAGAGAAAGAGAGAGAGAGAGTAAATAAAAGATGTAATATTGTTTCAGTATATTTTGATTAATTTTTTGCTGATTTCACGCTTAAAATAATTTTCAGGTTAAAATTCGTTTAAATTGAAAAAAATTAGCAATGTGAATGTAAAGATGCTTTTTTTATGGAGAGAGAGAAAGAAAGAGAAAGTGAGTGAAGGAGGAAAGACAAGAGAATAATAGATACATTATCCATTTAGAATATTTTGATAATCTTTTTTACAGTGTTAATTTGATTTTACACACACGCACAAACACAATTAAATTGTGTGTTAAAAATTTGTAAAAATAATTCTTAAAAATGAGGATTTTATCTTTGATATATTGAAAAAAAAACTATACAATCATCAATGTTTAAAGCACATACTTACTGGATAGAGTGTGCCATGATAGATTCAACATCAAACAAAGTTTCTAAGTCTAGCTTGAGCAAAAAATTTCCATTTCTGTTGATAGAAAGTAAAACAACTGAGCATTCTATAACTAAGTGTAAACGGTGGATTACATTACCCATGATTGAAAACCAGTCAACACCTGACTCCATACGTACTTGAAAGTGAAAAAGTTTTTCCTCACATCTTTCTTGGCACAATATTCTGTTTCCTCTGTGTGAAGTAAACAATCTAACTGAAAAAAAAATAAAATGGGGGCATTTTTAGATGAAATGTTTTTTCATTTAGCTTCCTATAAGCATCTGTACAAATATCTGTTAAATAACTAATGCAGAAATTATGAATTTGTTCCACATTATGTAATAATGAAAGAAACAATATGAACATGAATTTAACTGGAGAGCTATGCCAACATTAATTTTAAAAATAGGAAAGACCTTAGAAAAGTTAATCAAAGTTTGGAAAAAAAAAAGAATGTACAGAAAAGAATGTATTAATTGGGGTTGCCTCCATGAACAGTGAGTACTTCTCTCACCCATCTATCAGATAGCCACTTAAAACAGTAAAAACAAAGACCAGTTCAATTCTTCAGTTCTGTGTGTAATATTACAAAACTTGAAACTCATCATTTAGTCACCTAGCAGTGGTTCATGTGACTTCTTAGTAGTCACAATGGGTTTGTGTAGATCAAACAATGTGATTGAATAGATTATAGTAGAGTTTTTTATGTTTGGATTTTATATAATTATCTTTCCATAAACAATATCTAATCACTCAGACAATATCATTATGCAGGAGGTATTAAAGTAAAAGAAACTCCAACAGAAATATTTTTTATATGAATACAAAACTTGGAATCACTATGATGATGAACACACTTCAATAATTTACAATACAATTTAATTTCAACACATTTACTACAGTCACTGAGGCCCAGAACAGTTGAATGCATCTCCTTATATAGTCTCTACAATCTATATCTTGCCATTCCTTCTCAAACTATCTAAGCTATTCTAACACGCCTGGAAATTAATTTTAAACCAACTTGTAAACAACATACAGCCATGACCTTGCAAATACACTGTTCTAAAAATTAATCACTGAAAGATAAACACACGTTTTTCAAATAAAACTTTGAAACTTTTACACAATACATGACAAATAGGTTGATTCATCGGAATAAGCAAAATTAACCTACAATCCAACAGCCTTATAGAAATTCCTTAATTACAGCAACAGAAACCTACTCAATCACCAGAAAATGTCAGCCAGACGTAGGAGTTGGGTTGACTGATGAATGTCTTAAAGCACTGTTAAGTTTCTAGTCTAAACATCTCAAGAGAGTGCCTAGCTGCTCACTATCATTAACACCAGAATGACGAATGTTAAACTACTTAAAAACATTCAAACATTAAATTTGATGCTCACCACAGCTATTTTTATATTGTAAGACTTTAAATATTTGGCAGCATTTTCCATCTCATCAAAGAGACTTTTTAGAGTAGAATAATAGGTTTCTGTAATAAACAAAAATACAATTTAGTGAAATCATATCAACGAAGGACAATTTTTAATATTTAAAATGCATTTATACATATGTTTAAGAATTATATAGAATAATGAAAAAATCTAACATCTGGTAAAAAATAATGGAATTTATATGTTAGACTTTGGCAGTTTCAGAAAAAAGGGTTAGGGATTGAACAAAATCTACCACAAACACATCATTTCTAAATTTATCTAATCATGAATTTTCATTTTCACATGATAGAGTCTACGACATTTTTAAAACTCAAACTCGTACTGTGACTGTGAATTTTTCTGTACATCAGATTGTCTATAGCTAGAAATAAGTGTTGCAAACTTTTCTCATCTATCATTACATTTGTTTTTGCATATTTTGAGAACTATTTTACATTACTTTTTATCTCCAAACGATTTTAATTTTGAAAGCTTCATTCTTACTCACTTTGTTTTTCCTTAATGTGAAAAACTTCTATTGTCTCTGTTGTTTACTTACTGATATCTCAGAATGTTTACTCTCTGAAAACAGAGACTAATTCTCCAAACTGCATGAGGTAACATTATAATTACACACGATAAAGTCAAATTTCCTGTGAAAAGTAAAAAGTTTCGAATATGTAAATTTTCTTTAAACAGCACTTACCACTAGCAATGAAGTAGATGTGCAACAATGTTGAAGACTTGCTGAGTTCATCTATTTCTGAAGGTTTAATAAAATAAACATTTTTAAACTCATACTGTGTCTGTGACTTTTTCTGTACATCTGATTGTGTTTCACCAAAAACTGTGGTTCCTGCTATCACAAGACACATATATAGGCTAGCCAGCATCATGAACAGTTACCAGGATCCAGCTGTAAATATTAAGCAAGTTGAAAATGGCATGATACCTAATCTTTACAACATTAAAATTAAAAAAAAAAATTAATCCCAACCTTAGGGAATAACAAACAGCCTTTTTAAAAAAAAAAAAAAACTTCTCTGAGGGAAAGAATTGCAAATCGCTGACATAAATCTCAATATTGCATGAATAAGCCTCTTTTTTTTTCTATATAAAACAAAATTAATAAGCTACCACCAATTGATTCATCACATTAATTGTTTGTTTTTTTTTATTGATTCTTAAATTGTCATGAACCATGAATAATTATGTGAAATTTCAACTTGATCTGAGAATGGGAAGTAGGAAAAAATAAGGTGTACAAAACATAATAAGGGAAATAACACATACATAAATAACATATACAGCACATTTGTCAATAAGTAGCATTTATTTCCCTTGATCAATATTAATAATAATTAATTACAACGCTTATATCAACTCACTCTGTCTGTCTGGTACAATTTTTAAACACATTATTTCTCCTACCATTCTCAGATCAAGTTGAAACTTTATACTTTATAATTATTTACTTATAATTTAACCAATTAGTTAATTAATTAATTGTAATTTGTTGTTTTATTTGATATCTCAAACAAGAGAGAAAAATTTTATTTGACTGAGGTGGTGGTATAAGCTGAATTAGTCCCCCTTGTAGGTGGCCACTTCAAAATAAGCTTGAAACAAACAATAGATAACTTATACAATCTTCCAGTTTCATACACACCTCCTAGTAGAGTAGCTAGAATGTTGGCTTGAGTCAGAGTCATGAGTCACCCAGATATTCCTTTCTTTCTTCATTGCGCCCCGCCCCCCTTTTTCCCAACTGGTCCAGATAAGTGATAGGATCATAGAGTATTGAGAATGCTAAAAGCATGAAATAGCGCCAAACAAAAACAATTGGTAAAATTATTTCTAATCTCACACATTTATTGTTGTTGGTCGAAATCTATTACAAACTTAATTACATGACTGATCCAAACTAATTGATACAACTACGCTTTGTATTTTTTTAAAAAGTATTTTTTGATGTTTTACTTGTTGTAAAGTATTTTTTTTAATTTTGCTTTTTTTTTTTTAACCAATATTTTAAAAGCGACATGAAGGTGTTCCATTTGATTCCATACTTAATGTATGGTATTAGCAGATAACAACATGGCACCCTCATGGAAACATTTGACTCCTGTCAGCTACCTCAATACTTTATACATAGCATATGGTGAGAATATAAGAAAGGCTCATAAACCCCAATCACATCTGCTATATCTGTCCAGATAGGATTTCATTATTTTCAAATCTGAAGGAAAATCCCAAACATATAAAACAAAGAAGTATGCATGTCATGGAGACTTCTCAAATTTAAATGTGCTGATCTATACTAGAAATATAAATGACTCCCACAGGGGTGAGAAAGGGGGAGATTGACTGCTCAAAGAGTCAAGACCCTGAAAAGCTTTTATGATTTCATTTATTCTAGTTCAGCGGTTCTCAACCTTCTTATCTCCATGACCCCCTAATACAATTCTCCACTATGTGGCGACCAACAGCCGAAAAATTGTGTTCGTTTATAGCCCTATGTAAATTTTATTTAGCCATTGTTATAAAATTATAATCCTAATGTGTGTTTCTGATATTCATGATGTACTTTCATTATTAGAAACTGAACATAGCATAAGTTTTATTTAGTGTAAAATAAATTAGTGCTTACATTTTTTTGAAAGTGTAAAGTTTTTTTTAACTGTATCTTTTATGAATTTCATTTATTTACTTTTCTATTGCATGTTTACAATATTCATGCTGCATACTTAACAGACAATTTAAAAAGTATTGCTAAGCATGGAAAACGTACAGTAAACTACATTGCTACAAAATTGATGCAACATTTTTTTCAACCACGCCAAAATTAGTGCCAAGGTCTAACTTCTGTTTCTCTAGATTAGGAATTCTTGGGGTAGTCTTTGTAAGAGCAGAACAAATGTCATCTGCATCAAGTTTATTTCTGTATTTGGCTTGATAATTAACTAACAGGCTGAAAAACTATGTTTCACAAAGATATGCTGTTGGAAATGGAAGACATTGCTAAAAAAATCTCAAATAGAACAGAAAGAAAGCAAACGATTGATCCAGAATTGTGTAACTGGCATTGAAGAGAAATCATATTTTGCTGCATTCCTATTGATGTAATGGTTGTGGCATGAATCAAACAGTGATTTACAATGACTTTTTCTGGTGACTCATTTTGTAGATCTTTGAAACATTGAAATCAAGATGGAGATCTAAACAAACATGGAGCACCATCTGTGTAGTCATCACAAATATTTTTTCAAGATGTCTTTTACTTTTCCAAAAATGAACCAACTTTGTCAATTGCATCAAGTGCTTTAGAGGTCATTTCAAGAGTTTTGCAAAATGAAAACTTGTATTCAATAGAATTGCCATTATGTATATATCTCATGTAAACCAGTAATTGTGAACAATTTACAAGGTCTGTGGATTTAACAATCTGGATGCTAAATATTTGAAAAGAAGCAGATATCTTTTCCTGAATTACCTGATTGAAAATATCAGCAAATATGTCAACATTTTTCTTCTATGAACTGTGTCCGATTAGTGTCTCATTAGATATTGAAATTGCACTAAATTTATTAATGAATTCGGCTCCAATCATAACTCGAGCAATGTATTTGGCTGCTGACAATAACTCATTGGTGATGGTTTTAGGTTTCAGAGCTCTGGCGATTCTGAGAACCACTAAATAAGAAGCTTCAATAGATACTATGTTTTATTTATGGTACTTGCCACCTAAGTCAAGTCTGGATTTAGACTCCGTCAGCATTCAAAACTGAAATACTGGATGTCCTTATCAGCAAAGCTCGGACATTTGTTCAGCTCCTTACATTTTGAAGAGCAGAACTTCATTATAAATGACGTATTGAAGTGTAGCTATTGTTTCATAAATTGTATGATGATAATTTAATCTGAGTAATATTCCTGTATGCCAACTATGGTTAAATATGCAAGAAAAAAAATTATGATGAAAAATTTACAAAAAAAACCCACTTTCCCAATGGTCTTTGGTAACCCCTAACTAATGTGACTCACAGGTTGAGAACCCTTGATCTAGTTAATGATGGATCTTTAGACAGAGAAGTGAGAGAAAGGTCAAACTCTTGTATCCTGGTCATTGGTCAAAATACTTTTCTTGGTCAAGGGACACTATGGCCTTTCATTCATGTCTTTTCTTGAAGGAGTCAGTAGTTAATGAACAGATATTTAGAACCTTTTAATTGTACATATCAAGCAAAAACAAAAAGAATGGGGATTGAGGAAAAGTATCTGAATATAATGATAATATGTTGCAAATTAGTTATGTTTGAAAAAAAAAATCAGTCTAGCACACATTCTAAGGATATTTATATTGCCTAGATGTGTGAATGAAAACAAGACTTATATTTCTAGGATACAAGTCACTATTTTTTTTTTCCATTGCTATTATAATTCATCTCAAAGCTTAGGCTATTCTTTAAAATGTCTTTAATCACTTACAATAACATTAGACCTATTGTTATTGCTAATAGTGATAATAAAGACAAAAATCAAGTGCAAGGTGTGAGTTTAAACAGAGAAGCAAAGATAAATAAAAATAATGAAGACAAAATATTTCAGACATAAAGTTGTACATCCACCTGTCACCTAAATAATAAAACACATAGGGCTGTTAGCACAAACTGCCAGCTAAAGCAAAAGGTATTGATTATTTTTTTCAGGTAATGAGCTTGCCAACTGTTCCTCTCCACAAACATGTGCAGCTCCTGCTATAATATATCTTAATATCTCTTAAACAAGGTGTGGGCAAACTATGTCCCAACTATATGTGGCCCACCTAAGAATTATGTAATTAGAATTCACTCTATATTTCTGCAATTAATTTCTTTTAGATTTAAAAACCATAGTTACTAAAAGTTACTGTGCCATAAGTTTAATATTTGTTTAGCAATTCTAATTATGTTTCTTTGCGGGTTTTTGATGCATTGATACCTTTTCGTTCCTTAAAAAAGAATAATAGCAGGAACAATAAATTTTAATAAATTTCTGCTCAACAAAACAGATTTTGATTTATTTAAACCTTGTATAAGAAAAGAAAGATAAGGATGAATGTCTTGTATTCAATGACAAAAGTAAAATTAAACAAAAGTTAATGCTACAAGTGAACCCACTCCGAAGCTATGTTACAAATGAAACAAACTTTTTTAGATAGCTAAGTGGACTCTAATCAGCAAAGGCATCCCCAGTGTCAGCCTTTGCAGTTTTATAATGGTTTCATCCAGTCCTTAATCACACCATTTCCAATAAAAGGTATCATTATCAGCTATGTGGGAATCTAGCAGCTTTGATGATTTTCTTTGTCATTTTTGCAGGAATCTAGTTAGTTATTTGGATTTATTTTTTTAGCTTTTGTGGGAATCTAGCCATGATGATTTTTTTTCTCAGATTTTGAAGCCCCCTTTCCCATCTAGCCTATTGACAAAGCTTCAATGATGTCAGTGAACAGAACAGAAAAAAATATGTGACAGAATTTCTTTAATTGAGGTTAAACATATTTTTTTCCCAGAAGACATCCTGTCAAGCCACAGGTTTTCCTGGTTGACTCAGACAATCCATTCCATGATCTAATAGCACTAGGGAAGAAGGAGCATTTGTATGAATTGTCCTAGCATATGGAACAAGGAATGTGCTTCTATCTTTGTCTTTCTGAGAATTAAATTAGGTTTTAGTTTTGTATTTCAAGATTTTGGTTCAGTGTTTTATGTATATATTGCTACTTTACTTGTAAGTCTTCTATCCTGTAGAGTTTCTAAATTTAGGGATTTTACTAAAGGTGTTACTCTAATCAAATGTGAATATTTGTTTGGTATGAATCTCACTGCTCTATTTTGTGTCTGTTCCAGTTTCTTAATGTTTTCTTGAGCTGACAGTTATGCACAAATTGTTAGACAAATTTCCTTATAGATAATGAAGATTCTTCTTCTTGGCCTAACCAAAGTTAAATAACATTTTAGTTTTGTTCTTATTTGATGTATAGAAATTTCTTTTACATGTTTCATATGCTTTAAATTGCAAAGTAGACTTAATCTAGATTTCGATTTATAGGTATTATTATATATAATACATATTCTTCTTCTTCTTCTAGCCAGCTTTTTGCTGCTGAGCTGTGAGCTCTTTTGCAGACTGTGCCAAGGAAAAAAAGTGTGCTGTTCTCTTCAATTGTTCAGCACTGCAGCACAGAGTGTTGGTTATGTTGGACTGTAGAGGTAGTAGGGTCTGCCTAAGGTGGATTAGGAAGGGGCATTGAAAGTGGATATGGTTTACTGTTTCAATATTAAATATATATATAGATAGATCTATATGAATTATATTATGTATATATATAATCATATATAATTATATATGATTAGTATATAATATAGGCTACATATATATGAATATGAATATCTATTTCTATAATTCTATACTGTCTATACTAATATTAAAATATCAAATTATATAGTATAGTCTTCTATCTAGTATAATAATCAAATAAATAATATAGATATCTAAACCAGATCTATCTAGATTATTTATTGAAATTCTTACTATATTATACTATATAATTATAGATCAAGATGTAATATTAAATATTATTAATTTATATAATATAGGTCTAATTACATCATAAATTCATTTTTAGCTATTAGATGTACCCAGCCAGCAAAGCTACCTGTTCAGGCCCGGGCTGAGTTAGGGGCCCGCACGGGGAACCGGATATTCGTGCGGGGCAGTTTTTTCCTTTCCTACCCCGTCATGCGCCCATTCAAAACCCCCCTCAGATGAATGGGGCCCGTAAGTAGCAGGGGATGGAGAGATTCGCCCCATTGTTTCACTGCTGGGCGTCTGCTGGCGGTCTGAATTTTGCGTAATACAGTTAAGGTCCCACCACCTTCCCCCTTCTCGTCCTACTGGCAAAGAGTGCCCTCCCCGCCTCGCTCTTATCTCGGACGAGACCGTCGGCCAGGAAACTCGTTGCGTAATGAAATTCAAGAGGAGACAAAAAAAAGAGCTCAATATAATTGGTTCGGATAGTCTCCCATTTCATTATAAACACAATAAACTCATTGAATGTTTTGTTATTTTTTTATATAAACTTTTTATTGCTTCGTTTTTTTTTTTTTTGTTTTTTTTTGTTTGTTTTTTTTTTTTTTGTTTTTTTTTACATTAAAATATTTCGTTTTAATATATATGTATATAGCTATGAAATAAAAACAAGTGTTTTATTGTTATACAATATATAAGGACGATTCTTTTGATTTAATAATTTTAACTATATTTTTTGATATTTTAAATTTATCAGAAAATTTTTTACGAACAATATAAAAACTGATGTAAACGCTGCATACAATAACTGTATCCCTGATAGCAAAATTTTCGGGCCCGTTAAGGACCCCCAATTGGGCCTGCCCATACTAACCACATGGGCCCCAATTGGGGGAAGAACTCGGCCCTTAAGGTTGAGTCTGGGCTCAGTCAGTGGCCACAGAAAATCCCCTTGTGAAATCCGTGTGGGACCAGTAAGGGAAAGGACTTGTGGGCCCCAATAAGGCTATAGATACTTGGCCCTTTGGGGAGAATTAATGAAAGCCCAAATGGGGCCCTTAGGGGTCGAGTCTGGGTGAAATCAGAAGGCCAAGATGACGCCGTGATGGAAACCTCATGGGGCCAGTACGGGGAAAACATTAAGGGGCCTGAAAGGGCTTAAAACATGGGTTCGATTTTGGGGATGAACGTTGGCCCAAACGGGTGCCCTTAGGGCTGAGTCTGGGTTCAGTTAGGGGGCCCAGATGAAGCCCTGATGGAAACCTCATGGGGCCAGTACGGGGAAAAATTGAGGGGCCTGAGAGGGCTAAACTCATGGGCCCCATTTGGGGGATGAACGTTGGCCCAAACGGGGGCCCTTAGGGCTGGGTCTGGGCTCAGTTAGGGGGCCCAGTTGAAGCCCTGATGGAAACCTCATGGGGCCAGTACGGGGAAACATTGAGGGGCCTGCTAGGGCTAAACACATGGGCCCCATTTGGGGGATGAACGTTGGCCCAAACGGGGGCCCTTAGGGCTGAGTCTTGGCTCAGTTAGGGGGCCCAGATGAAGCCCTGATGGGGCCAGTACGGGGAAAACATTGAGGGGACTGCTAGGGCTAAACACATGGGCCCCATTTGGGGGATTAACGTTGGCCCAAACGGGGGCCCTTAGGGCTGGGTCTGGGCTCAGTTAGGGGGCCCAGTTGAAGCCCTGATGGAAACCTCATGGGGCCAGTACGGGGAAACATTGAGGGGCCAGAAAGGGCTAAACACATGGGCCCCATTTGGGGGGTGAACGTTGGCCCAAACAGGGGCCCTTAGGGTTGAGTCTGGGCTTAGTTAGGGGGCCCAGATGAAGCCCAGATGGGGCCAGTACGGGGAAAACATTGAGGGGCCTGCTAGGGCTTAACACATTGGCCCCATTTGGGGGATGAACGTTGGCCCAAACGGGGGCCCTTAGGGCTGGGTCTGGGCTCAGTTAGGGGGCCCAGTTGAAGCCCTGATGGAAACCTCATGGGGCCAGTACGGGGAAACATTGAGGGGCCTGCTAGGGCTAAACACATGGGCCCCATTTGGGGGATGAACGTTGGCCCAAACGGGGGCCCTTAGGGCTGAGTCTGGGCTCAGTTAGGGGGCCCAGATGAAGCCCTGATGGGGCCAGTACGGGGAAAAATTGAGGGGCCTGCTAGGGCTAAACACATGGGCCCCATTTGGGGGATGAACGTTGGCCCAAACGGGGGCCCTTAGGGCTGGGTCTGGCCTCAGTTAGGGGGCCCAGTTGAAGCCCTGATGGAAACCTCATGGGGCCAGTACGGGGAAACATTGAGGGGCCAGAAAGGGCTAAACACATGGGCCCCATTTGGGGGATGAACGTTGGCCCAAACGGGGGCCCTTAGGGCTGGGTCTGGGCTCAGTTAGGGGGTCCAGTTGAAGCCCTGATGTAAACCTCATGGGGGCCAGTACGAGGAAAACATTGAGGGGCCTGATAGGGCTAAACACATGGGCCCCATTTGGGGGATGAACGTTGGCCCAAACGGGTGCCCTTAGGGCTGAGTCTGGGCTCAGTTTGCTTCTAGTTTCTCTCTCTCTTTTCTCCATACTGACAAGGAATGCTCTCCCGGTCTAGCTCAGACGAAACATAGAAAGTTATTACGTAACATAACTCGAGGGGGAGGGAAAAGAAAAAAAAGAAAACCATGACTTTGATATGTTGGCTCGGATAGACTCACTTAGATTATTAATACAAACAATATTGCTGTTTTTTTATTATTTTATTTTTATAAAAATGTGTATAGGTTCCTATATGTTTTACTTCTTTTTTTTTTTTCTTTCTTTGCATTTAATTTAAAGTTATAGAATGCTGATTTCTAAACTGCGATAATTTTATATTACATTATACTTTATTAAATACATTGGATTGTAGGTCATTTTTAGGTATAACATTCAATGTCATTAAGTCAAAAAGTGATTTATATTATATATTTTATTTATTCTTCTCACAGTAGTTTGATCAAAACGTTTCTACTATAACGACATATATATGGGATATTTATGTATGTGCATGTTTGTTAGCGCGCGTGTGTATGAACTATGCATGTTATATGCCAATTTAAAATTTCTAGATCTAATATAGTACGTGACACTTTAAAAAAAAAAAAGGGTCATTGCCTAGCTCCAAGATTTTTCATGAGATGACTAGATACAAATGTGCGATTAATATGATGTCGAGTGTTTTGATTTTTTCGAGTAAAAAAAAAAGCAACTTGTGACTTTACAACACTTGCTGTAAATGGACCTTCACTTAGGCATCATTTTGACTTTGCTCATGTAATGTAACACCCCTGTGACCATATTCGCACTCCCTCTACGTCTATCTGACCCAGAGGTTTAATTAACATCATGGTGATCTCTTTTATAGCCTTCCTCTAACTTAACTCCCCTTTCTTCTTTTTTTTTTTTACCCACTCTGCTGGATTTCTCGAGTTCACACCTAATGAAACGCTAGACAAAATGACGCCTCTCGAAGTAATAAAACTGAATCTGTCGTTCTTGTAGGTTTCTATCATTGCGGAAGGTACCGGTACCGGTATTTACTGACCAGTCATTGATATTTAGGGTTATGTATTTTCACGTCTACCTCAGGAAATAAATAAATAAATATATATATTTTTTTTTTAGGTTAACATAGAAAACAAGCACAGCATTGGTTTCTTTTTTTTTTTTTTTTTTACGTTTTATCTGTAACATGTATTAAATATATTTTAACCATTCATAATACAGATATCTGATTTACTGTAATTGTGTATAGTTGCACTGTTCAATTAGATTTCAAATAAATAAATTATTTGCAATTCTTATTGCATCTTCTGGTAATAAGCCGATTTTAAAAGTTTTAATATAGCCTATAATGCTAGTTTCCAGTACCGGTAGATATTTTTAATGTAAATAAACTTTACACAAGCAAATAATATTAACAATAGGGGTTTTACCAATCTTGTTTGACTTTATTTAGTCGTTTGGAAACATAACTAATAAGAATGCCTTTATATTGATTTAAATGTTTGTCTCAGTTATATTTAAATATAGATATCAATTTATAAAGATCGAGTGCGTGTAAAATTCCTACAAATAAAGATCAGCTTAGGTTAACACGTGTTTGACGTTTTCCTTGCTCGTTGCATAGAACGCGTGCTATCAAGCAAGAAAGTACACGTGTTCACACTGATGGTCAGTAGGTCAAGGCTCAGTGACTCTCACTGTAAATCTTTTTCGTACCACCTCTTTACTTGATCTTTTTGTTGACGTAATAGACCTTGTGATCTCTTTCTTTTATGAGTTACACAAATGTTTAGGTCATAACTTTCAGATAGAATGAAACACGTAACTAAAACTATCTTATGATTTAAATATAATTCAAGGAATTTTTATTTTAAAGTATAAGATATAACTGGCAAGATCATGATATGAACGACAGGATTTGCTATTCAGTTTCGTACATTTAAAAAAAAGTTATGACTCAAAATACATGCTACATGACAGATCTAATAAAACTACATTATAGGCACAGTTCGTAAATATTATCGATGACTGATTCTACGAAGATAAAGAGCATAAAAAAAAATCAAGAGGCATGCAAATGTGTTGTAGCCATAGTTGTAGACTATGTACGTGTCAGTGTTTTATCTAATATCTACTGTATACCCCATTCTAGAATATTTATGATTTAAAATATATATAAAATTAATTAGATCCATATTTTAAATCGTGCAATCTAATTTTGTAAGAACCATCTTCGTTAATTATAATGTCTATAATGCAATTTGTGTAAGTACGGTAGTCAAGTAGATGAGGTCACGATATGAACCAACACATCCTCACATAATTTGTTCAAATGCTGCACACTGCTTTATGGTATCGAAATACTAGAGTTAATAAAACAAACATTTTAAATATTCAACAAGAGACACTACTAATACAGTATTAGAGAAGATTTTAGTCCTGAGGGGGGGGGGGGGGGAGAAAGACTGTGCCGCTGGTCAATGTGTAGGCTACCCGGTCACGTGGCTTACTTACAATTGACCAACCAGAGACAGGTCTACATGATAGGCTACAGCCTATTGCATCATTAAGAAAAATAGCGCCAGAACCAAACACCATGACCATCCCATTCCAGTCATAGTACTCATAGATCTACTTCAAGATTGTGTTGATTTGTGATTAACTCGACTCTATTCTAACAACTTTGGAATGTGTGCGTCAAGCAAAGGTACTTTTTATTTTATTAGACAATTAGATCTACTTTATTATTTTATACTTATTTATAGAGATTAAGTCTGGATAAATTAAAGTAGATTAGATCTAGAATCTAGATCTACATTTAATTTTAATGTCATTTTTGTTTGTGAATGTGCTTTTTTGGTTTAAGTTTAAGTCTAGTCAGACTAGGCCGTCACTAGGCACAAATAATTATTTTAAGTGACGCAAGGAAAGCCGTTTGAAATAATAATTATAATCATTCGAATCCCGTGGCGTGTCTCACAGTTTATTAGAACCTTAATAGATTAGATTTAGAAAGTCAATTTAGAAAAGATAGTAAAACCAAATTTTTCAACCATTAAAATTAATATTTTAAAATACGTGAGTTCTTGAGATCTATTTTCAATTGGCGGACCCTATTCCCAACCAGTTGTGAATAGGCTTCAACCCTATTCCCAACCGGATGGATGGGTCAAATAAGGTCAAAACCCTATTCACAGTCAACAGGGTCAAATTAGGTCAAAACCTTATTCCCAGTCGACTGTGTTTAGGTCAAATCCTATTCAGTTAAATGTTTTTTTTTTGTTTTTTTTTTAAGTGATTGATTTAAAAGAAGATAATAGAAAATAGCTATAAAATAAAATTGGTTTGATATTGATAAATCTTTACAATTTATTAAACTTATATTAATTTTTCCCTAATGTAATTAAAGGAACAATGTATACTTTATAGGTTATTTTATTATAGAATTGTTAGGTCATATTGTTGTTAAATCTTTGAGCTGAATATTTGTAATAGCTATAAAATAAATAAAATATATTAATTCACTGTTTTTGTTTTCATTTCATTCCTGGTCACATTATCTCCAATTAAATATATTTTTTGACTTGGCTTTGACTTTAAGCACTCAATTCAACATATTTTTTTATAGGCCTATATACTGCTTCTTGATATTTTTGACATGTGTTTTCAATGTTTTCTCTCCCATCTTCATTATAAAGTTTAGTGCATTGAGGATGGCTATAATAAAAAAGAGGAGCTATCAAAACAAGGCAGAGAAAAAAATATAATTGGGGTGAGGGTGGGTTTAAAGTTTGTTGCAAAGCAATAACATGTGTAGCTGTGAGGAGAAATGTAACCATATGTGTAAACACATAGTAAAATGCTAGGTATATTGTAGAGAGTTTTTTTCATTTATGTTGATTCTATTCAATGTAGGGAGGGGATATCAAACTTTATTGTTCTCACTAAGGTGAAATAGGGGAGGCAGGTGGGTAGGATATATCTACACAGGATGTTATAATCGAGGGCCAAGTTGTGGCGGAAGTAGCGGATATCTTTGAGAGATAGTACCACAATAAGAATCAATGGATCATGTTCTATACCTATGATCATTATCCAACCAATCTTAGCACCATTTCAATAAATAAATATTTCTCTCTCATTTGATGTCAGTAATATACTTGTATGAATAAATTCCTTGAATTCAGTAAAATTTGTGAATGATTTTCCTTCCATGTTTTTTTTTAAATAAATGATAGTGAAAGTGACCAGAGGATAATTGATTATTATATAAAATGCCATGGTCACGTTTACGCTGGCCTTTTATATAGCAACACTTCCGGTCAACAGGGGGGATTGGCAGGAAGTCTATACTGGGGATAGACCGGAAGTCAACTGACTGTAATTAGGGTTTGACCTTATTTGACCCATCCATCCGGTTGGGAATAGGGTTGAAGCCTATTCCCAACTGGTTGGGGATAGGCACTTCGTTTTCAATTTAAATGCAAAATGTAGGCCTATAAATACATTTGTGTATACTTTTTTGCAGAAGCAAATCTAACAATGTTATACTATACAGTATACTGAAACTAGTCAATAATCTTGTCATTCAATATGTTGTGCAGAATTTATAATTTATCTTTATATTGCTTATGCCTTATGTAGATCTATGTATTTAATATTTCTCATGTGTGACTTTGATTTTAAAAAATTGAAATGTTAAAAAAAATAATTTTCAGACTCGGAACCAAAGAGTGAAAGAATGATGGCATCACTATGATCACTTCTTGCTGGATCTGTCCAAGAGTCAATGAGTACAGGTATTTAACTTAAAATATAAAGTATTATTACTACTCAATTTTATTATAATTACCTATTGATTAAGTTTAAAAAAATTATTACTATACTAACTATACTTAGGCTACTATATTAATATTTTTTCTTATTCTTCAAGGTGGACCATGTTGGAAAATAACTTTCAGTCAAGACTCAAGTTGAGACAAGAGTTAGAGCTCCATTGATGTTATTGATCAAACTGGTAATTTTTTTTTACAATATTTTCAAGCCAAAAATGTTGTATACAAATCTGATGATCCAGATTTCCTGAATAATTTATATTAGCAGTCTAGATTTACTTGTAAAATTTATTTAATACTTATTTTATTTTCTGTCTGCAGAACATGTTCTAGAGATACTGGAGAAAAGATTTGAGTGCAATACAGACTCATTTTCAATTGAAAGCAATTAAAAGAAGCAGAGATAAATACAATCAGGATTGGGTATGAAGCAAATTTCCCAATGGCAAATAATGTATCACTGTTGGAAATAGAAGTGAAACTGAAGGATGAAGATTCTCATGAAAATTTGGTAAGGCCATATTATATTGTAGGATTTAGGATGTAAAATATCATTTATGTGAATAGGTACTTTGATAAACTGACCTAGATCAATTTTTTTTCTCCCAAAAAATGGCTGAAAAGTGTGTCAGCACATTTTACCCTTTTTTTAGGGGTGGTCATTTCCATCAAAGTTTTAGCATATTGTATTTGATTTGAGGACTAATTATAATTACTTTTTGTAAACATAAAATATCAGAGATCATTTTTATTTGCTTTTGAAGCCAATCTGTTAAATTTTTCTTAACAAAAGTTTATGTGAAAGTTGACATTTTTACAACTTTTTTCCTATAAAAGTTACAACAATGCTGTTTGCTACAATAATTTATCATATTATGAAATGTGTATATTTCAAATTTCATTAAATTTTCTTGGCGCACTTTAAAGATATTTGATATTAAAATTAACAAAGACAAAGAAGGGTAAAATTTTCTTTTTTAAATAAAATAAAAGTGTTTATGGTTACAACAATCTCACTAATTCTATTGAATTTAGCATGTTAATATATATCTGTGTGCTAAGTTTGAACTTTGTAGCTTGGCGCACTCTTTAGATATTAATTTTCAAAGTTGATGGTTAAAATCTATTTTTAGTAACAACCAACACTGTGATTTACTGGAAATGGTCCATTTCTGTCTATCACAAGCTATTTTTAGAAGCACACATAGGAATCTTTCATTTAGATTAACTTTTATAGTGTTTGAATGCTAGATTATGGAGAGGGAATGTGTCTTTATTATAATGACTTTGTAATCTGCAAATTTTAAAGTAAAAGTTTAATTACTTTAAAAAATAATATTAAATATTACAATTTTTTTTTTCATATTTTTAGCTCATTGAACTAATAATTAATATTTTTTTTCTGTGTGTTGTTTTTTTCTATTAATATACATGTAAATTAATAGTTAATAAATAAGTACATTATATTTTTAAAATGATGAGCTATTATTGCACAAAAATTCAAGTAAAAAATCTTTTAATAACTTCTAAAAAAATCGCAAGGTTTCTTTTTTATTTTATTGTCCGAAGCAAGAAATTTTTCATTTACAATCTAATTTTTAAAGCATTTAAATTAAGGCATTTTAAAATGATTAATTGCCAGTGCTCTACAAAAAGGTTAAAACTGTTTTTTTATGAAGTTTATGAAACTTATAGTCATTAAATTTTAGGAAATATTTTTCTGCGCAGTGCTATTTTCATTTATAATTTATAAGAATTATCTATCTGATGCATATAAATAGCTATTTAAATACAGTAGAATTATAATTAAACAAAATAAAACACAATACAGATCTCTGATTTGTTTTATTTGTGATTTTTGGGCTCATATGATGACAAAATCACATATATTTTTATTTTTTGTCGAAGGCTTTTTTTATATATTAATTAAAAAAACTTTTTTTTCAAAGATTTTATTGCTTGGTCTTATTTTTTAAATTTATTTTAACAGAATACTGGTTAATGTAAAAGAGTGTGAAGTTTCAACCCCACATCTTTAAGACTTTTTATAATACAGTTAATTTAAGTTCAACTGTCAGTTGTTTCGGTCACAGATTTTTTATTTATTTACAAAGGCTAAAGAAGGCTAATTTTTGGCCACTAAAAATTTAATAACTTCCCTCACAATTAACTCAGCAATATAAAATTGGTATCATTGGAAAGCATTTCTCAAGCTCTATCTAACTAAATAGGTTCCATTGCATTGTGATCATTTTGAAATTTGTATCGAAGTACCTAATCTGAAACAATAATTTAGCTATTTATTTATTTATGTGTCAGCAGAATCATACTTATCTCATCTTATATATTACAGATCTATCCAGTGAAAACAGCATTAAGAGAACAATAGTATGGATTATAACTTGGCTGGACTGGACATGGCACAAACAGAAAATAAATGTATTGAATTTTCAATCCAAATTATGGATATTAGGTATGAATTTTTATTTCCATATTTTTAACTAACATAATCTTTATACTTTTTTTTTATGCCACAATTGCATTGTTACTTTTCTTTCAAATCATTTCTTGATCAAATGCTGCGTCAACCTAACCTAAGAGGCTCATAAGTATTTTAATTTTTTATGAACATTGTGTGTAAACTGTTAGGTCTTTATACCTCCTATAATTCGATGTGTGGTTGTGAAATGTTTTCTCCACCATCACCAGATAACTATGTCAGTGACTTTCTATTGGAAAAACATACTACTTATACATATGATGGTAGGCTCATATTTCACAGAATTTTGAACTCTGTTATCACTTGTTGGAACAACTGAAGCTCAATTGCATCTTGAGGGACAGATAAACAACAATTAATGTACTGTTAGTTTACGTCAAGTCACGTTTGGTATATGATACGAGTTGTAAGATTAAAAAAAATTTTTTTTTTAACTTGTGCAGGATATGTACATGTGCAGTAGTTAATGAAGCCTGCATACACAAATCATGAATAGATAATGTCAGCATTTTTTGGTTTGGAAAAAGTGAAAATCATTGTGTTTTTGTTTTTTGTATGTTTTATATGAACATTTCATTTTCAAATCATAGGAATAAATTTTTTTTTTTTTTTTATGTTCTTCTTAGATTATTCAAGTGAGTTACCCAAGTCTGTCAAATAACTTAGAGAAAGTACTTGAACTTGGCACGTGTGATGGCACAGAAATCGTAAAAAAAGAAGGATGATGGCTTCAACGCTGAAGGAACATCCCAAACATGTAAAACATTTTACAAACAAACCTAATCAAAGTTTATAAATGTTTAAAAAAAGTAAGATGCACAAGCAAATTTATTTACATACTACAGATATTAGAACTAATGACTAATGGAAAAAAAAAAACTACCTATCTAGACTTAACAACTAAGAAATAAGTAAATATAATATTTCAAACATGTGCTGGATCTTGTTAGTTTAATAACATACTATGTAGGTGCATTACATAAAACATGTAGTGGTTCTTGGTTGTTGATTACCGGTACTGTGCTTTTTTCAAATACACATTAGTTTTGTCATATATTAATTATAAATATTTATGTTCACCATTAATTATTTCGTTCAGCTATAGCAACATAAGGAAGGCATGGTGGCTAAGTGGTTAAGCATTTGGCTTCCAGACACGAATTAGAATCTCAGTGAAAATTGGGATTTTTAAGACAACCTAACTCTGATGGATACTGGTACCTGATTTTAGCTGGGGAAAGTAAAGACAGTTGTTTAGCTAGCTACATGACACCCTGCTTGTTAACCATTAGCCAAAGAAACGGATGGCCTTAACATCATCTGCCCTATAGATGCTAAGTTTGAAAAGGGGAACTTTACTTTTATTACAACATAAGGTTATAAGTTGACAGTTACAGATGATGTACCATATGAGCATCATTGTTGTTTACTGGCTTTTGAACAGTAGCTTGAAACGTTTGCTCTTACTTACATAGAATATTCACTGTTAAAAAATTATGAATATGATAGTGCAGCTAGTCACTCTGCTCAAAATTGAAAAAAATATTTTGTTGAAATTATAAACATGAGCTACCGGTATATATAAATGTATAGTTTTCATTGTTGAGCACACACTTTTTCTTTGGTACTGGGTAACGTACATGACCTATATTTTTTTGAAATATTATCATCTAAAATTAGGCGAGGTCTTGAGAATATTTACCTCGAACAGACTCAGCTTTGGGTTTTTGTGCATGTAGACCCTATTGATTAAAAAGCACCATTCTCTAATTATATTTTACTTGTTTAAATTTATATATTTATGGTTATTAATTATTCTTTGTATTTATTTTTTAAATTTTTTTTTGTAAAGTAAGCACTGGTATTTTTCTAAAAGTATGTTTCACATTTATTTCATTTTAAACAAATTAAGTCATTTACTTAATGTTCAATTATGTTCTAAATGTATGTTTTTAAAATTTCAGTGTTTATATTGCTAACATTTCACAAACTTGTTACAGGTAGCTTATTTTTGTTTTGGTCATTTTTTCTTTAGAACTACCGGTACAACATAATCTGATGTTAATTTTAAAAAAAATAATTTGTTTCATGATTGTGAAAACAGTTTGCTTTTCAATTTACATACAGCAGGCTCATACTTTGTTTAGATAATTCTGAATTACATTCTATATATAATTTATATGTTTCTGTATAGGCTATTCAAGCTTTTGTACATGTTAAAATTTCATAAATTTGGTAGCCATTATATTTTTTAAAAAATTTTATGGTATAATAAGTACTTATTGTACTTTTAAAAATATAAGCATCCAAATTTTAAAAACTTATTTCTAATTTGCCATTTTAAGCAATTTGTTATTACAATTAATATTTAAATGAATATGCTTTTACTTATTTCAGTGTACATATTGCTTACATTCCACCAACTCAATACTTTTTTGTTACTTTTATTTTTTTATATTTTTTTTACATAATTACAAAAGCTAAGTTGTTTTTTTTTTGTTGTTGTTGTTGTTTTTATGATTGTCAAAACTGTTTGCTTTAAATATAATTTTTATACAGCACTTATACTTTCTGTAGATGATCCTGAATTATGTTCTTTATAAATTTGTTATAGATTTTCATGTTATCATTCACAACTTTTTTGTTGACTCAATGCATTTTCCATAGTATACTATAATATTATAGGATCAATTTTTACAGTTAAAATCTTTGCTACAGGTATTGCTTTTACTTTTTAAAAAAGTTTTTTAGTGTATTCCGGTATTTTTAATTATTTTTAATAGTTGCTAACATTAACATTTTATAATGCAATAAACTATTAATTTCAACTAGTAAATTGTTTATGTAATTATTTATGTCATTTTATGCCATTTCAGCTAGAGCTCAGTGTCATTTCTTACTGGCCTCATCTGGGCCCCTAACTGAACCCAGACTCAGCCCTAAGGGCACCTGTTTGGGCCAACATTCATCCCCCAAATGGGGCCTATGTGGTTAGCCCTTTCTGGCCCCTCAATGTTTGCCCCATACTGGCCCCATAAGGGATCCATCAAGGCTTCATCTGGGCCCCCTAACTGAGCCCAGACTCAGCCCTAAGGGCACCCTTTTTTGCCAATATTCATCCCACAAATTGGGCCCATGTAGTTAGCCCTTTCTGGCCCCTCAATGTTTGCCCCATACTGGCCCCATGAGGGTTCCATCAAGGGTTCATCTGGGCCCCCTAACTGAGCCCAGACTCAGCCCTAAGGGCACCCGTTTGGGCCAACGTTCATCCCCCAAATGGGGCCCATGTGTTTAGCCCTTTCTGGCCCCTCAATGTTTGCCCCATACTGGCCCCATGAGGGTTCCATCAAGAGTTCATCTGGGCCCCCTAACTGAGCCCAAACTCAGCCCTAAGGGCACCCGTTTGGGCCAACGTTCATCCCCCAAATTGGGCCCATGTGTTTAGCCCTTTCTGGCCCCTCAATGTTTGCCCCATACTGGCCCCATGAGGGTTCCATCAAGGGTTCATCTGGGCCCCCTAACTGAGCCCAGACTCAGCCCTAAGGGCACCCGTTTGGGCCAACGTTCATCCCCCAAAAAGGGCCCATGTGTTTAGCCCTTTCTGGCCCCTCAATGTTTACCCCATACTGGCCCCATGAGGGTTCCATCAGGGCTTCATCTGGGCCCCCTAACTGAGCCCAGACTCAGCCCTAAGGGCACCCGTTTGGGCCAACGTTCATCCCCCAAATGGGGCCTATGTTTTTAGCCCTTTCTGGCCCCTCAATGTTTGCCCCATACTGGCCCCATGAGGGTTCTGTCAGGGTTTCATCTGGGCCCCCTAACTGAGCCCAGACTTGACCCTTAAGGGCCCTAATTGGGCTTTCACTAATTGTCCCCAAAGGGCCAAGTATCTCTTACCCTGTTGGGGCCCACAAGTCATTCCCCTTACTGGCCCCACAAGGGTTTAACACTGGGATTTTCTGGGCCCCCTGACTGAGCCCAGACTCAGCCCTAAGGGCACCCGTTTGGGCCAACGTTCATCCCCCACTTGGGGCCCATATGGTTAGCATGGGCTTGCCCAGTTGGGGCCCTTACTGGGCCCAAAATCTTTGCTATCAGGTATTAAGTTAGATCCTCTATATTATATAATATAATAAATATATACTATAGCTTAATGGTAATATATAGCCCGGAATATAGGAGTATCGGCCAGACTGTCAAAGTCAGTCAACTAATCTATCTTTCTATGTTAAAGTATGTTATTATATAATTATGAGATAGATTAGCCTTCATTAGGTTCTAGAGTCACTGTAGAGAACTAGAGTAACTTACATCTATCGAACACCTTCGTTTTAAGGTACTTATCGAACACCCCATTGTATTTTTTAAAATTCTCCTTTATTTCGATGATTATAAAGAAACTAGTCCATTCTTATTGTGCATCGTCCATTTCTTGATAGTTAAGTTATAATTAGTTTCATTTTCACACGAGGATCATTTTTTTACTTATATTCAAAGTGCATTGGTAATATTGATATAAAAAATTCACATTTTTTGAACTCTTGGGAAGAGTGGAGTGAGTCTCGGGTTAAGGGTATTTTTTAATGCTAATGATGCTTCAGCTCAAAAAAACTATATAATACGCTTCTAATTAGGCTGAGAAATATTTACAACTATTTATTTGAAAGTGTCCTTTGTTACCTAAACATGAAAATTGAGGTTTAAAAAGGGGGTGTTCGATAATAGCAGTTTTTATATAAGCAATCTCAGCTTCGTAAGATATCGAACGCCATTTTAATGTTAAAAATAAACATCAAAGGGATATAACCCAAAGAAGACAAAATATTTAAATTATATATTTTTTAATTGTTATTTTTTAAAAAAATTTAATGCAAAGTACAGATATAAATTAATCATATGTTACAATTTGTATCAGCTATTTGTGGTTTACCGTAAATGTGCTATATTTTTTTTAAGTAAATAGATATACATCGATATGCACTAATTGTACCCATTTTAAAAGCTTGATTTTATGACACATATATTATAGCTTGATGCTAATAGCATCTGTGCTTTGCCGCTGGAAGAAATAGAGTGGAATGTATTCAGTTGTTGTTTCTTTTTCAGATGCCCCATTCTATTAACTTCTGAATTTGCCCCATTCTATTAACTTCTGAATTATGTGTTATAAACCAATACCTAGCGCATGTGCTTGATGTGAAGAGATATTAATAAAACGAAAGGGCAAAGGGGAAGGTATAGAATGCAGATATGGTATTTTAAAATAAAAATGTCTTGGGCAGGTAAAAAAAAAGGTCGGGGGGTGGGGGAGAGAAACAGTCAAGACACTGTATCCAGAGATCATCAATAATTGATCGACCATTAGAATTTGACGTCAGCCTCAAATACAAGAGTCAGTTGTGCTTCTCGATCTAGACGTGTGGCGCCGGGTCTATAAAATTATATATATATATATATATATATATATATATATATATATTTGCCATAAAGTATGATAAAGCTCATAATGCGCTACAAAGACACTCCTTTGAAACATCACAAATACACAAAATAATAACAATAACACATTTAACCACTCTCTTATTCTGCCTACACCCCCTTACCCGCGCTTCCACTCTCCAACATTCACACTTTTTCAGTGCAAAGTAACAACGTAAATATCAAGACTCAATCCAAACGCAGCCACCAGACTAACACACAACAACAAAAAAATGGTCAGTGATAGCGTAACACACAGGTGTAAACCAGGCCATCAACACGGCCCCAAAACATTGTTCAAGTTGTAGTAAGAACAATGTTGAGGGGAAAGGGGGAGGAGCCATCAGTCGAGTACCTACGGTCAAGCCGCTAATTAGGTCACAAACACTAGGCATGATAGATACGTAGTATATATAGATATGTTGTTTGTGTGTGAGTGTGACAAATACTAAGCGTGCTCTAAAATACGGTGGTTTTTTTTTTTTTTGGTCAACCAGGTGGTTTAGGGAGGGCGGATTTATCTACATCTATAGGTAACACAGCTTGCAAGCTACCATAGCTTTTCAGCACCCCCCCCCCTTCCCCGCCCAGATCGAAAAATATCTAGCACTGACTTTTGGGCTGTTACATACACTGAGCGTGCTAGATCGGCGGCTAGTTACGTAGGGCCGCGTACCGTATGTTTTGTTTTTAGGTCAACCAAGTAAACTGTTGTGTCCTGCAATGACTTGGAGAGGGCGGGATTATCTATTGGCTACCAAAGCTTATTAGGCTCTCCCTCAAATAAATAATATCTGGATTAAATTTATTAATGGCCTTATGTCTCAAAATAGCTTAGACCTAAATAAGTACTGCGGTAATGCGTTACTGGGCTTAGCACCGTCAGTTTCTAAGCAGAGCTGATCAGTGATAGATTCCTTCGATGTGGACCATTTGAAAATGACTAAAAATCTGTCTTTCTTGACATGGCGTAAAAAGAAAATGACATAAATAAAAAAAAATATAGATTATAACACTTTTGAAACACCATACTTTTCACAAAATTTTAAGATTATAACACTTTTAAAACACCATACTTCTCGTGTGTTCGATAAGTTCTTAATATGTTCGATAAGATAAGATAAAGGTAAAAAAGTGTTCGATAATTTAAGCTTTTGAAATCATCAACCTGACCCATTTTAACATCAAATATAAGTTTAACTATGAGTAGTAATAGAATAAAACATGTCTACTTTTTAAGAAAAATGGATGAGGAGTTCACAGATACAATCAGTTTTTTTCTAGGTCTAATTTTTACGGAGATACACAAATTCAAACATAAAAAATGTCGGCGAATGAGCTTAACTTGTTCGATAAACGTAAGTTACTGTAGAGACTAGAGAGAGAAAGTCTCAGAAAGAGAGAGAGACAGATTTACTGAGATTTGACAGAAGAAAAGTAATGAAACTGAAAGTCAGACTGCAAGTCAAAAACTGAAAGAGAGATCATGAACATGGTGTAAGTTAAGACTAGCGAAACAGAAAGTCTAGATGTATAATCTACAGTCAATGTATGAAACGAAACTTACTGAGAATATTGAGAGAGAAACCTAGAATCTAGATCGTGTTAATGTTATATCTAGGGTATTACATCTACAACTCCAAACTACCTGTCTGCTACTAACAATGATCACTAGAGTAATTCTCCTTGCTTAACGCTGATTGGTTCTTTTTCGAGATCTATTGATTTTGGAGTCCAACTAGCCTAGCCGCTGTGGCCAGTTCCTAATCTAACAGTGCTCGAGAGAGAAAAAAAATGTCAGCTACTTTGCTAATTGAGTTAGACAAATACATTTCTTGTAGACCTCTCTCTTTTATTTTCTGTCACATATTGGTCGCACCCTTAAATTTATTTTCATTGTTCAGTAGTTCTCAAGTTAAAGACTAAAGACGATGTAAATCTAGAAATACATAGGGCCTATTACATCAGTAGGCTACATCTAGATTTAGAGCTTAGGGCCTATAGGTAGCCTACAGTCAGTGTAGAAAATTAAAATTTAGAAATACATTCAATACAAAGTATTAAGAATACTTTAAAGGAGTTATAGGCACAGGTGACCTAATGGCCCAATCTAATTAACCCTGGTTTACCAGTATCAAAATATGCGTCCTCTGCTTAGGGAAGCATAGGCTAAAAACAAACTAGAAAAGAAGCTAGTTGAGACGTTAGATTTTTTTACAAATAAATATTCCGATTTGACTAGAGTAGCAGAAAGAGAAACTCTTTTGATAGACTTAGACAAAGATGCACAATCTTATTCGGTCGGAGGGCCATTTTAATTTCCGACATTCGTGACGCAGGCTTCATTAACGAAAAGATAAAAAAAAAAAGAAATACAAAATAAACCATTTTTATTGGAAACTCATGAATCTAGTACTTACATTAATTGATGAGAATTTGATCCTAAAGCAACGTTTAACTATTCCACAGAATAGGCGAGACAGTAAGTTGGAGCACTGCATCTAGAATTCTAGGTGTGAGTAAATAACGTAACGTGGGTTTCACCCGAGTCATCACTGAAATGATTTGTCCTCACAAAGAAGTATTTAGATCGTCCTTAACGTTTGTATTCGGAGATTTAATAAAGTTATTGCAAGCAACTTGTGAATCACTTAAAATATGTCAATCAGTTCAAGTGGCAGCTTTGTTTGGACACTTGACACATTGGCTGCAGACGGATTTTCGAAACGACTAACATTGTTCAATCTGAACATAACCATAATCTCATGGTCCAGACTGAACACCTTGCCACATAGATTTTGTAGGTGAATAATTCAATGAAGCCTCAGAGGCTCGGTTCCATTGGACTCGACAACCTTTTTAAATAACTCTTGCAGTCAACCGTACTTCTAGCACCATCAGTAGTCAGTCCCACTAATTTCTTCAAGGAAGAGAAAGATCCTCTGTAATGGTTTAAACGTCTTTGGTCCTTATAGCTACTAACTGATTTCAAAACTGCTGTTTGTACCGCAAATAGATATCAAGATTTTGAGCGGTATCAAATTGTCACAGTCTCAGTTGACATTGCATGATTTAATATTCACGTCATGTTAAGAATTTAAAAGACACGTGGAATTCCTGATGTAGAAAACAGGAAGTAGAATGAATAAAGTTGACTTTGAGTTCAGTCAAGTCAAGTCAAGTGAGTGAGGTCTTGCTCCCGGTCCAGGAAGGCTGGACGTTGCTTCCTGGACTGGTGTTTATATATGTATATAGCATGAAAGTGATTGTTCATTAATTATATTTGAGAGTTGATTTCATTATGTGCTTATTGAATATTAAAGTATTATTCGTATTTCAATGGATATCTATAGTTGGAGTTCCAGAGTATCTAGTAGTAATTGTTCTTATTGTTACCCGCTGAGATGCGGACGTGATTTGTAACTAACATATATTGGATACATTTGATACCTCTGTTATGCGCATATGATTGTTTATTATTTCTTGACTTGTAGCACTAACAAGGAGTGCAGTATTATTATTATTGTAGTAAAATAAACTTTATATCTGTCTGCTGAAACGGACTTAAGTCAGTTTATGGTATTTGTCTTGTCACGTGTCAAGAGTACTTCAGGAAGCAAGAACCCAGCATTACACGACATTCGCATTCTACAACGTTACACCATTTAACCTTCATTCACACAAATATGTCGGTGGACTCCTCAGCGGCAATAGAAAACATTTCGAAGTCTCCTTCGTTTGTTGGTTTTGAATGGAGATATTTACCTATATCTTTTAATTGCATTGTAATTGTCATCACTCATGAGATAGGTTGACAGCTTCAACAGCATTCTTCTTTTCAGGACTCACTTCCTTAACCAGAACCACTTTTTTCTTTATAAGCACCTTTTTTTTCAAACTTTTTTTGACGACGTTTCGGCAAGCCGGATGGAACCATGTCGCGGGGCGGATGTGGCCCGGGGACCGTACTTTAGGCATCACTGGACTTAGACCACGTGTTTGGAAAACCGAAACTCACCACAGAGTCCAAAATGGAGGTCTACATGGCTTGTGTCTTGAGTTCTACTGTACGACACTAACCATGAAGAAAATTAAATTCATTTCACTTGCTCTGCCTCCCGAGGATCAAGATAATCGTATGGAAAAAAAAAGTGTTTAACACTGAGATACTCGGTCGAACAGGTCTTGCCAGCATCTTTACCATCCTTGAACAATGCTGCCTGCATTGACTTAGTCATTTCCGCCGGATGGAGGTTTAACGTATCCCGTAGTGACGTAGCCATCCCTCTATGGACAACTCGCGATAGACACAAGAAAAACTGGTTGCCTCACCGCCGATGTGTGGATGTGATGAGGTGCTTTAAAGCAGTGAACATCCATGTTTAATGGGAAGACAAAGCCCCCCCCCCCCCTAAACCTAGCTATTTTGGAGAGAAATGGTGACAAAGAAAGCTATGGACATTGAATCGACTGATCTAGTGGAGGGCAACAAAACTCAATAAACATAGACCTAAAGACAGAAGTCTAAAAAGTAAAGTAGTAATACTGCACGAAAGTGATACAGAAACACAATTAGTAAAATACCCAGAAAGAAACAAAGATAAAGGCACATTTCTAATTCCGTTGACTAGGACAAGTTTGGATCAGTGCTGTTTAGGTATCATTCAAACATAGAACGGTTGCCTGAACCAGTCAGAAAAACAAATGACTAGAAATTATTTATTTCGTAAAATCTCTATTGCATACATAACACCGGGTACTTAAATGATCAATGTAATAATAATAATAATCTTCGTAACCAATTCCAGGCTCTAATCTCATCCTATAGAATGAACCGTATAACGTTCTGACGTCTGAAAACAGCCACCATAGTCTTCGGTGCTTCGTTTCTCTTGACACATCTTACATTGATTTGTGAAGATTCAAAGCTTCAATGTTTTTAGGATCTAATATTAGGCTACATCAGTAAGCATCCTATCAGGAGCAGCCTTAGGCATCGGCAAGCTATAAGCTGGAGTTAGCTTCCTACTTGAAGGTGCCACGACGCATTTAAATAGCGGATATAAAGTAGACCAGAAACTAAAAGAATGGTGGCTAAACAGATTGATAGATTGTGGCTAAACAGATTGATAGATTGTGGCGAGAAAAAAAATCAAACCTATAGATAAGAGCACGAAGCAGCTATCCAATATCCGCAACAGTCACGACCATCTGTCGTGAATAAAATATCATATTGACATTGGCAGGTGAAGTGGCAACCCATTTTCTATTAGTTATAAACACAACAGAAGTAAAACTAGCGACTTCATTATCAATTGCATCTATATTGTATACAACATGATCTCATAATAACAAAGACATTTACCTACATTTCGCTTAATCATAAGAGTGGATTATGTATGGATGAAATACTCTGAGTATCAAATAAACGAAAGAAAAAGTGGTAAGAAGTTTAAGAAGTGACGTTTAGGCGTATTGAAAAGATTAAAAACTAAAGAATTAAACCTAAAGTCGTGACACCTAGAAGGAGGATTGTATCATGACATGTTGCCCTTATGGTCAGTTACATTCTAATCTTTGACGTCCTGGACTCAGCAATAATTTGATCTCAATGAGAAAGGTAATGAAGAGAAGCCCCATTTACACTACGTACATGTATAGTTTTAGCTTATTCATTTTTTAAATTTGAATAATAATTAAATAAAAAGACACATTCCTTGGGTACACAATTTTTATTATTATACTAAAACTAGAGCTATAACTAAAAATTTCGGGGTTAGGGTTAGGTTATTTGCTTACTCCTGTTAATCGCAGAAGCAAAGTGTTCACTGTAGCAAGTGAAAAAATAGGTTGTTTTCACACTACTAACTAGGTTATATATAACACTTTGCTTTGTATGACATTTTTCTTTCAATGCTGAAATGTGTCCCATACTCCCGAATAGTCCACATATCATATTTAGAAATGATTACTACACCAGTAAGGTAGGTAGGGATGCTTTGATTTTATGTTTTTGTTGAATCAATGGGAATATTAATAGCATGATCAAAGCAACATCCCATCCAATGGCTAATAATCTAAATGTCTGTGTTAGAAACACATTCAAATTAATGTAAACAAAATGGTCGATGTAAACAAAGCTTTATAAGTTTGGTACATGAATCTTTACTTAAGAATTCTCACATTTCAACCTCTCTCTTTCTTTCTCTCTCTTTCTCTTCATCCTTTCTCGTTTCCATACCTTCTAGAACTTCTTACTTTTCTGTCATTCTCACAGGTCTCTCATTTCCATATCTCTCATCTCTCTCTCTCTCTCTCATTTTCGTCATCTCTCGTCTCTCTCTCATTTCCACCTTTCTCTTTCTACTCCACCCTTCAAATTATCATTTCTCTCATTCCCAAATTCCAATCCTCCCACCTCTCTCACTCCTCTCCCTCTATGCTTGATTTCTTTAAACTTCCTGTCACACACGCTCTCTCCATAGTTTCCCCTCCCTCCAACTCCCTATAAATCACACACACACACACACACACGCTTACTTTTCCAAATTTTAATCGACTTTTTGACTCGTTTCATCTCTCACTCTTAACCTTAGTCCCCCCCCCCCCCTCAATCCCGCTGGAACTTATGTTTTTGTATGTCCGCCACTGCAGATGTTTTATAGTCCGTTGTCTCTCATTACGCCCAAGGCCATTGAGTGTGTGGTTTAAAATAAACGCTAGCCAGAGGAAAACAAATGGAACACATGAACAGAGCCATCCAAATCAATCTGGAGACCAGCTGCTCTCTCTGGGCAATGGATTAAGTCTGTGTTTAGTGAGAATACATTTGTGACGGAGCTCGACGTGTTATGCCAATCCTCTTCCCTTCAAAGAAATTATCCTTGCAAGTCACTCAGAATTTATAATAAGACCAGGGGGGGGGGGTGTAATTGGCCACAAACAGAGCGAGGCAACGAAAAAGAGATCAGAGGTATAGACATTTTTTTTCCCATAGTGCTTTGGTCATAACAAAAAAAAATATTCGGAAAGAAAAAGAATAAATGTTGTCGATGTTTTGTTTTTAAACTAGATTTACGAAATATATTTGAACACTGAAAAAAAAAAGGCCACAACGCCTATATCATTTCCAACATTAGCAGGGCTCTTTCTCTAACTTTTCAAACTGTGCGTACTAATTGTCTTTTAATTTGTAAACAGATGGCGTTCATCAATGACACGCGCACCAAACTTTTATTTTTCAATGTAAGTGTCAACAGAATAGTGAGAGGACGAAAGAATGTAAAGAGATTTCTGGTCTGATACCAAGGATCTATTTGACCTACACGAAATTATATAATTAGTGAACAAGCGTCAACAAACAACATTTAGCCTCGTGATTCTCTATCTCTTCTATACAAATTACGATCTAATTTTTAATACACAATGGCTATCACGTGACAGTTTTTTCCCGTTGTTTTATCAATATTATCACGTGACTAAAGGTTTGTTTACGATTGGTGAATGAGGTCCATTCAGTTCCATTGTTTTTCATTTAAATTTACTCAGTTCTTTAAACAAATACATTTTCCTACCACTCAATTGAATCCACCATTTTTGTTATGACTGTTCATTGGGTTTAAAGTTCAAGCTATCTTTTAACAAAACTTATATCAAATCACTCTGTTTGTTTGTCTGTCTGTCTGGTACAATTTTTGTACACGTTATTAGTCCCACACCGTTTTTTGGATCAAGTTGAAACTTTACACCATTATTTCTTTACCTAGTAAAACATGAATCAATAAAAAATATTAACCAATTGGTTAATTCATTATTGATAATTAAATATTTTGTTAGGTATCCCATGGAACTATACTAATGGAACACCAGCTTCGAGATTTTATGATCAGAGTGCCGTCGCGCATCTTTTTTCGCGCACCATACCAATTTGAAAAATCGATGAGGATGCCAAAGAAGAAATTTACTCCGAGAGCCACTTGGATTGACCTTCATTGAGAGTAAAACTTCCCCACACTATATTTTATTAGATCTGTAAAAACTTTATCCATTTTCTGACTATCTGATAAAATAGATACAATTTCCCTGAATAATGGATCGTCACAAAAGATTTTTTTTTAAGGCCACTTCATTAAAATAGGTGTTTCCAGTACTTCCTCATTTGGGTATTTTACACAAAATCTGGATTTTTTTTTATGTACATGTCATTTTTATCATCTGTCCCGTGCAACCAAACCATCCACTTTTCCCGGTCACCAATGTTCTTAACAAGATATCAAGAGAGAGAGGCTGGTCCATTATTTGCGTAGTCCAGCCAGCTTTTTTTTTACAACCTTTTTATCGTTCTCTCTCATGAAGGATATGTTTTGAAAATTAGTCTTACAAAATACAATTCCAAACCAACTCATGCAGTTATCGTCTTTTCACAGTATTGAGGAGTCATCCTTTTTGCTAGCCAGAGTGTTAATTGTCAAAAGTGAAAAATTCATTTTCTTTAATTTTTTAAAGTAAATATTCATAACTATATCTTTTATATAATAATATATTTTTAAAATAATAATCTTTTATATAGACATGCTTTAATAGATCTAATAAATGATTAACTCGGACCTACCAATATGGGTATATAAATACTTAAATCTGGGTATTTAAAATTTCGAATGCGAATTTTAAAAAAAACGAACTTATATTGATCTAGATCTCTTGTATAATATCTAGAATAATATAGATCTACAACACCTAGGACTAGACTAAAGTTAAAGACTAAGGTCTAGATTTATTTAACGATTTAAAAAAAATCAATATATCTAATATAGACAGTCTATTTTATCTAGATCTAGACCATACATGAGATCAATAATTGTCAATATGAATATTTATAGATCAAATCTAGTGAACTAGTGACTCTAGTCTAGATCTATCGATCATCTATGATCTAGTCTGTCTATAGCTATACTTACTATTATACACTTTTACAGTATATGAGTATACTCATACGAGTCATACTGGCTATAATACTATAGTATAGACACTATAGTTAGTATAGTTAATACTTTTTAATAGTAGATATATATTCTATAATCTATCAATTCTATCTAAATTAAATTCTAAATCTAGACTTCACTTTCACATCACATTCAGTCATTCACACGATATTTGATACAGACAGTGAATGAAACGAATGCAGTAGTTATACTGATTATACTTAAAGTGACGATACTACTTATAGATCTACCAGTTGATAAACATCATCATCATAGATAATAATCTACACATCTATAATCATAGTGCCCTTTATTTAGTCAATATAGTAATATAGTCAAGTCAAGGTAGTGGAACGTAAACTCGAAGGTTTAATACAATATGGTATGAGTCTATGAGTTAGTATAAGATCTAATTATTTTGTTACTTTGTATGTGACAGTATGTCAATGTCTCGATTAAAATAATTAATATCACCAGCCATATCATTTTAAATATTTAAAAAGTAGACATAGATTTTTATTATATTATAAATAGATAGATTAGATCTACATATAATTTTACAAACTTTATAAATGATTGATTTTATTTTTATTGATAAGCCTTCTAGACTAGATCTAGCATCTCTAGCTAGACTCTAAATGTAGATTGTAGATCTTTGAATTGGATCGATATTCACCTTCCTAAATTGTCTCTAAAGTCTATAGCTGATTTGAGAGGCCCAACGAGGCAAGACGAGTCTATTAGTACTCTGTCTCTTGATCTATCTAGTAGGCCTACTAAGCTAGTGCATTAGCCATAGTGTAGTCAAATCTTGACAACTAGTCTTCTAGATCTAAGCTTCTAGAATAATTAGATCTAGATCCAGTTTAGATTTAGAGTATAAAAGCTTTTACTACCTAAAATACTAAATCTACTGATCTAAATTCTAGATATATAGATCCAGTTCAGATTAGGATATAAAAATATTCCACTAGCTAAAATTCTAAATCTACTGATCTATACTTAATATGTTAGATATAATATGACATCTATCTACAAAAATTATTATTAAGATATAATTATAGATTCTAGACTAGTTATATATGTACATAAAATATATAAATAAAAGATAAAATTTATGCAGGCCTAGGTCCCATAAATTTATAATTGATCCAGATCTATCAGTAAAAGTTACCTTCGATTGGCAGTTTTACCCAATCTTATCTATACAAGACAATTTATAATCCATGCCTTGCCTACACCCCATATATATTAGTTTCCATTCCATGCCATACCCAGACCCATGAGTTCATGAAATAATAAATGATGTGGTGTCAAGTTGGATCTATCCCCTGAAATTCAGTACTTTAATATAAAACTCACATATCTAGTTAATTATTTGCTGACACTCTGATAAACTTGGACTTGTGTGATACATATATGTTTCTTATCAGATTTAATTAATGAAGTTTAGGTGCATTTTAACCAGTAATAAGGCTACAAAAGTAGCATCAGGTGTATTCTAACCATTGGTATTTTTCCTGGCAACATTTCTATTCTAGTCTGTGATAAATTATAAATAAAAAAAAATGTTTGTAATGTTTCAGTTATTAACAAGTAGAACCATGGCAACCAGTTCTGATGATGTACCAGAATGGCTCAAGGATCATACTTATACTATTTCTACTCTCTGGGCATCCATTCAATATTTAATGTAAGTACTACTATACAATTTTTATTTTAGTTATCTAATAGATGTTTTATGAATTGTGTGATTTTCATGGTCAAGCAACATCCAAATATCTGGGATGGAATTTAACATTTTTCTCTAAGTTTTTTTTTTTTTTTTATAACACTCTTAAGCACATTCATCTTTCATGAATGCCTAATATACCTTGGCTCTTGTGCAGGCCATTCCTTTACAACAAACTGTTAGATGAAATTAGGCAAAATTGTCTGATAATTTGTATGTTTGATACAACGTTTTCAATTTAATAATATTATTTTTTAATTGTAATGTTTTCAAAAGAAATTAACCAATATGCCTAATTGTATAATTACAGTTATGTTTGGAAATGCAAGAAAAAGGCATGCATTCCTGAAAAGTCAAAGATTGGTTGCACCTCTTAAAGGTAAGGTACTGCAATTTTTCCCATGTACTTTTCTCATAAGCTGAAGTACTTGTATTTTTGAAAAACTAGTTTTCCATGAAAATGTAAATCATAATATATGTTATAGTTGCTTTTAGATTAGTTCAATGTGCATCAAATTAACTGAACATCTGCCTTCACCTATAGTAATAATTCATAACTATTAAGGTGAGGGCCATGTCTACACATTAACGCAGTAGCTCCTTTTAGGTACAGACTATTTTTAGAATGGCAAAATTATATAACTATAATTAATAACATATATACGTTTAGCATGGTCAACACATATGTCACACATATTTTTTAATTTTTTTTAAAATCCTTTTATTTATTTTTATAACTAGATAACTTTCTGTTATGAGAAAAGATGAGATTCTTGGACTCCTGCATAGCACCACCAGAAAGGAAAATCCCATCATGTTGCAAAATAAAAGTCTTGGACCAATTTTAATTTAAGATATATATATTATACTGTAAGCTGTATACATATTTATGTATATCCTGTCATTCAGCCAATAGGTTTGGATTTAGTATTTCTTTAAATCTGTTTCATATTGTACTTGAAAACTATTAATCTGAGCCCCATTAAAACAAGAGGGAGTGCAGTGGATGAGTGGTAAGGGAAATTTTACTTTTTTAAAATTAAAATAAGAATCTAACAAAAGTAAACATATAAAATATGGTGCATTCTCCTTAAAACTAAAACCTGGTGCAAAGGTTTAAAATGTTGGCAAAAAAAAAAGCAACATCAATTAAATATTCTTAATTCCCTTTGCAAAACTTACTGAGAAGAACATGCATGTTGTTCCCTCATAAGTTTCTTGACAGAGGAAATCTTGTTTATATTAGATTTGAATTAAGCAAATTAAGAAAAAAATTATAATCATTATTTCAAATGGTTGTATCTAAACCTTATGAATTATTTTTCAGTTATAAGTATATTGAAATGAATGGATAATCATGAAATTGTTAAATAATTGCTGCTATCATTCCATTGACTAAAGAACCATAATTTTTTTTTAAATTAATTTCAAAATTAATTAATTAATTAATTTTCAAGCAGAGTTCACATAGATCTTGAGTGAAATTTATCTTTTTTTGACTAATGCTTCAATTTTATTGTATCATTAGTTTTTTATTTTTATTACCCAGAATATTTTAAAAATGAGTACACTATTTTCATGTAATAATGTAACTTGGTATTCACACATCAAAATACGCTATAATCTTTAGGCCATATAGATTTGTATAAATATAAATTAACTTGCTTAAATACATTGTAAATGTATATTGTTTGGATAAGAATAAAGTTTTTCTGTAGACAATTATTGTTCAAGATTTGTTGATGCTCCTGCTTAATAAATTATATACACAGGTCATTAGTTTTAACACACTACTGACACAAGAAAAACTGGTCGCCCCCACTTCCATTACATAGATGTAATAAAACGTGACCTCAAATCAGTGAACATCAATACTGACAATTGGGAAGACATAGCTTTAGACCGCAACAGATGGAGAGACAGTGACCAAGAAAGCTATGGACAGTGAAAGTACATAGGTCTCAGCTCAGGAAGAAAAACGTAAAATCCGAAAAATGGCCAGCTCCTCTACCACCGAAGCAAAAACCACCTTAACCTGTGCTATCTGTGGATGGGAGTGTCTCTCCGAAATAGGGCTCCACAGCCACATGAGGAAGTGTGCTCTGAGATGAAACCTTAGTCTTTCTATTTCTACGACTGAAGGAGGCCAATGATGATGATACAGGTCATTAGTTTTAAAACGTCTGATAATAAATGACAGTACAAGTTATTGAATGAAAATTTGTCATTATTTCAGGTGCTTTAGGCCTACATCAATGTGAGGTACCAGTACTTTGATTGTGTCATATAACAATTTAAAGCAACATTTTGAAATGAATAGTGTGTAGAATTGACAGTAAATACATTTAAGTGATGGGCTGTGATTTGCATGAATTGAATTTGTGTTTTTGATCTTTACTTCAAGTAAATGTTAATGAACAATTAATTTTTAATGAATAAATAATTTAAAAATAAATACAAAGAAACCATAAACATCTACTTTATTTTAATAATTTTTTTTCATCAGAACAGAATTTCCAACTTTGCATTCTTAAAATAAAATATAATTTATTTAGAGTAGAGTCAGAACACAAAATTATAGTTTTGAAATTAAGTAAATTAAGCTAAGCTGTGATCTCTTATAAACATTTGTATATAGACTACACACAATTTAATTATTATTTTTCATCAAATTGCAGGAACTAGTACATGTACTTATGCATATTTGACAATAAAAAACCTTAGTCAATGAAATAGTAATACTAGTAAATGAGATAAAAGTAAACTAAATATCATCAATGCTATTGAAGCCACACTTGTTTCTTTTTATCTTGTTTGGTGGACTGCAATTAAAGTTGCTATTAATTTTACTGATTGTCTTAGCTGAAATGCCAGTGTCGTCTCTTTGAATCCTAAGCTTATTTTCATGGTTACTGGAAGTCCAGATGTTTGGAGTTTCATTTTAAACACCTATATATTCCGAAATGGCCTTCCGATAGGCAAAACCTATTTGCCTAACATGTCATATGCACATAAAGAGGTACCACAGAAATGCTTTAAAGACAAGCTTAGGCGCCAACTTGCTTTAACTGACATAGAATAAGAGAGCACCTGGTTGCATACAGCTTCAGAGCGAGACAGCTGGAGATCACTTACAAAGGTGTGGTATACACCAATGAAAATTAATTGCCGAGGGTAGACGGCAAAAAGAAAAAAAACAACTGATTCTACCACAGGTGGACAATGGTTATGCCTGTGCTCAGTGTGGCATAATATGTAGGTCACAGCTGGGGCTGAGTAGCCACTGGAAACATAGCATTCCTCATAAGTCTTCGGAATCAAAGACAAGCCTATCATTTTTGTAGAATAGTTTGTAGCTTCTGTAAATGCATGAAATGCCGTCACAAATGACACAAGTCCTCTGTGAGTTTGATCATAGTTTGATGGATTATAAACATCTTACTTCTTTGCCTTATATTAAATGGTCCTTCTGTCTGTTCCACTAGGTATATCTAAATATCATTGATATATCGTAACATGTCATCAAAATAAAAACTAGAATCTCTGCAACTGGTTTACAAGTCAGAAGTCATATTAACACTTGCCATTTAAAAAAAACAATTTAGATTACTGATTAGTCAAATTAGTGACTGATTATTCGATTCATTTTAGGCCTATAATTTTTTTTATGTAAATATATAATGATCCTTTACACTTTGTGACTTTACTAGTAGATCTATACTTTGGAGTAGACTTGTTTGTTGAGCTAAAGTCGGAAGTACACATTGAATTTTACTGTGATCTAGTAATCATCTAGTCAAATGTAGTGATCTACTAGTACTAGATTCTAGATCTAGAGTCTATTAGTAGAGAGAGTAGTAGGCCTATCTCAGACTATCTGTCATATCGTGATCAGTAGGTGGCTGGTTTTATAAATCTATTCCATGACAAAAACCCTGGCTAGATTTAGATCTACTGGTCTAGACATCTAGATCTAACTAGAATTAAACTAGAAAACTGAATTAGAGAAGTAGCTTTCTGGATCTAGAACTAGAATCTATATATTACTAATATTAGATCTAGTTGCGTCAAACGCTTAATTTTTGGTTGTTGTTTTTAATAAATGCACATAAAATACATTGTATTTTGGCAATAAAAATACCCAGTTGGTAGTCAAGTAATTCTAATAATTAATTAATGAATGACTCTATCAGTATTTGTTTTAGATCTACCAGATTCATATGACTTATTATTTATACTTATTTTATATCATTCGTCCAAGAAAATCTAGCTCTAGATCTATTTCATTTTAGATTAGGCTATAGTTGTTTTGTTGTTTTTTTTTGTCATTTTATTTAGGCTACAATATTATCAAGATTAACTTTTTCTTTGTTTCCCACGAGACGTGTATGCCTATAGCATATAGTCCTTTCGATAATAAAAAAAAAACGATTAGAAATGCGTAGCTTGGAGTGTCAAAACTGTATTAGGCCTCCTATTTTTATTTCGTGCAATTTAGTATATCGTAACAAATACGCATTTGGCGGAACGGTAGACAGGTCTTCATCCAGATTTAGTGTAAATAAACCAAACACAGAAACACTGAAAGATTGTATTTTCGGAATTTAGATTCTATTTTTTGGAAAATAAGTGGCATTTTATAGGGTGATCGAAAAAAATAACTTTTGTGACGATCTCTTATTCAGGGAAATTGTATCTATTTTATCAGATAGTCAGAAAATGGATAAAGTTTTTACAGATCTAATAAAATATAGTGTGGGGAAGTTTTACTCTCAATGAAGGTCAATCCAAGTGGCTCTCGGAGTAAATTTCTTCTTTGGCATCCTCATCGATTTTTCAAAATGGTATGGTGCGCGAAAAAGATGCGCGACGGCACTTCGACTCTCTTTGTCTTTGTAAAAAACTCGAAGCTGGTGTTCCATTAGTATAGTTCCATGGGTATCCTAAAAGGAAAATGACAGCTTTTTATTGTGAGATGTGGCTGTATATGTGGAGTTATTTTTCGTATTACGTTATTCCAACGTTTTTCTTACCATTTACATTACCGGATTAAGCTGAAATTTACATAATAATTCATAATCGATGCCAATAAATGAATCAATACAAAAAATAACAAATTAGTTCATCAATCAGTGGTAATTAACATTTTTTTCTTATAGAATAAGAAAGCTTATTCCTAATGAATTAAGATATATGGCAATGACTTTACGGTTCTTTCCCTTAGATTAGCTTTTTTGAAAATATTTGGTTTCTATTTTGCATGTTATCGCATGAGTTTGCGTCTTCTTTTTTGACCCATTTCTTATTCCATATTCTAGAACAAATTCGTACAAGTGTTCATTCTTCCCTAGTGCCATTGGAGCATGAATCAGAAGAACCAATGACTAGCAGAATTAAAGCCTCTAGTTAATATATTTAATACTATGATTACCTACTTGCGTCCCATATCATGCAGTGCCTTATGATAGGTTTCCATAGGTAACTATTGTAAGAATTGAACGTTAGTTGTTGATGTAACTTATTGTATTTCTACAGATAGACTTAGAGGCATGTGAAATGTATCATGTGATTTTAAAACTATTTGAAATAACTAAAAGATTAAAACAAAACACTTGAAAACGGAGCAAATTGAGCAGCTCATTCTACGTATACATCAACCAAGTAGTCACTCATACGTCGTTTGATTTGTCAAATCAATTTGTTGTAAAAACGTCTTTATTGCTACATCAATGGCCATCAGTATGAAGAGGGACTATATACAATGATTTAAGGACTTACTGTCATTCAGTGCCTCAGTCTGAGCTACTTCAGAGCGCATGTGTCCGAATGCCAATATTGCCAGCCCACCACTGATTTATATTTATTTTTCGTTTGGAAATCTTACAAACAATATTACACATAACAATACATTAGAAGATCAAACGAATAGCACACAAAATATACGTAGATACCAAAGTTTTTTTTAATCAAAATTACTTGTGAAATATACATCAGAAAATAGAGTTTTAGCCAAGGATTTCATTGCAAAGAGAGAAAATCAAATTTGTTTTTTTTTGTGATCGATGTTTTGTATCTCCATGTGATGTTTAAATGTTAAAATCCTGACCCAGAGGGTGTTTTTTTTATGCTGAAAATCTTTTTAGACTTCGAATCTGTATTTACAAGTATTTGTAGTAAAGCACAACTTCAATGTTGTTATTAAACTAATTACCTGTAAATACATCCACCACGTTCTGCCACTATTGCAAGACTTGTAGTGTTATGTTTATATTTTTTTTTTTACATGTTAACATGTTTAAAGATGTTCAAAAGATTATTTCACGATATGCTTATCCACGAGTTAATCTGGTCGTTTCCGTAAATTACATATTTAAACTCTACCAAGTTCTTCCTGTTAAATTTCCATTACAAGCTTTAATATTCTTCTTCTTCTTCTAGTCAGCTTATTGCTGCTGAGCTGTGAGCTCTTTTGCAGACTGTGCCAAGGAAAATAGTGTGCTGTTCACTTCAGTTGTTCATCAATGTCGTACAGGTTATTGGTTATATTGGGCTGCCTAAGGTGGATAAGGAAGAGGCGTTCAAAAAGGATAAGGTTTACGGTGTCATAAGGGTGGGCGCAGTGTCTACAAAGTGGTAGGTGTGTGAATTTTTTTTTTGTTGAGATTGTAATGTAACCGCTTCAATATACAGACTGACATATTTAGAACAAAGAGAAAGTCTTTTTCTTTTATATACTGAGATAATATATTTCCATTTACCAGCTCACTTTATAAATATATAAACAACAACACGATGTGTGACTTGAAACCTATCGCCCAACTACACCTCCTGTCTGTCCTGAACCAGTGGAAAACGGGCATTGAGCATTTCCTTTCTGTTCAGGATGTTCCGATCTCAGCCACAAAGACTTTAATGCTGTAAGAAAAGAGTTTCAGTTTGAATGTTTGACAGTTTAGAATGTGCTGACCAATTTTAAATGTATTTTTAAAATGTCTATTAAACTTTCTTTGCAGTAGGAACGTCTTGAGTTGTTTTTTTTTTTGGTAACTCCAGACCTGATTCTGGCAATCAGGTGACCCGAAAAGATATCTACTGCCAACTTATGGGAGAGAAGCAAGAAGAAACGCATAGCCCAAGACATTAAAAAGTGAAAATGGAGCCAATGTTGTATGGAATCCGCAGGGAAAGAGGAAAGTGGGCAGACCTAAAGAAACCTTGAAGAGGTCAGTCACTAGAGAAGCTGAGGATACTGGAATGACAAGGGAGCAGATGAAGAAAGCTGCTCATAACCAAGTTACAGAGTTGGGAGTATAGCGTAAGTGAAGTATGAATGTGATCAAACCGCGGGATTTAAACACGGAAATCATGTCATCAATCGATCGCTCAAGAAACATGTTTTTAAATCTGTGAGCTAAGAACAACGAAATCAACTAACAGCTGCGTTTCCCTTTAGCCAACAATAAGCAAAAAAAAAAAGTCATTAACCTGCCACTGCTGCCTGGAAGCCCGCGTTGTAGTCGCAGGCCACTTCATTGTTGACGTAGTTGGAGCGGTCATCAGTGTAGTCGTCATTGGAACCAGGTCCACCAACTAGGGCACCGTACAGAATGTGGACATTGGGCTCTTTCAGCGGCATGACTTGAGTTCCACATGGAGACGGGAGGTTCGGGCAAGAGCTAGTTCGAAAAGAACAACACTTAAATAAGAAAGCTATCTAAACAACTATTGTGTCTGTTGTCCTGTGACTTGCAAACATTTATTTTCTATGCTACACAGCTTTGATGTTCTCTTTTTGTGCATGAATTAGTAACTAAGCTGTTCTATTTAATAACATATAACTGGTTAAATTGGTTGAATAAAATTATAGCTTTAATTATTATTATTTAGATGAGTTAATTTTTATTCTCTGGGACTGCCAGGATCAAGCTCCGTTAATGGGAAACAAAATTCTTAAGTATCCACTTTAGCAATGTACTGATGTTCAAGGCCTCGAATGGAAAAATGAATTACCATTCATTCTCTTATACGGCCATAGTGGATATTCAATAGAGGGAAACAGCGTTTAGTATATTCCTCTTAACTGTGTCCTTTGAAGAATTTTCTGATGATGTATGCAGGTCTGCAGCAGTACTGCACATTTACAGGTAACAAGAACTTTCTGGGGATTGACCTCAAAGATATCTGCAAGGTCAGTGGCCACTATCCCATTGGTCGATATCAAGATTGGATGATTGTATTATTGTTATAAAATGTGCCAAAGTGAAGTACCCTTGCGATGTATAGGGAAGCTCATGTAAGGTCATCTGTTTCTAAGAACGATGGCTAACGAGGGTGTCATCTGTTTCTAAGAACGACGGCTAACGAGGGTGTCATCTGTTTCTAAGAACGATGGCTAACGAGGGTGTCATCTGTTTCTAAGAACGATGGCTAACGAGGGTGTCATCTGTTTCTAAGAACGATGGCTAACGAGGGTGTCATCTGTTTCTAAGAACGACGGCTAACGAGGGTGTCATCTGTTTCTAAGAACGATGGCTAACGAGGGTGTCATCTGTTTCTAAGAACGATGGCTAACGAGGGTGTCATCTGTTTCTAAGAACGATGGCTAATGAGGGTGTCAACTGTTTCTAAGAACGATGGCTAACGAGGGTGTCATCTGTTTCTAAGAACGATGGCTAATGAGGGTGTCATCTGTTTCTAAGAACGACGGCTAACGAGGGTGTCATCTGTTTCTAAGAACGATGGCTAACGAGGGTGTCATCTGTTTCTAAGAACGATGGCTAACGAGGGTGTCATCTGTTTCTAAGAACGACGGCTAACGAGGGTGTCCCAACTCATGTCAAGCATTTGAGCGTGGCTGGAATCCCGGAATTAAAAATCTTTATCGAAATTCGAGCCTGATACCTCTTGGTTCAAAAGCCAATCATTCTACTACTCAGCCACCAAGCCCTTTAAAATGCTTATGCCCTTATAAATAAAAGCATTGAACAAAAGGAACATTCACTGTTTACCTGGACCTGTGGTGAGGTCTTAGTGGATATTTGTCGCCAAAACCAATGACGTAACTAAATCCTGTGTCCCCCAGGGCGTAATGTATCTGGCACATGGCCCAGTGTCTGTACTCATCGGGGTGGAGGCCCGCATCAGCAGCTACGAGGGCAGCCATAGCCATGTTGGCTGAAAACAAAAAGCACAAATAGAAAATAGTTTCCAGTTTTTAGACAGTGCCTTGTTTTAAAAGTAAAATTTTTATGGACATTTCGTTAACTCATCCTGTTTATTTTTTGTTTGAAATATACCTACCTATATAACATAAGGATTGACCTCTCTTCCATGACAACATTAATGTTAAAAAAGACAAAAAAAAGACAGGGCAATGGAGGGATACACAATATTACAATTTTTAATCATTTACAGGAAAATGTCCTCGATCTCGAAGATTAAGGACAAGTGCAATGTTGAACGTGATCACACAGACGCAGCTGTGACCTTCATAGTTTGACACACCTAATGCAGAACAAATAAACTGGTTGCCTCAGGGGTCTATCTAAATGACATACTCTATGCCTTTTGAAAAAAATAAAACGGAACGTTTTGTGATTTCTTTGATGTTTCCTAAACCAAGAGTGGACTGAGCTTGCATGCATCGAAGTTTTTTTTCGAAATATACCTATAAACTTAAAACATTTTATTGTACACAAGGCTATTTGCTTGAGACGCTACATCTTCAAACAGACACGCTAAATAACAGACGTAGTTTCGTCTAGTAGAAACACGCACTAGAGCTGTGGGGTATGTACAATACCACCTGAATTAGAAAGAATCAATGGATTCTCTTATAGTAAGAACTAGAAAATAGACAACACTCGAGCAGGAATACTTTGCCGACTGTTTCTATTAAGAAATGTTCTCATCAACTGAAAAGACATGTCGCAATAAAGAGGACGTAAACAATGAATTTTAATTAGTATTTCTATATCACTGGTAGGGAAATGAAACTTATAATGGCAACCATCACTATAATTAGTAAGGCACGAGACAAAGCCACCGGTATAGAAGTACTTTGTGCTACATCATTGAAACTTAAGCTACAGAGTGCAGGTCAGATTAGGAAATTTAATAAGCCATATGCTGAAATGGTTGGGCACCGATGTGTTGTACTATTTTTTAAAACATTTTTTCCTTAAATATTGAAATAACACATTTATTCTACAATCTCATCGAGCGTTTAATTATTTCCGTCCAATTAGCCAAAATACAAATAACAAAAATATAGAACAAAATAAAACGTCTTAGTCCTAAGAACTAATTAACATATACGTACAGGAGTATCTGAGGGATCCCCACTGCAGTCTGTAGGCAAGACCTTTAGGTGTGTACGAAATGCTACCCCCAGGAAACCACATCTTATAGGAGCCTTCAACTGCAGTTTTGTATCGATCTTTCTTTGTCAGCTTGTACAGGAGGACCTGTTAGTAAAACAACAACAACAACAACATATAATCTACTAGCATCCGTGCAATAATATTGTTATAACCCTGCTCCTACACCCACACTGATGGTGCGCAATAGCACACCGTTCAACACAACGACATATTGATTCTTGAAGAAGGACTGTTTTAGATCCGGCTGAAGTGATCTGCAGGCTATAGGAGATGTCTGGGACTAAGAGCCGTTCTTTGTGCTACCAGTGAACTGTATTGAGGACCTGGAGCGACACTGGAAAGTATCTCGGTGGTCTTTACTAAGGTTTGGGTAGGAAATGACTTGTAGAAATTGAGACTTCCTGTAACTTGATAGCTGAACTTGTTAAGTCCAGATCTCACTGTGTATTTTATAACTAAATGAATACATCGTCCATTAATAGTATAATGAATAATGATGACAAAACGGGAATAAATTAACAGGTAGCTAGTCTCCAAATAGCTATTCCATAATTAAATGTGTTAACACGTGGTAAAGCTGTTTCCATGGTCTGATTCTTGTGTAAAGCAGTATTCAACTATAGCCACCAGAAGTCCTTGGAAGAAATAGGAACTTGCACCAACATTGTGTTCTGCATAAATGTTGAGCAAATAAGCATTAGAACCTTCATAGGGTATCACACTTTAAACATAGAGAGAGAATACTGACCTGGTTGGCAATAGTCTTGTCATCCCATGACATGCCCCAAGCCGGCTCGTCATCCAGATACTTCTCTGCATCTGCCAGATATTTAGGGTCGTTAGTCGCCTGATACAGCCAGAGAGAGCCCCAGCAAAGCTCGTCTGTGATGTTGTTGGAACTGCCAAATGAAATGTAGAGGGTAGTGAAACCAATGAAGGACACTTTCAAATACAATGTAAAGTCACGTGTTCAATTGTTCACAAGTTTATTCTTGTCAATGTTGATCTTCATCCTATCTATCGTACAGATGTTACAATGATGTAGACTTACTTGTAATATCCAGCAGCAGCATTGACAGAATCACTGTACTTCCCTCTATAGTTCATAGCAAAGTCCCATAACTGTTTAGCATGGTCTAGCAGCGTTGAAGAGTACGTGGGATCTGGGTAGAGAAACAAAAGCATTTCCATTGTTGGGTATTTTTGGGGTATTTGTGGGCAACATATTTGGATTTTTACTTCTAAAATAGGTTTTGGTTGATTAGACCAGACTCAATACGTGGTCCGACTTTATATACAGAATGTATTCTTATAATTATGTTAACGCTCGAGCATACATAAATATATAATAAATTCATGGAAATAGGTATTTCTATAACCAATCAATATAACTATTTCTTATTTCACATGGGCGTAGCCAGGATTTTTTTTCGGGGGGTGGGAGGATTTTTCTCCCCCCCCCCCGGCCAAAAAAATAATTTATATATGTATGTATGTGTGTGTGTACATAATTAATCTTTATTTACATTCTGACCCATCATTCTTTCAGATCGGGTCTCAAATCAAGAAAATCCTGTGCCGAACTGGGAGTCGAACACTTAGTGAGGTTGTGACAGAGCGGCGCATGAGGTTTGCGGAACATGGTCTAGGACAAAATGAACTACGTATACCAAGAGTTGCGATGACATGGAGGCCAATACGAGGAAAGCGCAAACAGCGACGACCTCGTATTACTTGGCGACACATCTTCATGGAGGACCTCAGAACAGTGGACACCAGGTGGGAGGAGGCTTCAGACACTGCCAATAACAGATATTTATGGAGACAGCTTGCTGCCCAATGCGCCGAACAGCGCGGGAGGATATAAGTCTAAGTCTAAGTAAGTCCACACAAAACAAGTCGCGGTAATGTTTTAACTGAAAGCTTTATAAGACAATCTTATTTCAATCATATTTTTACAACACTTCATTATTACGACATCTACTTTGAGTACTATCAAGAGGTAGATCACGTGATACGTATTTAAATTACAAAACATGTTTAGCTTGAAACAGTTGTCTTATAATATTTTTTTTCTAAACGTTGAATATAAATAAAAAAAAAAAAAAACTCTCAGGGATTAATTCTCTATGTCAACATATTTCTGTCAGCTAAATCAACTGTTGGGTCATTAACCGATGTATTCACCTTTTGTTTTGAATGCTAGAGATCCTGCAGCAAAAGCAGCAGCCGTCTCCATCGCAACTTCGCTGCCTGGTTTGGAAGTTGTAATCTTGAAAGCTGGTCTGGGCATGGTCATAAGTTCTGGTGGACCCCAATAGCCGTGATCCTGACCACCGTCACCTACCTGGGAATGAATGCACGCTAATTTTATTGAAGGGAAGGGCTAGCGTTGTTACAAAGAAAACTCATACAGTATAGATCTGATGGTATGCTGGACCAGAAAACTCATACAGTATAGATCTGATGGTATGCTGGACCAGAAAACAAGGGCAAATATGAATAAAGAAATGTGCATCTTTTTTTTAAACACAATGACAATTTTTAGGACACTATTAACTTGTGAAGTGTCACCAGAAAATGATGTTTTAATACTTCAAAGCTGCAGAATCAACAGGATCGATCAATACATTGGCATAAGCATACCCTTATTGAATAGACCTGTGGAGTGAAAACCCCTCTGGAATACACCTACGGAGTGTCACCAGATGCAGATGCCGATCGATACATTGGCCTAAGAATACTTAATTAAAAGACTAACTTAATAGAGGACGGATCGACCTTGCAATCCCCATGCAGTTCAGATATAAAAAATCTAATATGAACTTTCCAATAGTGATAAGTAAGAAAAAAAAATATATTCATCTTCTTCTTAAGCAGTGAAGTTGTGTCATTAAATAGTTTGGACTAAAATTCTTGGATAAGTTTTTTTTTTTACTTCAACTTTCCCTACAATGTCTGCAGTGATTGTGTCTGAATGTGTGGGTAGCTGAACAAGGGAGTAGCATTGTCTTTGTTGGTAGGAAGAATGTGTGGATAGCTGAACAAGGGACTAGCATTGTCTTTTGCTGACAGGAAGAATGTGTGGGTAGCTGAACAAGGGACTAGCATTGTCTTTTGTTGGCAGGAAGAATGTGTGGGTAGCTGAACAAGGGACTAGCATTGTCTTTTGCTGACAGGAAGAATGTGTGGGTAGCTGAACAAGGGACAAGCATTGTCTTTGTTGGCAGGAAGAATGTGTGTGTAGCTGAACAAGGGACTAGCATTGTCTTTTGTTGACAAGAAGAATGTATGGGTAGCTAAACAAGGGACTAGCATTGTCTTTTGATGGCAGGAAGAATGTGTATGTAGCTGAACAAGGGACTAACATTGTCTTTGTTGACAGGAAGAATGTGTGGGTAGCTGAACAAAGGACTAGCATTGTCTTTGTTCGCAGGAAGAATGTGTGTGTAGCTGAACAAGGGACTAGCATTGTCTTTTGTTGGCAGGAAGAATGTGTGTGTAGCTGAACAAGGGACTAGCATTGTCTATTGTTGGCAGGAAGAATGTGTGTGTAGCTGAACAAGGGACTAGCATTGTCTATTGTTGGCAGGAAGAATGTGTGGGTAGCTGAACAAGAGACTAGCATTGTCTTTTGTTGACAGGAAGAATGTGTGTGTAGCTGAACAAGGGACTAGCATTGTCTATTGTTGGCAGGAAGAATGTGTGTGTAGCTGAACAAGGGACAAGCATTGTCTTTGTTGGCAGGAAGAATGTGTGTGTAGCTGAACAAGGGACTAGCATTGTCTTTTGTTGACAGAAAGAATGTGTGGGTAGCTGAACAAGGGACTAGCATTGTCTTTTGATGGCAGGAAGAATGTGTGTGTGGCTGAACAAGGGACTAGCATTGTCTTTTGTTGACAGGAAGAATGTGTGGGTAGCTGAACAAGGGACTAGCATTATCTTTTGCTGACAGGAAAAATGTGTGGGTAGCTGAACAAGGGACTAGCATTGTCTTTGTTGGTAGGAAGAATGTGTGGATAGCTGAACAAGGGACTAGCATTGTCTTTTGCTGACAGGAAGAATGTGTGGGTAGCTGAACAAGGGACTAGCATTGTCTTTTGTTGGCAGGAAGAATGTGTGGATAGCTGAACAAGGGACTAGCATTGTCTTTTGCTGACAGGAAGAATGTGTGGGTAGCTGAACAAGGGACTAGCATTGTCTTTGTTGGTAGGAAGAATGTGTGGGTAGCTGAACAAGGGACTAGCATTGTCTTTTGTTGACAGGAAAAATGTGGGGGTAGCTGAACAAGGGACTAGCATTATCTTTTGCTGACAGGAAAAATGTGTGGGTAGCTGAACAAGGGACTAGCATTGTCTTTGTTGGCATGAAGAATGAACGAAGGAATGTGCGAGTAACTGAATAAATAATTCATAGGGGAAACGTTGTGCATGATTGAAATAAAAGGGGGACATCATGTTGTTGATCAAGTTGATAACCTATGTTGAAAAGAGAAGATACAAAACATAATCTTATTATTTTGCTCGAAATCGAATAGCCAAGCCATTTAGTATGTGTGCGTGCGCACGCGTGCGCGTGTGTGTATAAGAATTCTGACAGATACTTTTAAATGTTGATTTCGTTTGGAGTTGTCGAGAGAATGGTCTAGAGGTCGAGTAGCACCAGTATCGTCCACAGGGCTTGGACAAAAGAACGTAGAAAGAACAGTTTTTTTTTCAACCCCTCCGCTAACATGTACATACATCAAAAGGGAATATAATTTAATAATAATTTATTTTGCTAAGCTGCTACTAAACAAAATGTAGACAAAATGTAGACAAAATGTGCTAGGACAAGTTAAAAGAAAAGGCAGACTAGGACGGCTGCCTGGTTGAGTGGTTTGCGCTCCGAACTGTCATCACGATGTTTACGGGTTTGAACTCTACCCACCGCCATCCCTTGCAGACAGGCTACAATTATGCAGGAGACTTGGGCTAGGACTTAATAGTTTTCGTTTCTGAAGGAACATTTAAAAGCTTACAACTTCTAAAAACTTACACAAAACGTGTCAAAACTCACAACATCTAAAAACATATACACAACATCTAAAAACATATACACAACATCTAAAAACATATACACAACATCTAAAAACGTAAACACAACATCTAAAAACTTACATCTAAAAACGTACACACAACATCTAAAAACTTATACACAATATCCTCTAAACTTGTACATAACATCTAAAAAGTTATAGACAACATCCAAAACTGACACACAACATCTGAAAACGTATACACAACATCTAAAAACTTATACACAACATAGCTAAACAATGCGTGTCATGCACTCAGCAATACAGTGTCCACTTATTTATTTGTTTTACTCATTAGTAAGTCGATACCGATATTTGAATTAGTAAGTCGATACCGATATTTGAATTGGTAAGTCGATACCGATATTTGAATTGGTAAGTCGATACCGATATTTGAATTGGTAAGTCGATACCGATATTTGAATTGGTAAGTCGATACCGATATTTGAATTGGTAAGTCGATACCGATATTTGAATTGGTAAGTCGATACCGATATTTGAATTGGTAAGTCGATACCGATATTTGAATTGGTAAGTCGATACCGATATTTGAATTGGTAAGTCGATACCGATATTTGAATTGGTAAGTCGATACCGATATTTGAATTGGTAAGTCGATACCGATATTTGAATTGGTAAGTCGATACCGATATTTGAATTGGTAATCACGTACCTGGATGTAGAGTTCGTTTGGTTTGACGTGACACTTCAACAGGTAGTCCAGAGGCCATTTGATGCAGTCTAGCATGTAGTCAGTCTGACCAGCAGACTCGTAGGCATCAGCGTAGAGCAAGTAGCTCCATGTTAAGATTGTGGTCGAGTAGGCCATCGGGAAGTTGAACTTGACGTGGTCACCAGCTGGTGGGACGTTATTGTAGGGGTTAATATACAACTTCTTCACGAATTCAATGGTTTTAATAAAATTGGGGGAGGGGGGCGGATGGCTGAGTGGTTAAGCGCTTGGCTTCAGAACCTAAGGTCTGGAAGCTAGGGTCCTGGGTTCGAATCTCGGTGAAGACTGGGTACCTGACTTTAGTTGGGGAAAGTAATGGGGGTTAGTCTCTGTGCTGGCCACATGCCAACCTGCCCTATAGATCGCAGTGTCTGAAAGGTGAACTTTAAATTAATAAGTCTCCGAAAATGTTCAATTCAAAACATTTGCCCTATAGATCGCAGTGTCTGAAAGGTGAACTTTAAATTAATAAGTCTCCGGAAATGTTCAATTCAAAACCTTTGACCAAATAAAAATGTTTTCAACTTGAATGACAATAAAAGATTCAAAACAAAGAAACAGAAATATTCTCCCGTGGTAAGTTTTGATGATTAGGGTGATGTTTGTAGGTAGACGTTTAGACTATGTGTCAAATCATGTTAAGATTTTTTTACAAATAGTCCAATTAACATTAAGAAGTAAGAGAGGACATTGTTATGTCTGTATTTAAAGATTTCTATTTTTACTAAAAATGCAATTGATATTTTATGTTTTTAAACTTAAATTTCATTTCACTGTTGTATTATAATATTTGCGATCGATGTTTGTGTTTTGAGAAGAGTGACTTAACATTCTAGAGGACACACTGACCAATGCGTTATGGTGTGAATGTGCTGACAGTAGTGATCAATAAGCCTGTGTTACACAGCAAGCTGGGTTGTTAGAATATCTATTTTAGTCTCCAAATAATTAAAATGGTAAAAATTTGTTAATGAAAAAAAAAACTTAGCTTGTTAGTTTTAAATTGTTAGTTTTAAATTGAAGAAAAATGAATTTAGAAACAATTTAACCAAAAGAGAAGACAAAGGGAGAAAACTCGTTTCTATAGATTTAATACGATAGTGTATTTTACAGACAGCTCCTTATAAACCATGATAATGCAAACAATCTGTACGACCATCGTTTAAAATTCATAAGGATGTGTACCAGTAAAACCTGCGTTAAGCTCTCATAGATTTCAGCGAATGCAGTATTTGAGTGAGGGATATGACCATGCCGCAAAGACACCAGGAGGCACAAAGACAGACTTACCATCACACCAGCCTCCTGTCAGGTCCTCCCACTTACCATCACACCAGCCTCCTGTCAGGTCCTCCCACTTACCATCATACCAGCCTCCTGTCAGGTCCTCCCACTTACCATCATACCAGCCTCCTGTCAGGTCCTCCCACTTACCATCATACCAGCCTCCTGTCAGGTCCTCCCCCGCCTCTCCCTTGTCTCCAAGAGCCGAGTCAAACCTCCAGGGAATTCTCTTGTTGGTGGGAAGTTTCCCAGAGCGCTGCGCTTCATAGAACAAGATTGACTTCTGCAAGACATCGTTGTAGTTATACTTGGATTTGTCAGCTACAGAAACAGAACCATAAAGTTCATGTATTAAACAATTTAGCTGAACAGGTCACGGAGACATTAGTATAGTATAATTTAAAAATGAGTGTTTTTGAAAAACCAGAGAAGATTACCGTTAGGAGCAGTAGCTACGGTCCAAGTGTCTTTCCCAAGGTTAAACAATTTAGCTTGACCCGATGGTGGAGTAGAGTCTGAATAACTTCCGGTAAATCTGATGAAGAAAATCAATTTAAATGCTACACAATTAGAAATAGTATAAAAGAACTGATGCTAAAAGAACCTTTGAAAATGAAGACTACTTCTGCCTCTCTCAGTTCTACTACGAACCTTAAATGTACTGTGTCTCCTGCATGATATGCTGTGTGTTCTGGTCTGTTCACTACAGCCCAGTTGTAGCCATCGGACGAATGGAAAATTGCATCTGCTATCTGAAACTGTAAAAAACAAAAGGAGTTTATAAAGAGAGCTTGTGTTATTTCACAAACTCAGAGGCGCCCCCACGGAGAAGAAATATTCAAGCCATGGACTTACGTGATCGACAAAGTAATACAATTTCAAAGAATCATCATGTGCTTTAAATCGTACATAAGAGAGGCTATTGATTACACGAGTATTACGGGATGAGCAATGTCTTCGTGAAAAGTCACTCATAGGGCAGGGCTTAGAGACATGGAAAAGTGATAGTGAAATGTGATAGTGAACTTAGATAGTGAAAATAAAACAAAAAGATTCGTGAGACTGAAAACAAACTCATGACCGATCAGTTCGAAATCTAAGCGCTTTTCAACTCAAGTCACCACATGTAATATGTAGCATAATGTTTACGATTTTATAAAACTTTTAAAAAATATTGCATAAACGTGTACTCTAAAAAGTTGTAGTATTCGCCTAAAGAACTCTTAAGTTGTCTTTAAATGCATGACGCGTAGGACGTAATCATCTTCTTTTTTGAAGTAACGTCTGTATTATATAAGAAGAAGAAGATAAATGGCTTTCCGAAAAAAAAAAGAGAAAATTAAATTATCCGTTTTTTATATTTAGTGAGTGAAGTTGGGGGCGTGGTGGTAAAGTGCTTGGCTTCCAAACCGTGGAGTCCCGGGTTCGTATCTAGGTGAAGACTGGAATTTTTAATTTTTTGTGATTTTAAAGGCGTCCCTGAGTCCACTAAACTCTTATGAACCCCTGACATTAGTTGGGGAAAGTAAATGCGGTTGGTCGTTGTGCTGGCCGCAATACACTCTCATTAACCGTCACCCATTGAGACAGATCACCTTTATATCATTTGCCTTATAGATCGCATGTGAAGTAGCCTACACATGAGCTAACACTTCGACTACAATAAACTCTTTAATGATTCATATTTTAACGTGTTATAGTACTTACATTGGTCATTCCGCTGACTGGCTTGTCGTAGCTAATGTTCATTACCCAGCCAAAAACATCTTCTGTGATGGGTATGTCGATGAAGCCTTCGAAGTTCCCTGACCAGGAGTTGGTCACTTTGAGCTGACCTGTTGGTCCGTTCCCAGGAGGTAACACAACTGAAAACAAGACATTATTAATAAACTGTTTAAAGAGATAGCAACTACATTTCATGATCGCTGAAATGTATAAACTGCTGTGACATGATGTACATACGTCCCTGGGTAGAAATACTTACATGGTTTTGCAGTTGTAGTTGGCAGAGTTTGTCCTGGAGCAGCTATTTATTAACGAAATGAAAAAAAAAGGTTAATTTTGTGTATTTCAATCATAAATCACAATTCAAGTCATAGAAATGAGATTTACAGAAATCAATACGAGAGACAAACTAAAAAAGCTTTACCTTAAAGTGTAGCATACTAAAAAAACATAAGTTATTAATAATTGGAATTAAATAGCATTAGTGATGGGCAAAAGTTAACTAAAAAGTTAGAAACTTTTAGTTTAACTAAAAAAAAATATTGTTTAACTAGAAAAAAAAAAGTTTAGTTAAAATCGTAGTTTAATTTTTTTTTAGTTACTAACTAAAAAGTTTAATTAAAATTTGTACAACTTTTCAACGTGTGGTCAGGGTTGAAACGCACATCCCTGTTTTCTGGTCATGTGATATCAATAACTTTGATTATCAAAAAAATGATGCAGTTAACTATTTAGTCAGTCTGCATTTGAAGAGGGTAACGTAAGATGCTGGTAGAAGTCGTGGGATTAAATATTTGCAATTGAAAGTAGCAGTAGGCCTATAATAAAAAGTTAACCTTTATTTGCTAAAAGCTTCTATGCAATATTATGAATGTGAATGGGATTGTTCCGAATTTTTTTATGAGCCACGTGGTGGGGTTTAATTTCTGTTTATAGTGGGAATCTGATTTGTGAGTTAGGATAACCAACTCTAGAAAAAAATTCTTACTCCACACCCTCTCTTGACCATAAAGTAAATAGACTGTGTCCAACTGATTTTAACAACCTGGTCATCTAGACATACACATGTAGGCCTAGTGTACTGTACGTGTGTAGTATACTACAAGACTACCCTGCATTTTTTTTATTACGCGTTATGCAATAGTGTTTGCTTAATGTGGAGTGGTCAGACGAGGCATGGCTAGTCAAGCATGTTCTTTACACTAAAATAGTTACAGACCCTCCCAGCCCAGAAAGTAAATAGACGGTGTGTCCGATTGATTTTAACAACCTGGCCAGATAGACGTACAAGGGTAGGCCTACTGTGTGTGCAGTCCATAATGACAAGACCACTCTGTTTTTATTTTCCCTTGCGCGTTTAACGGTTATTCAATAGTGTTAGTTGTATTTTTAGTGGCCAGACAAGAAAAAAAGCACATCGGCATGGTTACTCAAGCATGTATTTTTACACTATAAAATAGTTATACAGGTAAAATGTTTCCTAAAACTTTGACAACTGTATTTCTATTTTATTGGTTACTAGATCTATTTTTTAAACTCCAATGAGAATCTAAACTTTACCGGTATAAGTAATTAAAATTTTCCGTTATATAATAAGTTAATATAATAAAAAAACAGTACCATATTCTTTTCTAAAGGTTTTAATTGAAGGCAAAAATACAAGCACACATATTTATTTAGACATCTTTTTAAAAAAAAATGTATTGTGCATTAACGTTTATGTAAGAAACATATTCCTTATTTTTATTATGGATAAATATTTCTAGTTCAACCCCGCCCCCACAAAAAAAAAAAGAAAAAGTTATGAAAAGTTTGTTATGGTTTAATTAATTTCTTTTAGTTTAGTTTAACTATATTTTGAAATTCATGATAAACTTTTAGTTTAACTACTTTATTTTAGTTGAAAACTAGTTTTAGTTTAACTTTTAAAAGTTAGTTTAGTTCCCATCACTAAATAGCATTGCTTCAACAAAGAAGAACGGGAAATTACCTACAAAATAACAGACAGAAGTTTCTAATACGTCGTTCCTGCTTTCTCTCCCTCTGTATATATATATATATATAATCATTTTGCCATGTGGTCTGAGGCATTTACGAAATACACTTCACGAACGAATCTAATGCCAGCACTGTTAACGTAATCATACAAACTTGTAAAACTTGTTTAGCAACTCTGACTATCAAATACAATTATTTACACCGAAAATTAGTTGTTAGATTAAATTCACAATTAATTTATAATAATTTATTACTATAATTTAAAACTAAGAAAAAAAAAGAACAAACCTGTGACGAGGGGGTGACTGCTATCTCCTGCCGCTTGTATAGTGCCCGTCACTTTAGGGTTTATATCTCCGTTCACTGTGCGGGAATACAAACGTTTCAAATACAAGGAAATGTAAATGTATGATATTAGTTGGCCCTAGGTAAAAAGAGTTAGTATTACGATACTTTTAAATATCTATCTATAGTTCGTCCTTCGTGCTACGATATGATAACCCCCTTCGTTATCCAGGGGGGGGGGCTGAGGGCCCTGCAATGCGGTTTAGTGCCTCCTCTTGTGGTGGGTAAGACCCATGTAAACCAGAAATGTTCGGCTGCACACACTGGGCAGTTTATTCCAGATGCAGATAGTGTCAGTGATGTTGCAGGTTAGAGTTCAGTCTCACTATAAGGACTGGTCAGGATGAGAGACGCCTTGAGGGTGTCCGTGAAACGTTTTCTTTCTCCTTTTTGTGCTCACTTTCCTTCCCTGACCAGAAAGAAGTCTTTCATGGATGCCTGAGTCTTACTTCCATACTGCAGACATTTTAAACTCTAAACAAACTATGTGTGTCTAAGACAGAAACTGAGTCTTACTTCCATACTGCAGACATTTTAAACTCTAAACAAACTATGTGTGTCTAAGACAGAAACTGAGTCTTACTTCCATACTGCAGACATTTTTAACTCTAAACAAACTATGTGTGTCTAAGACAGAAACTGAGGACGCGAAAGCTTTAGGGAAATGTTTGTTGACAATTTTAAGAAGATATTAGCGCTAGACAGAAGTTGACCTTTGACCCCTGTTGAGACTAAACCATTGATTCATGCAAGGTATGCTTACAACTACTTCAGACTCTGTTAACCCATAGTTCTATTCATCCTGAAACAACAACGTAGCAGATTTGAGTTCACTGATTAACATACATGACGATTGACACATGACATTTGTTGGACGTAATTATCTTCTCTTTTGAAGTAACGTCCGTAATCTATAAGCAGGGGCGGACTGGCTCTATGGGCAAACGGGCAAATGCCCGGTGGGCCGGTACCAAATGGGCCGGTCTGGTCGCAACTAAAGAAAAAAAAATGTCCATGCAGACAACTTTAAAAAAAAAAGTGACAGCAGCAAGACATAAAGGCTCGAACTATTTTCTTGTGTTTTTTTTAAAATTCTTATTACAATTAATTTTGTTTGAAATTCAACAAGAATATATAAAAACAATACACTATAGGCCTACACTGTACGTATTATCATTGGCAAATGAGCGGCATGGACTGCTCTGATGCAGGGGCGGACTGGGTATCAAAATCGGCCCGGGCATTACCATATAAACCGGCACACAAATGGCATGTCATATATTTTCGGTTGGGGGGGGGGGGATTTTTACCCCACTCCGCGATTTATATATATATATATATATATATATATATATATATATATATATATATATATATATATATATATATATATATATATATATATATATATATATATATATATATATATATATATATATATATATATATATATATATTAGTGTGTGTGTATATGTGTATATAATTATATATATATATATATTAGTGTGTGTGTATATGTGTATATAATTATATATATATACATATATATTAGTGTGTGTGTATATGTGTGTATAATTAATCTTCATTACATTCTGATCTTTCATTCTTTCAAACGTTTTTTTACCCTAGAATACTCTCTTCCTATAATTAGTGGAAAGACAGTACACACCGCCAAAGGGCAGCTAGGGAGTCCGGGGGAGCGCTGTGAGCTCCCCCCAGTGGGGTCCGGGGTGAAGCATTATTTCCGTTATTTTAAGCTTTAAAAAATGCATATTCTGAGGTATCTACAGTGCAATTAGCCTGCTACTCTTCCGCTAAAAAAATTCAAAAACCAAATCTGCTATTCAATGTAGTCCAGCGACTGGTAGAAAATGGTAAAATGCTTTAGTTTTTGTATTGGAGGGGGAAGGGAAACCACAAAACACCTTTTGGTGACTGTAGTTTGCTTAAGTTGGCTGCACTGAGGCAGTTAGGGTTACGCTACGCTCATGAAATTTGGTGACTACAGTTTGCTTAAGTTGACTGCACTGGGGCAGTAAGTAAAGTTTCCCTTTCATGCAATGAGGTCTGAGGCAAGTGATGGTTTGAAGACCCTCCCCTGCCGGCTACGCCCATGTGTTATATTACATTATGTAATCCTACGAATGCAAACATCCAGTTTTCGATGCGTTTATCAAACTTTATATATTTTGTAGAGAATTAGGCTTACACCTATAAGAGAATTAGGCTTACACCTATAAGAGAATTAGGCTTACACCTCACAGCGCTCCCTCGGACTCCCTAGCTGCCCTTTGGCGGTGTGTACTGTCTTTCCACTAATTATAGGAAGAGAGTATTCTAGGGTAGAAAAAACTTTGAAAGAATGAAAGATCAGAATGTAATGAAGATTAATTACATATACACACCAAAAATATATGACATACCATTTGCGGGCCGGTTTATATGGTAATGCCCGGGCCGATTTTAATACCCAGTCCGCCCCTGTCTATAAGATAAGAAGGTAATATGGGGAAAATATACTCTGCGATCAATGAATAAAACCTTTAAGTCTAAATGTCTAATTCTGGTCAAGAGTGACACATTGAGGCTCAAGTTTCTTTTGTACGTTTTTATGTTGTAGGCCCTACCTCAGATTAGTAGGGGGGGGGGAGGGAGCGTCTGTCACCGCCAAGAATGTTCACTGCCCCCTGTACACCATAATAATGAAAATCATCAGTGGTTCTCAAAGCGACATTTACTCCTCACCTGCTTCCTAGGTTTTGGGAGTGTGCAACCAATGGGATAATGGCGTGATGTGTATCTGTCCTCAGATTGAATGCGAGACGGGAATCACTGGAACACAGGCTTAAAGACTTGAACTGTAGTAAACGTATGCTCCATGCATAATCCAAATAAATGTGATCCCACATTTGATTGTATAAAGTTAGAAAACAATGTAGTAATCATTGACAATCTCCAGTGACTATTTTCTAGTGACTAAATTCAGTGACTATGTTCCAGTGACTATCTTCCAGTGACTTTTTTCCAGTGACTATTTTCCAATGACTATCTTCCAGTGACTATTTTCCAGTGACTATTTTCCAGTGACTATCTTCCAGTGACTATCTTCCAGTGACTATCTTCCAGTGACTATCTTCCAATGACAATCTTCCAGTGACTATCTTACAGTGACTATCTCTCAACTTACCTGTACCCATAAAAGAAATACAGAGGCGATCTCCGACATGTTCGTCCTTGTTCCACTCTTTGTTATGCAGCACAAAGACTTTACCGTCATCTTTAGTCTCCACAACATCAGCCACCCACGTCTGAAGATACACACACACACACACACAATGTCAAAAGTCCATTTAAGCATAACACAATATTAATACTATAATAATAATAAGAGCCTGTGTAACTTAAATTGATCTTATCCGTACATTGTAATGTAAGAACTAATCGACTTTAAGGACATTCTCTAATGGGAAACATTTGTCTGAATGCTGGTAGTAATGGTTTGGTTCGCATTGCTCACTTTTAAGAGTTATTTTATTTGTAAATGTTTAATATTAAGCTTCGTTTATAACGTCTTCCTAATTTTATTTTTATATTCAGTCTTTATTTACAAGAGGATCTCAGATAAAATAAATGAATTGCTGACCGAAAAAAGCAAACGTGTGTCATTGATTACAACATCCACTTCCCATTTGACACATTTAATATTTCTTTTCCAGTCCTCTAACTGCTTTAAATTCAAATCCATCCATTCCAGTGGCCCATGGAGGGCTCTGGCCTGCTTTAACACATCCCTTCATTCAGATCTCTCCTGGGCCTTTCGTCTCCACGACTTATCACCAAGCTGTTGTAGATCTGCTTCCACATCATCAATCCATCGCATTCGGGGTCTGCCTTTGGGTCGCCTGCCTTTTGGTTTTTGCCTATATACAATTTTCGCTCCTCTGTTACCTGACATTCTTTCAAGGTGACATGCCCAACGTAGTCTGTTCTTTTTTCATTACTGCTTTGCATTGAATAAGTTGAAATGTATGGCCCTGGAGCTATCATTGTGAAGTTGAGAAAACATCAAATACATTTTTGTTAACTTTGAGATTTGCGTGTGTAACACTGTAGTCTGGATTGGACTCACTAGTTCACCGCCCTTTTCAGAGTTCGTTGCAAGTTTGACTTAAAGGATTGTGAAGATTGTGTTTTTCTCACTTGACGTCGCTTACAATCAAAACACGCATTTGCCTTACACCACATTCACACCACTGTGCATTCATACATTCGCACTAGTCTGCATGCCCACCTCTCTGTATTCGCACCATTTTTGTATTCGCACTACTCTGAGTTCACACTACACTACATTCGCACCACTGTGCACTCTCTGACTGTAACACACCTAACCTTAAGATTTTCTAACATGGTTTTAATCTCTAACCAACAGGAATCTACCTGTAAACTTTGAATGGCGTGGTCGAAGGTCAAGATGACATTCCAAGAATGCAACTCCTCGGTGATGTCAAAGCAGGCCTCTCCTTGTAAACCTCCATCCCAGTGACTAGCCAATGGGATGTCTACGGCCAGGCTAACGGACACCAGGATTGTGCCGAGAATGAAAGTGGACCTCCACAACCTTTGGGAAAAATAGACTGCTCTTTTTTTTAAACAATAATAGAATTTAGAAGTATCAAAGGCAGATTTATGTACTCGAAATATTAAATCGTGCAAAAGTGAAGATAGAGAGAGAAGGGGTAGGATAGAGGAGATAGAGAGAGAGAGAGAGGAGATAAAGATATTAGAGAGAGAGAGAGGAAGATAAATAGAGAGAAATGCTGAAGATATAAAGAGAGAAAGAAAAGGAAGATACAAAACAGACAAGGAAAATGTTGTCTACTTAGATGAAGTAATATAATTTTTTTTACGTACACATAGACTACATTGTTCAGTTATTGTTATAAGCACCAACAATTGAAGCACACACTTATATAACATACACACACACACAAAATTCCCACAACTCCATTGGACTTCAAAAAAATGTAGACATTCACGTACCTCATTTTCGATCCTAGAGAAAAAAAACCACCACCAACTGTGTAATTATCTTTGATTTCATAACGCTGCCCAGGTGACAAAGTTATATAGTGATTCTCTTATCTCTGCGTTCCACATCAGATTTAGTTCGACTTCTAGATTCTAGATGTACTGCCTACACAGTTCATACACGTTTTAGTAGACATGACTTTCAAAGCCTTCTATACTGTACGTTGAAAGATAAGAACGATAATCAAAGAACACAGGAGTTGGTGATTGCCTTCAGTCTAGTGTTTTGTGGTTCCGCTTAAAATTATCATATAGAGGCACAAAGATATCTTGAGTGATATTTGTTAAAAACAATACAACACAAAAGGGACAACATCAAAAACATCCCTTTGTTCCAGAACTGATTTCCTTTTAGTGACTTTGGGAGGAAGAAAGCTTCTTTCTTAAACATGATCTGCTAGTCCCGCACTTTCAGTATCGCGATGGCAGTGTGTGTTTGACAAGATGTAGTTGCTTCGTGCAGACGTCGTTTCATTAGTGCTTCAATGTCGGGAATGTGTCCTGTTGAGTAGGGAGGGGGTGCAGGGGAAGTTAAATGGACGAAACCCGAGCCTGCAGAAAACATTATTTGCAGGCAATGGAGTATCAAGCTAGTGACAGAACGAATATTCATGAAATAATTCTTAGGAAAAAAATGTGGGTGAAAAGGGGGGGGGGGGTGAGAATTCAGACAAAAAAAGGGGAGGGGGAAATCGAATTGTATCTAATTGTGTCGGCAACTGACAACTTTAGAGCTGGAGTAACTTTGATACAACTTGAAAACGTCCACTTTTAGGGTTATCAGTTCATTAAAAAATGTGTCGGCTGCAACACCCCCGCCATTTAAAACTCCTACACACACGTAAGCACTTTTCTTTATGTGTTTACACACACACATCCACACACACACACATTTTATCAGTAATTAATATTGTTTGGCCTAAGAATCAACAAACTTGACATCAGTTCTAAACATCACTGGCCCATCAAATGACTTCAAAACATTGTTTTCACTTTCTGAACTATTGACCTTCAGATAAGAAAAAAAAATGGAATACATTACTTTGAATTTGTGTTACAGGACAAGGCCAGAGTTGGAAGAAATGAACTTCTCTTTTAGTCCACTATTTGCTCTGTTGCTCTTTCTGTTTTGTGATTATTGTTAATTAATTAATAAATCTGTCCACATGTTAATTTGTTAAACTTTGTTGGATAATGTGAATCTAAACATTTGCATACTCTCTTTCTCTCTTGACGTCTGACGTTATTTTCTAGCTGTCACTAACACGCTAACATTTTCACATCAATTATTATGAACTTTCCTTTTTCCAAAAGTCACTTTAATTAATTATTCTAATTTTGTCAGCAGCTTTATGGTAAGAAACACACACCCACACAATGAAACAAAATAAACAAAAAGAAAAGAAACTAAAAAGTTGTAATGTTTCTAATGCAAATGTCTGAAATGAAGAATCCAAATCGGAACTTCTTGCAAGGAATGCAGAAACCTTCGAGGAGCTAGAAGACAGAATCTGGTCTGATTGATTAAGCCAATTCTGGAGCGGCAGAGTTAGCCACAGTTCTTGCATGTATATGCATCTGTCCTAGGGCTAGCTGATAGGGCAGATCTCTTTTTCTTTCTCTTGGCTGATACGTTTCTTTTGCACTCGGCGAAGTTCATACCAACATGTACAGTCTGTCTCCATGCTGACCGGTCTTGTGCTATCTCCTCCCACATACTTTGGTCGATTCCCGTGATTTGTAGCAACTAAATAAAGACCTTTAAACACAAAGACCATGCACAGTTGATCCTTGATCATGGATACGTTTCTACACGTCTGTATATCCTAGGCCTCAACATGGGATAAACCCCCCCCCCCCCCCCCAGACACACACACAGATTTAGATGACTGAGATAAACAAAAAAAAAAACACTATTTGGTAAATGAAGAAGTCCTGCCAACTACGGGAGGCAAGCCAATTAAAAAATACATGGATGTAACATGGAATGGTTGGTCTTCTTCTTTTATCATTTTTGTTTTAAAACCATGAGAATAATACATAGAACTAGAAGTAATCTCCGGTATTACTTTGCTGTATCATTTCCATCTTCTTCTTCTTCCTTATCTCTCTTTCTCTCTCTCATCCTCTCTCTCTCTCTCTCTCTCTCTCTCTCGCTTACTCTCTCTCTCTCTCTCTCTCTACCTCTCCCACACGCAATATAGAAACGTATTTGAGTCCTAAAAATAAATGTCCACATCCTGAACACATACACAATTAATAAATAAATGAGAAAATAAATAAAATTGCGATCAACAAATAAAAAAAAACTACAAACGACGAATTTGGAGTAAACATTGCACTACATGAAACTGTCTTATCTTAAGACTTTAAAAAACGAACCAATTCAAAACGACCATCTTGACTTTAGTAATGCCAGGTTCGCGTGTAGGCTGAAAGATAAGTCCATAAAATATAAATACTGCTCAAGATTCCGTTCAAAGTAAACTAGGTCTTCAGCAGCGTTGACTAATGATGAGGTAATTAGATTGTATTGTTTTTACTCCTGGGTACACCTGCTTAGATATTTTCTGTATATGTAGTCGATATCTATAAAGAACAGCATCTAGGACACGTTGAATTGAACGATGATTTTAAGTCAAAGTCATTCAAAGCCCAAACGCTGGTCGGATTACCTAGGGCTGTAGTTCGGGATTGATTCAAATTGTCAAGGCCGCAACATCAAACGTAACGTATTGAGGTCTCGCAATTCAAGACATCTTCAAAATGAGTGCAACTAACATGACTTACCAGTTGTGTAAAACGAGTACAACTAACATGACTTACCAGTTGTGTAAAACGAGTACAACTAACATGACTTACCAGGTGTAAAAGCTTTCATTTTATTTTCACAAATAAGACAAACAGGTATCTTAAAATTAAAACTGAAAATAAGTTCTTTTAAAACATGTTTTTCTTGAACTATTAGGTATTTGCACTCTGTGGTGAGTCTTGTGGCTTTCATAAACCGTTATAGCCTTATAGCCAACTACCAAATAATCTTGTGTGTATTATTACGATACAATTTTTAGTTTAAGTATAGAAAATTGCATAGATTGACATTGCTTTCTAGTCTTGTCAATTAGTTAATTGGGTTTACTTTGATAGAAAATCTTTGTTGCAAAAGAAAGTTGACAACTTTTTAATATCATTGTTTGAAATGGTTCTATTTTATGATTCACATTGAGAATTAATCTCCCTTTATTTGTTTTTGTTGAAAAGGTTGCTGGGGTCGTGTGTGATACTGTTGGTGGGCCTGTGGTCAGTGCAGGCGGACATCACTGTTCCAGTCCAGAACCACTGGAATGGGGGCTTTCAAGCGGAGGTCTGCTTTGACATTACTGTAGAGCTGCATTCGTGGACGGTCACTCTGAAGTTTGACCAGCCCATCAGCAGTCTGGATGTAAGGATTAAAAGGATTATTATTAATGAGCATCCCAGTATTACTGTTAAATTAGTTACTTAGATCTATAACGTAGATTTTTAAATTATAAGCATTTTCTTGAATACAAATAGGTATTTTAGTCTATAAATGTGTCAGTGACGTATTATTTATTAAAATACGATTTAATATACATCTTTTAAGGACAACACACAATTTTTTTATTCGCTTTGGCTGTTGCTGGTAGTGTTACGAATAAGAATCACTGATAACAATTTAATGTTTAATGATCTATGATTTGGTTCTTTAGTTGATTTGTGACTTGCTTTTTAACTTGTTCTATGACTCGACCTTTTAAATTGATTGATGACTTGATCTTTGAGATGATATATAACACAGTTTTATATAAGAACTACCCTACAACATACTGTTAGATGATACATGAATGTTGAAATCTACAAAATACATTTCGATTGCTTACAATCACTGAGTGTAAATCATCGCTGAAAATATTATTTTTAATTAGCTGAAGGTTAAATTTGACTTTTTCTTTTAAGTTCTCACTAACTTGGCCATTAACTTCTTATATTGCTTCATCACATCGACATTCCAAACATCGACATTCCAAACATCGACCTCCCAAACATCGACCTCCCAAACATCGACTTTCCAAACATCGACCTTCCAAACATCGACTTTCCAAACATCGACATTCCTAAAAGAGATGGGCCAACATGTCATCTTTTATCTCAGACTTGTTCTGCTCTAATCAATAAATAAAAAGTTTGTCCAATTCCTTATGTCACTCGAACACATTTTTTTGACAAGGACAAGAAACTGACGAAGATCTTCAGCTATATTGATATATATATATATATATATATATATATATATATATATATATATATATATATATATATATATATTAAATTAAACTATGAGGTATTAATCAAAGTTTCGAAGCGAGATATTAACAAAATGGATGTAATGATGCCTCAGGTGTACACGGCGGAAATTCAAGAGACCAAAGATGGCGGCAAGACTTATGTACTCACCAATAAAAACTGGAACAAGGATGAGCATGTCGGTGACAGGCTGTGTATTCAGATGCAAGGTCACGGTGAGTATTCTCTCTCTCTCTCTCTCTCTCTAAGTCAAAAACGTGGAACTTATGTGTAACATGGTCATTTGGATGCTGTTATGTTGGTGTTCATCATTTGTACAAGCTTTTAACAACTCACTCTGTCTGTCTGTCTGGTACAAAATGTGTACACGTTATTTCTCCCACATTCATTCTCTGGTAAAGTTCAAACTCTGCACAATTATTCATTGGCGTAGACATTGGTCAATTAATTACAGGCAATTTATTATTTTGTTTGATATTAACATAGGAAATTATTCCTTCAGTATTCACATATATGGCTAAATATGTAGGGTTTTATCTGGTTAGATAATTGTACACATTATTTCTCCCACACCCATTCTCAGATCAAGAAATGAAAATGAATCAATTAAAAAATTAACCAGCTGGTTCAACATTATTTAGAGATATAGTTGTAAGAGCGGAGTTCTTCCCCTTTGATAAACTTTTTTTTTTAAGGATTAAAAAAAATATTTTGCTTGTTTATATCAGAAACATATTATGGTCCTGTGCAGGGCCGGTCTTAGGCAACTGCGACATATGCGGCCGCAGTGGGCCCCGCACTTTCGTTGGCCCCGCGCAAATTCTATGTGTAAATTATTAAATTAAACCATTTTAACTTACTATTAAAGGGTTCCTGGAATTCTGAAATTGCAAAATGTAGGCCTACGAAAAAGTAATTATTAAAATCTTCTGAAAAAGCATGCAAATCTCCTTAAAAACAAAAAAAAATTGTCATTTCGGAGTGTCTTTCGATATGGAAAACGCCAATGCTACTCGCGATTAAAAAAAATGGCATTGTCAGCTTTCTTTAATAGTCACTGGCAATCACATATAGATCTAAATCTATTTCGACTTCTTAAAAAAACAAAAAGCGATATTTTGCGAGTTGATAGTAAATCTAAAAGGCAGATCTGAATGTTTATCGGCTTTTTGTTTGAAGAAAACTCCTATCTACTGTAGATGGCTCGTAAAGCTAATTATTTGACCGTGATTTTGTACTTAGTAAAGTATGAATAAAATGCGAAGACACATTTAACAAAATTTTAACTTTCACTTATTATCCTTATCCCTACCCAGACTGGGCCCCGCGCGATCCGTTTCGCATAGGGCCCCGCAATCTGTAGGACCGGCCCTGGTCCTGTGTCTAGCTTTACAATGTCATCAATCTACTCTCTCCCCCCCCCTTCCCCCCCAAGCGTAACAAAACGAAGAAGGTGTAAATACGAATGTTGTTTACAATTGTGAAGCAGTTTTTTTTTTTATTTGTTTTCAAGGGGATTTAAATTAACTCGAACGGGAAAAGGGGGGTGGGAGGAGTTAGTGGCAAGAGAAATGCAGGCGTGGAGGGGAAAATGTATAAAAAAAAACAACTACTGTCCCTAAGTAAAATCTTGTATTTATAAATGATGCAAATACTCTTAACCACATTTACATCAAGAAATACTGTATTGGACAAATATCAATTGCCTTCAAAACACACCCGACAATAGATCATCTACTATAGATTTTATGACCAGACCTTTTTTCGGAAGAACAACGTAGGCGCTAATCCTTTACTTTTACAAATGTTTTACTTTTATTTCATGTACGGGCAAGGCTCACATTATTATTTTATTATTACTGCTAATAGAGGCATCAATACATTATTATTTTCTTCGGCAGTAGTATCGATCCTGTTTTTTTTACTACCACTTAACGATTTTTAAAAATATTTCAGTCAGTAGTGTTTTATCTATGTGTTACTATTTCAGGGTATGATAGCTCGATACTAAAGTATTTCAAATAATAGCACCTAAGATAATATATTTATTCAGTTAATAATAAGTATTTCATTATCATTTTAGGAACTGGTGATATCAACCCAACCATAACAGCTTCTCTAAGTGGTCAACCTGGAGGTGGTGTAGTGGTCACTACCACCGTCAAGACAGGTCAGTACTTGATACAATGATATAAGAAACTGTTAGGGTACTGTTGTTGAAAAGACCCATCGGTAAGGAGCATCAGGCTCAATCAAGACCGAAAGAAAATAAATTAAATAAAAGAGACACCAGTGAGCTACCTTTGGTCACAAAGTTCATATCAGTTGGCAGGGATGCAAGTTTCATAACAGATCACTTCCATAGCCACCATGTTGTATGTTAGGAGTTATCTTCTCATGAACATTCGTATATTGTGTCAATCGTTTACTTATGTAAAGACTTCTATCGGAAGGTTATTAGAGCCAGGTGCAGAGTCTGGGTTGGCGAGGCAAAATATGTAGGTCAGATTGGTTTCTGTAGACGAAATGCTGAATCCCTACTTTATCTTCAGACTTGAAGACAAGTTATATCTAATGTACGTGCGTTCCTATTTTGTAAACCAAAATTGACTTCTTTCTTTCACAGCTCCCCCTGGTCAAACTTTGCCAACCACCACTCCACGCCCATGTAAGTGTAACATACTACATTTCACTAGAGATACATTTTTATTGATTTATCACTCTTATTTCTTCTCTCTCTCTCTCTCTCTCTCTCTCTCAATATACTATAATTTTTTGTAATGAGTTGCTACGAAGTGTGTTCTCACTGAACGTTGAACAGTCACTGAAACAAAAAATTGATTCTTCTATATGAATGTAATATCAACCTTAAATGTAAACTAATTATTCATTGGCCAACTGTGTCAATCTCTGAACTCTGTTTCAGTTGTGCTGCCCTCTGGTGACGGCGAGAAGGCCACACTCACGGTAAACATCAACAATCCGGACAACTTCCAGGGATACTTTGACTTCACCGTCCCGGAAAACATCTTCGGTTGGATCATCAATGTCACCTTCAACAAACCCGTCAAGCAGATGATGAATGTAAGTGAATACATTCTAATATGTAATGGAATACATTTATGTCAGCGAATAAACAGTTTATGTTAGTGAATAGAACATTAAATATAAATGAATACATTATAATATTTAGGCCTATATGTTATAATGTATTAGCCAGTCTTGGTGGCTGAGCGGTAAAGCGCTTGGCTTCGGTTCGGGGGTTTGGATTCGAAGACTGGGATTTTTAATTTCAGGATTTTTGGGCGCCTCTGAGTCCATCCAGCTCTAATGGGTACCCAACACCAATTGGGGACAAGTAAAGGTTGTTGGTCGTTGTGCTGGCCACATGACACTCATTAACTGTGGTCCACAGAATTTTTTTTCTGGATTATACAATAAAAACAGGATCTGTTTGAAGTCGGTGAAGTCTTGTCTCATTCTGTTTCAGTTTGAAGTCGGTGACGTCTTGTCTCATTCTGCTGACAACCTAAACTGGGTTGTGGTCAATCGTCCAGAACACGTCGCCTACCCTGCCGGAAGTAAGCTTCACCTCAAGTAAGTTTCTACTTTCTGTATTTGTGCGAGTTTCCATTTGCTTTTCCATTCTGGGAAAATTTCTGAATTTGTCTTTTTATGTACTCAAAAAGCATGTTAGGAAGAAAATAAACAACAAGGGGCGAGAGTCTTTGTATATGTTCCCCCACCCTCCACACACACAACCTTGATAATCCATTTATCCATTGATCTTAGGTTTATATAGTTATTACCAAAGACAGTGAAGGACATAGCAGGATGCATGAAAATATTTTCCAAATTGAACAGAGTGACACCAGATTGTCTGTGGAACTAGGCTACAAATTGCTGACTAGATCCTAGAAAACAATTTGTTCTTTCGATCAGGAAGCTGGGAATGGATTGCAAGAGGAAAGTTTATTGTAAGAGCACCATTTGGGTTAAAATCAGGCAGTCCTGAAAACATGTAGACAGCAAGCTTGACTATTGGTCTGAATCAACACAGGGAAACAAAGTCAATGAATGGAATCAGAAAAAACTTTGATTGAGCTTAGAAACAGCAGAGGTAGCTCAAGGCTCTATAAACCACATACGACACCATGACGTCTAAATGCGGTCCTTATATAACCTCATTGACGTTAGAGATTGAGACAATATTAAGAGAAATGTCACTTTTTATCATGATGCAAAATATGAATAAACATAACTCAAACAAGGTTACAAAGACAGTTTGTGTGGAAACACAAACTCAAAATCGGCCCGCGAAGTGGTCAGCCAGGCAGGTAAATTGGCAGGTTTCAACATTTTCAGAAAGGACATCAGAATAACAAAGGACGGAGAAAAAGGTTAACAGATCTCGTGTGGTTCCCCAGCGATCTAGCAGACCAATGGATAGGTGAAAGTGAATGTGATGTTACATGTGAACATGGCCTAACTGATGTCTTATAACTAATATATAATTGATCTAATTGTTTTGTATAGGGTCAATCTCTTATTCAAATCCTCAAGTAAAAAACCTTTCGGTAAAAAAAAAAAAAAAAAATTCCCTTTGGCTGAGTGTTCCATGGTGCTACAGAGCGCTACAGTTCATGCGATAATATGAAAAACTAATTATTTAAATTATGTCCAACTTAACGTAGTTAACATTTTTTGTGTAGTAGTTAGTATGACAGAACTTACTTAATTTAGCAATACAAATGTAAAAAAAAAGAATTTTTTTTTGAAAAAAAATCTAAAACCGTTTGCATAAATGTGTTAAATGTTTATATATAGTCATCAATCATGCATACATGTCATGTACTTATGTTTATATGTAGTCATCAATCATGCATACATGTCATGTACTTATGTTTATATGTTGTCATCAATCATGCATACATGTCATGTACTTATGTTTATATGTAGCCATCAATCATGCATACGCCATCTACTAATATGATGGTCTAATATCTTTGGTTTTACATAGGCTCACACATTCAGACGATCAGCACTCTATGAATCATTCACCTTAGTACAGACTTAATACTTTACTCTTTGTTTCAGTCTGTTACTTACTTGTACTATAAAACAAACCAGCAACAACAATCTACTAGTATTTCCATTTAATGTACTTTGATTTTTTTCGCACATCAGGTTTGATGCCCAGTATGGCGGAGGGGGCATCGCTGGCTCAGCTGTCTTGATTAACATGGGTAAAGACACACTCCATGTGACACCCGTCCCAAACAGTGAGTATTTATTGTTATTAAGTATTCCGTAACCAGGTCTGAGAACTTACTTAATCCAGTGAACTCCCAGGGAACCACAGGGCAGCAACCACACCCCTCCATTGAGCTCGGCTCTGAGCAGCTTTCTTCATCTACTCCCATGTTATCCCTATGTCCTATGTCTTGCTGATGACTGACCTCTTCCAGATTTGCTTGGCCCTGCCAACTTTCCTCTTTCCTTGCGGATTCCAATCAATTGCCAGCCTTGCAGATGGAAAATTAGTCATAGATGATATATATCATATATAATAGTTGATGAAAAGTAAAAAAGAAAGACCTTGTGATCTATGGGGCAGATAATGTAAAGCTGTTGTGAAGACCAACGGCTACCCAAGGTGTCTAGCACAACCAGTAGCGTAGCAAGGTACCCGTGGGCCCGGGTTCAAGAATATATTGGTGGGCCCCCCTACCCCAATAAGACGAGTGTAATGTGTGACAAAACAATTGAGTAATCTGAATGCATCGGTACATTTACCAAAAAGACATTCCAATGCAATTAGAGTAGCTTTTAATAATCTTATTACATTTGAAGCAGAACTTCAACACGAATTAAAAGTCAATGTTTGTAAAAATTTTTTTTAACATAATCAAACGAGTTAAGGGAGTTTCAAATATATAAAGAATTGTTTTATGAGTTCTAGTTTCCATTCGACACATTGACATTCCTGAAACACTTCTAGGTGTCAAACTTAGAAACATTGATACAAGCTAGTATCTAATTCTACGTCTATTATTTAACAGTAAATAGTTGGAATATTAATTTACTAACATTATTCTGGCCTTGTATGTAGCAAAGTAAGAAACCAATGCATTTATTTCTAATTGCGCGAGCGGCTTGTTTTGATGAAACAATGCCCGCAGGTTATTCTAGTCTCCAGTCCTATTGGAAGCACCATCATTGCTTTAGCCTCGCAGTTTATTTAAGGATAGATGGGGGATTTTTTAATTACTTGGAGCATTTGTTCGGCCAATTTTGCAGACGTCTTGTTCTCACCTATATGAAAACCTAGTAATGACCTAATTGCTATCTTTGGATGTTGTTCTGTCATCGAATATCACTAAACAGTATCAAAAAGAAAAATACTAATTTAATCAACTTTTATATATCTTGAGTGCAGCCGCTAATGAAAGAGACAAATGGTGCTGAATGGATGTCCTAAAGTAGCGGTATTTTTGCCCAACAGGCCTATAATCTTGTTTGGAATCTGTGTGGCTTTGATTTCCTGTCAAATTTCAATATTCTTAGCAATTTTCTGAGGTTTTTGTGTAAATATAAAGGTATTAACTTTATTTAAGATCTATGAACCAGGTTTCAAGCCAATACTAAGCATTGGTCAGAGAATGGAACTATTCCATGATCAATGTAGTAATCTCTCTCCTTCTTCTAGATCTTGTTATAAACCTGCTCCCTAAGTCTGTTTCCTCATTTACTGCTTTTTTTTTACGACTTTAACATGTATTGATAAATTTTCAAGTCCTAAATACAGACAAGGAAAAAGCATGGTAATTTACTTAAGGCTGCATTGTTGTAAAATAGATCTATAGATAAACTGTAATAGACAATGAAATTCTAAAATAGAATCGACACTCCTTTTATAGTTATTTAACAATTAAACAATGTTGGTAGTTAGGCCTTTAAAGTATTTGCATTATGGCTAATGAAATAATTGGAATTAATTAAAGGGAATTAATTAAAGGGAATTAATATGTGTGTGTGTGTGTGTGAAGGGTGACACCCACGCTAGTGACGCCACTGATATTATTAACTCTGTGTGTTTACCTTGCAATGTATATTTTACAATATTTTAAATACAAAATAAAATTTAACAACAATTAAGCTTTGAGAAAATTGAATAATTAACAGCTGTATCGAAATAGACTATAGACATAATTGTTGTTGTCGTCCCCTCACCCTTTTTCCATTGTTTTCTCCTGTACAACACATTCATATTTTTTTAACCAAAATCTCCCCATCCCCTCCTCTCCCCACATTCCTGTAATACTAACAATGGCTTTATAAACTTACTTGGGGGAAAAGATGGGACGATATGGAAACGATTGTCACCTTAAACGCACGCTTAGGTCTAGGTTCCCGGACATTTCATCTTTGGTCATTTCATTCCCGGTCACTTCATCTCATGTGGGCCCTAATTGGTCAAGAGTCATTGTTGTTATGGCTACAGGCTGTGGGCTCGTAATGGTCGTGGGCCCGGGTTCATTGAACCCTCTCGCGCCATGGATGCTACGCCACTGAGCACAACAGTTTTTACTTCTCCCATGTATGTCAGGAGCCTATCAGAATTGGTTGGACTCGGCGGCGTCCTAAAAATTTTGGATGTGAAAAAACTAGTCAAGTTGAAGATTTCTCTGTTCAGAAGTCAAGCGCCTTTTACTTCTGCTGAATTTGTTCAACATTTCTATAATGAAAGCATAAATAAATTAGAACTTTATCTTATCTTAAAATGTTAAGAGTGACTTTTTCTAGCTCATGAATATTTAAAAAAGCTATTAGCACATAAAAGCTTTACGAAAAAACTCACATTTAGGTAGCTCCGTGTCCCTAAAAAAAAAAGGCCCTTGTTTACCAAAGGATTCATCTCTCTTTCTTCAGCTGACAATTCTAAATACAACTACAACGATGTCCTGTACAAGTCTATTCTCTTCTATGAGGCCCAGAGGTCTGGCAAACTACCACCCAATAACCGCATACCTTGGAGAGGTGACTCAGCTCTGGGAGACAAAGGGGAAGCAGGGGAGGACCTGACAGGAGGCTGGTACGATGGTAAGTTCTATGCTGATAGTTTTAATTAAAATAATCTGCCTAGGGGGAAAAGATGAAATCTTGATTGCAGCACTCCCGATTCCTGGTTTAACTATAACATTATATTATTTCTTTCAGCCGGTGACCACGTCAAGTTCAATTTCCCCATGGCCTACTCCACTGCCATCTTGACCTGGGGCTATCTCCTCTACCGCGACGCCTACGAGGCTGCTGGACAGACCCAGTGGATGTTGGAGAGCATTAAATGGCCACTGGACTATCTCCTCAAGTGCCACGTGAAACCGAACGAGCTCTACGTTCAGGTAAGGAATCAAATCATTTGAAGCACAATAAATATTGTTACGACTTTGGAGTAGGCTAAAGATAGTTAACTCACCGATTGTCAGGTCGCCGATATCCTTCTGGTCGCCGGAGCACAATATACTACAAACAGTCAATAATCCAAGTAATCGAAATAATTCCACAGTCCTCCTAATCGAAATGTACATACAACTATTCACAAAACCGATTTAAGAAAAACAATCCTCCGTTTAAGAATCCACGATCATAACTCTAGTTACTTTTTTACCTAAACACACTCGCTCAGGTCAGTTTCGCCTCCAAACATAAACAAAATTCAAAAAGTTCTCACGTGGGGTAAAAATGGTCAGTCGGGGGGGGGGGGAGAACAAGTTTACAACACTGCCCCCTCCCTAGGTCTGTGCGTCCCGAACAGACTCTCCATCATCTCCACAATAACGGTTCAACCGATCTAGGTGCACCACTTTGCATTTGGTTCGAGGGCCCTTCTGGATCCGGTACACAACGTCGTTGATCCTTTTCACAATCCGATATGGGCCTTCCCAGTCTTTCTGTAATTTCGGCGATCTTCCCTTCTTTCTCTTGGGGTTGTATAGCCAGACAAGATCATGTTCTACAAACCCCGTAGAATTGGCCCTTCTATCGTATCTGGTCTTCATAAGGTCGCTACTGTCTTTTATCCTACTCCTTGCAACTGCATGAACCTCTTCTAGTCTCCTTCGAAGTCCTGTTACATATTCGCTTGCCGTTGTTGGTTAATCTCCTGGCTGTCCAAATAAGAGGTCCGCTGGCATCCTAAGTTCTCGACCAAACAATAATTTGGCTGGTGTGTATCCTGTAGTTGCATGCACTGCTCCTCTATAAGACAGAAGGAATAGGGAAATGTAATCATCCCAATCATTTTGCTGTTCTGCTGACATTTTAGCCAGGTGCTGGACCAGCGTACGATTGAAGCGTTCTACCATCCCATCTGATTGAGGGCGTAGTGGTGTGGTTCGCGTCTTCTCGATATTCAGGATTTTACAAATCTCCTGAAACAGATTAGATTCAAAGTTGCGTCCTTGATCTGAATGTAACTCCATTGGGACACCAAACCGACTAATCCAATGTCCTACCAAAATATCGACTATTGTTGTGGTTTCCTGGTTGGGCATCGCGAAAGCTTCTGGCCATTTACTAAAATAGTCCATTATCACGAGAATGTATTTGTTCCCTTTGTTAGTCTCAGGAAAAGGTCCAGCTACGTCCAGTGCGATTCTCTCAAATGGGACACCTACGTTGTACTGTTGCAAGGGTCCTCTAGTTCGACGTTGCGGGCCTTTAGTTGCCGTACACCGGTCACATTTCCTGCACCAATCTTCTACGTCTTCCTTGTAACGACACCAATAAAACCTTTGCCTGACTTTTTCTAACGTTTTGTTAACGCCTAAGTGACCGCCAGTGGAGCCGTTGTGCATTTCATGTAGCACTTCTGGGATTCTAATCTTTGGTAAAACTAGTTGTACTCGTGTCGAGGTCCCATCGGTGGACTCCCAAATCCGTTTTAGGACGCCGTTGTCTATCACCAGAGAGTCCCATTGTGCCCAGTAAGCCTTGGTAATCTCTCCCGTACTAGAAATTTGGTGCCAATCAGGGCGTTGTCCAACTTCCTTCCATTGCAAAATTGGGGCAATATCTTTGTCATCCTTTTGTTCTCTGCTTATCGTCTCCTCAGACCAAGATGCTGACGCACTTAGCTCCAACCGCATACAATCCAGGGCATTTGTTTTCCCTTCTACTTTTGTGCAATGCTTGCACTCCTGCTTACAAGGTCGTCGTGATAAAGCGTCAGCATTCGAATGGGCTTGTCCCTTCCTGTGTTGTGTTTCGAAATCATAAGTCTGTAACCTTTCTAACCATCTAGCTACTTGTCCTTCCGGATTCTTGAAGGAAAGTAGCCATTGGAGGGCCGCATGGTCTGTTCTCAACTTAAATCTTTGTCCATACAGATACTTGTGGAAATGTTTAATGGAGTCCACCACAGCTAGCAGCTCACGTCTAGTCACACAATAATTTCGTTCAGCTTTTGACAAACTTCTGCTAAAGTAGGCTACCACTCTCTCGCTACCATTCACTCCCTGTGATAAAACAGCACCGATCCCTGTATTGCTAGCATCCGTGTCAAGTTGAAACACATTACCTGGTAGGGGATAAGACAACATGGGCGATGAGACGAGAGCCTCTTTCAATCTCTCAAAAGCTTCTTGACAATCTGGCGTCCATTGAAATTGCGTCTTCCTCTCAGTCAATTGGTGAAGGGCTCTAGCGATAGTGGAAAAACTGGGTACAAAGCGTCTGTAATAGCTGCAAAGACCCAAGAAGCTTCTGAGCTCATGAAGATTAGTAGGTGTAGGCCAGTGCTTGACGACTTCCGTTTTTTCTGGGTCTGTGCTTACCCCATCTTTGGATACAATATGTCCCAGATATTTAACTTCCCTCTGAAAGAATGAGCACTTCTTCGGATTTAGTTTCATTCCCGCACTTCGAATACGCTGCATCACTTCCCTCAAGTTATGTATGTGTTCATCAAATGTCTTTCCGAAGACTATAATGTCATCTAGGTAGACCAGGCAAGCATTCCAATTTAAGCCCCGCAAAACTTGTTCCATCAGTCTCTCAAAAGTTGCCGGTGCATTACAGAGCCCGAAAGGCATAACCGTAAACTGCCATAGTCCGTTTCCCGTGGAGAACGCTGTTTTCTGTTTGTCATCAGGGTGTTGTGACAGGTGGGGAAATGTGACGTGTGTTTGGCACGTTTTATGTCTAGGGGATGATTATTTTTAATGCTATCACACCCCCACTTATCAGCATATGAATCGGGAGCAGACACGCAACGAGACAAGGCAATGAAGGATAGATACAAAAGTTAAAAATAAAGAATATTTCTTTACATAAATATACATATAAGATTAAAAAGGGGGAGGGTTTGCATCTATCTCTAGTATATTCTATGTTTAATCATCACTCTTGCACATAATAAGAGAGTATGTCACTTTGTCCTCTGACTTAGCTGGTTTTTCCTGTTGATGTCGCAGCTGGCTGTGTCCTGGCTTGAGGTTCTGCAGCTGGAGGTGGCGCTCTAGCGGATAGAGGGCCGCCGGCGATATAGTTCTTGTGGAGTCTCAGTCCCAAGTCCTAGTATCTGTAGTGGGCACAGTATGGCGGGTGGCCGGATACCGTGGGCACAAGGTTACTGCGGGCAGAGCTGATCTGCCGTGGGCAGTGTAGGTAACAGGATATGTCCAGTGAGTTGCAGGGGGTTGGCGTAGCTATGACGTCTCGCACAGATCTGACTCTATAGGGACGTCGCGCCTAATAGCTTGACAGGTGGGCTGGCGAATAGGCGGGCAATGCCGATAGCGCCAAGTAGTAGAGTTGAGTAGATCTCCGTAGGCGGTAGATGATGCTCAATAGGAAAGTGCAGCGCTGAATAGCACTAAGCACAAAGATAGGCCAGTAGGCAAATAGGCAATAGGTGATTCTTGATAGCAAATACAGTGCTGAATAGCACTAAGCACCTAAATAGGCCAGTAGGTGATTCTCGATGGTAACTAAATAGGCAGGTAAGTAATCCGATAAATAGGCAGACACCTGAGGGAGGCTGCGGATAAACAAAGACAAGTTAGGACATGTCTCTCATGCATCTTATCGATGCCCTCGACTGAGGTGCATTCGTCAGATTGGTAAAATTGCTTTAGAGCATAAAGGGGAGATGATGACAAATGGGATTTGGAAAATAGATGGCAGATAGTAGCAATATAGAAATGTACATAAAAGGGGAAATAATAATATACGAATGTACATGGAAGGGGAAATAATAGTCTCAAATAAACAACACAGGTGGATAGAGAAAGAAAAGGGGGGGGGTGAGTTGGGCGGTGGTCAGCGATCGAGACGCTTTGTTTGCATATGACCGTGGGTCGAGAACAATGGAGCGCACTTGAATGGAAAGGGTGTCCATTCAAGGGGCGCAACTCTCGTTAGAGTAAAATGAGTAAAGGTGAGATAATTCACTACAGGGGAGATAACTCGTATCTCTTTTCTAGACGCAGTATCAGTGCGCTAGTAAAATTATCAAGGCGGCCAACCGAGATAAAGGAAATAAAATAAGATGTACAAATATATACATGGTTGCATCAACTGTCAATCGAGCAACATAGCATTAATAGATTAATGCAATACTAAAATACATACATAGCACATGTTCATGTTTTCTACTTACGCCAGTGAGAAATACACAATGCACTAATTAAATATAAATGAACTAAGCAAAATACACATGATAAAATCCAATGGAAATAGCACAAAAGTAATTAAGATGGAACTTGTGATTAAGTTCGGCTTACCACCAGGTATTCCTCTAGGAGAAAGAATGTATGAAGTAGTCCAGACTCGATAGCTCAGCTCGTATGAGAATGAAAGAGGGTCTGGCCCGATTTAAATCTACTTATATACAGGCCTGGAGAGTGTGGGCGGACACAGGAAATGTCCTAGGCTAAGATTTATCTTACACGTGGGTGGATTTGACTCGAGGTGGGAGCCGCACCTTGGAATATCACGCGGTGTGTTGACCAGGGTCATCTCTTAGATCAAAGAGAGACGTGAAAGAAGGGGGGGGGGGAGACTTGCATTCAAACCAAGGTGGTGTCAACCGCGATCGTCCTTCAGACATCCGGCGGGAAGACAAAAGAGATTGTGTGTCTACCTTTCCCCGATCAAGGGCAGAAAAATGAAAGGACGCGCCTTAGCTATCTCCAAGGTGGTCAACTAAGTCTAGCCTGGAGAGGAAAAGGTGTGGCGGGTGAAGAATTCAGGGGTAGGATGGGGAAATAATTAAAATAAAATAAATAAATAATGAAAAATAATAATTAATGCTGTGATAATTTAGAGTGACTCTGACAGCGAGTTTTTGACTTGTCACAGGTGTAAACCTACTTGCCAGTAGCCGCTTTTGAGATCTAGGGTTGAAAATATATGAGCTCCAGAAAGAGTGTCTAATGTGTCATCGATACGCGGCAGTGGATAGCTGTCTTTTTGTGTGACGTTATTTAAAGCCCTGTAGTCAACGCAAAAACGCAGAGAGCCATCTTTTTTTTGAACCAGAACAACAGGCGAGCACCATGGGCTGTTAGACGGCTCTATAATTCCTTGTTCCTTCATTTGTTCCAACATGTGAGCGGCCTCTTGCTGCTTTGCTAATGGTAATCGCCGTGGTGTTTGCCGGATTGGTCTAGTGTTACCTGTATCTATCCTATGGGTTACCATATTAGTCCGACCACCTTCATTTTCACTGTCGGGCATGATGTCTTTAAACTCTAGCAACAATTGTTTAGCTTTATTGTACTCTTCTTCTGACAGATTCTCGCCCACATCTCCAAGCATTAGATCAACTCGAGAGTCACATAACAATGCACTAGCTACAGGGGCCACCGCACCACACGTTGCAATAAGCTCCACTGGGCAACAGGTGGCGATAACATTATTCTTTTGTAGGTTGCAAGCTTGAGTGTCAACGTTCATAACGCGAACAGGTACTCCTGTCTTCTCTGTTAACAACCAATATTCTCCCAACTGGCAACCTTCTGTATGCTTCCTTTGACTGCTCTACGAGGCTTGTGATAGACATGGGATCGTTACCTTCTATTGTTCCCCATATAATGGCTTCAGACTGTGGGGGTATGATGGTGTCTTCTGTTACCAAGACCCTCTTAATCTGTTCTTCCATGTTGTCCCCCAGCAAGGGAATTTCTAGATTCCCATATTGTACTGTGCCACCCCCGATGTTCAACGTGAATCCAAATAATTGCATAAAGTCTAGTCCCAGAATACACTCATCCATGATATGGGCGACCAAGAATTCGTGACTAAAAGGTTGGTTAGCTATCTCAAAATTTACAAAGGTTTGTCCTAAAATCGGCAACAGTTCACCACTAGCTGTTTTTAGTGAATAGCCACTTGTTTCATGAATCACGTGGTTTTCTACGAGACTAGGGTGAATTATAGATCTTGATGCTCCAGTATCTAAGAGAAATCTGCAGAAACGAACTCCTACTTTCCCTTGTACACTCAGACTTCTATTTTTACCTAACACTGCCACTGGGATGATAAGTCTAGGGCTTCCTGTGAATCTCGCTGCCTGTCTCCGCCCCACGAGACCGGCAGAATCTAGTTTTCCTGGTTCTGAGATTGGGCGGTGGCTGCTTGCTGGTTACCCAATCCATCTCTTCCTCTCAGACGGCCTGCATTTCTTCGAGTACAGTTCCTTTGAATATGGCCAGGGGCATCGCAATTCCAGCAGCGAAAGACCGACCTGTTCTGCCTGGGCATCTGCTGTGACCGCCGGTCCTCTATCGTGTCCACCACCTGTCTGATAATATGCGTGAGGTCCTCCTCCTGCACATGGAGCCCCCGACTGAAATAGGTCGTTTTCGCTGTGCCTTTAGCTGCCTCAAAAGATAAGGCGTATATCAAAGCATCGCTCGCCTCTCGTTTCCCACTCAATCGGATGGCCTTCTTCAATTCGGGGTCATGAACACCATCGATAAACGCGTCCGTGACGAGAACGTCTAAGATCTCTTGGGTCAGGGTCGGATAAGCCAAGCGTGCCAGTCGTTCGATGTCTGCCATCAACTCTTGTAGTGTCTCTCCTGGTTTTTGCTGCCGAGTCTTCAATTGCAGCCTATAAACCTCCTTCATGTGTTCGTCCCCGAATCGCAATTCCATAGTTCTAACAAGTGCCTCATAATCTTGCTGGTCGCTTACTATCTGGAGCAATTCAGTGGCCTTTCCTCGTAACGCAAGCATTAATCCAGTGGCTTTTTCTTCGTTTGTTCTTCAGTTGTTCACTTTTGCAGCCGCCTCAAATTGTCTTTTATAAACTGTCCACGAAACCGTACCATCAAAGATAGGTGGCTTGACTTTTCCAGTTGCCTCGCTTGACCCTAAATTTACTTTTGTGCCTTTAACCTTGCCCAGCTCAACTCTGACTGCCTGGACCTCGTCGCTAAGGACTTGAATCTTTTGCTCCATCTGCACTGTGAGCTCCGACTTCACTGCAGCGATTTCATCCCTTAGCTTACTTCTGAATTCCTCCATATCTGTTTTCTGGCTAGTCGCAATTGTTTGCATTGACCCTAGAAGCTCTTTTTTCATTTCACTCAATATTCCGCCGAGATCAGTCTTCACTTCGAACTCGTGAGTGTCCGGGTCGAACCCATCTTCTTTCAAGGCCTCTCTCAGACGGCTAACAAGGGCTTCTTTGTTTCCTGACGCTACGATGTCTCGCCTCTTTAGCTCCTTTCGTATTTCATTAATCTGGAGCTCGTGAAGGCGTTTAGAAGTAGACATTGTAAGTAGAGTGGGCGGGGTCCCACTTGTGACACCAGTTGTTACGACTTTGGAGTAGGCTAAAGATAGTTAACTCACCGATTGTCAGGTCGCCGATATCCTTCTGGTCGCCGGAGCACAATATACTACAAACAGTCAATAATCCAAGTAATCGAAATAATTCCACAGTCCTCCTAATCGAAATGTACATACAACTATTCACAAAACCGATTTAAGAAAAACAATCCTCCGTTTAAGAATCCACGATCATAACTCTAGTTACTTTTTTACCTAAACACACTCGCTCAGGTCAGTTTCGCCTCCAAACATAAACAAAATTCAAAAAGTTCTCACGTGGGGTAAAAATGGTCAGTCGGGGGGGGGGGGGGGGAGAACAAGTTTACAACAATATATTAGTATCTCTTATCTTATCTTATAAAATGCAGACATTACTTCAAAAGATATATGGCAGTGATTTTGCGGTTCCTTCCCTTAGATAAGCCTTTTAATAGTATTTGTTGCCCATTCATTGAAGTAGTTCTTGACTTTGTATGTGTTTGTGTAAGGTATTGAGAATGAGATCACACTATTGATGTTTAGTACTTTATTGTTCTCTTCAGTATGTTTGTCACTCAATGGGACATTCAAGCCTTATATTAAGTTTCTCTGATCTGTTCATCACAATTCTTACTAAACAACCCAGCATTGATCACGCAGTACTGACCATTCTTTAAATTTAATCAGATTCGGGTCAATATGAGAAAAATATTTCAAAGCTATTTGGGGGGAACCTGACAACTTAGTATAAGTTAGCTACTAATAGAACAAATGCATGCCTAATTCATAGATCTTGAGGCGAGTTATAAATCCAACCGTGTTATGCCCACTCTGTATTTGAATGTCAAAGCCTTAATTAAGCGTGTGTCTGTGAAACAAAACAGGTTGGGGATGGAGGTGCTGACCACAGTTACTGGGGTCCACCTGAACTCATGACAATGCCACGTCCATCCTTCAAGATCACAGCCTCTAAACCAGGAAGTGATATTGCTATGGACACCGCAGCTGCATTTGTCACTGGTTACTTTGCTTTCAAGGAAAAAGGTAAGCGTCTCTACGAACACTTATTAAAGTCTGGTAATTGGATGATAAATTTAAACCACGGAGTCACATATTATCTCTGGTGAATAATTGTTGAATCTGGCAATAGTACAGTGAAATCACCTTTAAATATTAGCAATCAATATCACGCACGCAAGGTCTTATATTAAATGGCTTAAAATCTATTTTTTATCATCTTAGTGTCTTGCTGATTCCCTTTCTAACTACAAGTATTTATATTAACATTTGTTTCATAAAATAACAATCTTTTACAAATAATACTTTGGTTGATAAGTAGAAGAAAACTGAAAGGACATTAAACTGTCATCCTAGGCAAAATATTTCATAAAGTCGTTCCCCTATAAGGCAGATCATGTAAAGGTAATCTGTTTCTGTGGCGAACGTAAAGGTCATCTGTTTCTGTGGCGAACGGTTAATGTTGGTGTCATGTGGAAAGCAAAACCACCAACCGCTTTTCTATTCCCCCAACTAATGTCAGGTACCCATTGGTGCTCGGTGGACTCAGAAGCGCCCTAAAGATCTTTATCCCAGTTTTAACCACAATTGGAACTCGGGACCCCCAGTTCAGAATCAAGCTTTACCACTCAGCCACCTCGCCTCCATTAGTCTAATGTAAATATATCAAAATTACACTTCGAAACTCAGCTAAAATTCTGATATGGTAAAAAGTTTTAAGTTTCAAGAAATAATGAATATGTCATTAACGTAGATGTACTTAACATTGTTCTATACCTCCCAGATCCTACTTATGCTAACACGCTGCTGGAACATGCTAAACAGTTGTGGGATTTCGGAATGAACCACAAAGGGAAATACAGTGAGTCTGTGGGCGCCGCCGCTGGGTTTTACCCGTAAGTTTTGTGGATTTGAATTTTTTTTTTATTTTATAGAGAGAAGAAATTTTAAATTTGTACCATTAGAAAAAAATGTAAAAGTACTAAAAATGAAACTGTCATCTTCAATACTATTAAAAAATAGAAGCTATAAATAAATAAATAAAACATACACGACTGCGAGTCGTTAGCACCACACATCTGCTAGAGATGAGTCATTTACAAAGCTTATATTAACTATGTCTGTCTGTATGTCTGATACACTAGTTTAATAGTGAAAGAGTCAAAATATCTTGCTTCTTTCACTCATACATAAAGTGGCACCCCCGACATGTGCTATCCATTGAAGCATGATACTATTTGATATAATTTGGTACTTCAGACAAAGTGTTCCCCCCCCCCCCTCAAATAACCTGATGTATGTTCACTTCACAGATCCAACAACTTCACTGATGAGCTCTGCTGGGGCTCCATTTGGCTGTATCAAGCTACTAAGGAAGCCAAATACTTGACCGAGGCTGAGAAGTACTTGGACGACTTACCAGCCTGGGGCATGTCTTGGGATGACAAGACCATCGTAAATCAAGTAAGTCTTGGGAACAGTCTAACCACAATTAATTAAATATGCTTATGAACTATTTAAAAAAATATAAATTGATATTTAAAAAGAATAAATAAGAGCTTTAGACATAAGATTTAACAAAAACAACTATTTTTTAAATATATCTCAAGTTTCTTAAATTATTAATATATAATTTACACTCCACCTAATGTCCATCCATTCTGTTTTGTTTACTGCTAAAAATGTTAAATCCTTTCAATTTAAATAATACTTACAGTCTCTGTATTTCTATTGAAAACTTAAGTTCAATTCTTTTTGTTCTCCGATCAAGTTTGTTTTCATATGATCCAGTCAAAGAAATCTTACTGCTTACATTTATGTGGGTATAGTCAATGAACGAGACCAAAGACTATGGATGCTAATTATAATGTTTAGTGCGTAGACTAACATTAAACTGAGAGTCTTGCTATTGGCCAGGTCCTGCTCTACAACATCACCAAGAAGGACAAGTACAAAGCAGCAGTGGAAGGTTCCTACAAGATGTGGTTCCCAGGTGGCTCCATTCCCTACACTCCAAAAGGTTTAGCCTACAGACTGCAGTGGGGCTCACTAAGATATGCATGTAAGCTAAATAGTACTACTTACTTTTTTTAAATCGTGAATATTTTCTTTAAAATAATACTAAGTTCATAAGTTGTATATATTTCCTCCACCACAGAGTATAAAGTTGTTCAGTTATCTACTCTTCTGGGATATTTACATTTCTTTTTCTCTTAAGAGGGGGAGGATGGCGGTCTTTGGGACACTTCTGTTGACTCCTTCATCAATTTGTTTCGTCTCTTTATTCTGATGCTTTATTCAAACGTAGTGCCTGCTGTAAAGTTTAAGTCAGTCACTTTGTTAAATGCAACACCTGGTCGTCTAAAATAAATCAACGTTGTACTAATGAAATTCGGAATTTTTTTTGTATATGTTTTGCATATATCAGACATTACAAAATTAAATGATGTATTAAAATAAAATCATATTGGCAGCTAACTAGCGGTTATGAAGATCAACATCTAGCCTTGAGCTATTTTATTGGCAACAATTTAAAGTTCATGCCATTGATTTATTGTATCTTTGTATCTTATAATCTCTTCTAGTCTTCTTATTTCCATTCGTTTCTTTAACGTTTTTCTTAGTTTTCTTATATCGCCATAATATTTCTCTATATCACTTTCTCTTCTTTACCTATTTCACTGTATTTTGTTGCTCATAGATGTAAGCCCGAACTTACAAGTCCTTTGTTAACAAAGAGTACATAAATGTTCTTAAAACCCTGGTAAATTAAGATTTTAATACTGACTACCTAATAGCTCAATAATGTCTTTGATAAAAGTGGCTTAAACAAAGGAGAAAACGAAGTGACCTGAAGGAAGAAAACGCAAAGAAAAACGTCATTTACATCTAACAATTAGGCATAGGTTTGACTTTGTGAAAAAAGACAAATATATAAATTCCAATATTGTTTAATATGACCTATATAGGCCTACAAATGGGCAGCTTGACCATAGCCTGATATAAAAAGAAGTCTAGAAATGTTCCCTTGTTGAAAGAAATGTTTTAGACAGCTTCCTTCTTTTTGATTTCTCAACCAAATGTTGAACACCTGGTATAGAATAATGTCAGCCAAACGAAATCTTTCACAGTTCAATTGACACTCCCAACTATGTAATGTTTGTTATGAATAAATAATTAGATTGACTCAAAACTTTGGATATAGTTCATTCAATTTGTGTCCAAGAAATACTTAGATTTGCCTAATACTTTGGACATAGTTCATCCAATTTGTGACCAAGAAATAATTACACTTACTTAACGTTTCGGTTACAGCTAACATGGCCTTCGCTGCCCTGCTAGCAGCTGACACTGGTCTGCATCCAGAAGAGTATCGACGATGGGCCATGTGCCAGATTCACTACGCCCTTGGTGATACGGGCTTCAGCTACGTCATAGGTTTCGGTAGCAAGTACCCATTGAGGCCTCATCACAGAGCCAGGTCAGTGGTCATTTGCTGACCTCTTATTATTTAAATAACTTAGCTTTCGATTTAGTATTTTAAATTTTAAGTTTCTGAAATCACTTGGCTCAGAATGATTCAGAATTTTATATTTTGTTTTTGTTTTGTCTTCCTTGCAGTTCATGCCCCAACCCACCCGCCAAGTGTGGCTCACAGATTATGCCCATGAAGGAGCCAAGTCCACACGTCTTGTACGGGGCTCTGGTTGGTGGCCCAGGACAGAACGATGACTACACAGATGACCGCTCCAACTATGTCAACAATGAAGTGGCCTGTGATTACAATGCCGCCTTCCAAGGAGCCGTTGCTGGTAAGCTATTATCATTACAAAAGTAATTCCAAACAAATTTTTACAAAAGTAATTCCAAACAAATTTTTACAAAAGTAATTCCAAACAAATGTTTACAAAAGTAATTCCAAACAAATGTTTACAAAAATAATTCCAAACAAATGTTTACAAAAGTAATTCCAAACAAATGTTTACAAAAGTAATTCCAAACAAATGTTTACAAAAGTAATTCCAAACAAATGTTTACAAAAGTAATTCCAAACAAATGTTTACAAAAGTAATTCCAAACAAATGTTTACAAAAGTAATTCCAAACAAATGTTTACAAAAGTAATTCCAAACAAATGTTTACAAAATGAAAGACAAGGTTGTGGGATAGCTTTAAAGAAAGATTGAAATGTATGAAATGTTAAAAGTCAATGTTTGAATCCCCAGCTCTGAAATCTCTCTACATAAGACATGAGCACCCAGAACAGAAAGGCAATGCCCAATGCCCGTTCTCGTCAGGAAGTGGAGGTCCAGGTGGAGTGGTTGGATGAGAACATCGCTGTTGGGTATTTATACCTAAAATAAAACCTAACATACACCAACCAAACGAATGACTTCTTTTGCAAGAATTGTTCTTGAACTAATTACGATTGTTTATACGGCTGTACAGTTAATAAATATTAGTTTATACAGTAAATCTGGTGTTAGTGTTGTCTGTCTGTTTTGAATGCATGTCCGTTCAGTGTAATCATTATATAAAGTTATAACCCTATATGTGGGTAAACAAGAAGAAGATTGAGCTGCTCAAGCACATTAACTCAGCTGAACTTTGACTAACTGGTTGGCAGAGCGTTGAAGAATAATAAGGGCAATCTCTCTACCTAAAATTAAAATAGTTTTAGATATGGTTTTAGATAGGTTTAATCCAACGAATGCCTTCTTGTGTATTTCCTCTCCTCTTCCTTTAGACCTACATAGAGACCATGGGCGTAGCCAGGGGGGGGGGGTTCTTGGGGTTCAAACCCCCCCCCCCCCGAAATAAAATCTGACTGATTTTTTGCTTTGATTTTGTTTATTTTAGGTGAGATTTTAATACTAAACCATCACTTGCCCTAGCACAACCAAAGGGGTTTTGAGTTTAAAAACCCCTACCAGGGGGGTTCCAGTTTAAAAACCCCTACCAGGGGGGTTCGAGTTTAAAACCCCTACCAGAGCGGTTCGAGTTTAAAAACCCCTACTAACGGTTTTGAATTTAAAACCCCCTACCAGGGGTTTTGAGTTTTAAACCCCCTACCTGGGGTTTTTGCAGTTAACTCCCCCTCTTCTATACAACAAAACAAAAAAAATGCAAACGAAAATCCCCTAATTCCAAGAGCACAGTTAAGGAAGATTTTGATTTTAAAACCCCCTCTAAAATTTACGATAAACCCCCTCTTTAATATAAAAAAAAAGCTAATTACGCACTCAAAATGTTATGAGCGTAGCTAAATGGGTTTTGACTCAGTTTTGAGCTTAAAGGTAAAAGGTTTGAAGGTAAAAAATACCTCTTTAATAATAAAAAAAAAGCAAATTATACACTAAAAATAATATGAGTGTAGTCTATGGGGTTTTGAGTTTAAACTCCCCTCCAGTGGAGTTTGAAGCTAAAAAGTACCTCTTCAATATAAATAAAAGAAAATTACTCGCTCTAAAATCTATGAGCGTAGTCAAAGAGGTTTTGAGTTTAAACCCCCGCCATCTTCAGTGTAAGAAAAAAAGCAAATTACGCACTCAAAATGCTATGAGCATAGCCGAAAGGGGTTTTGAGTTTAAACCCCCATTCAGATGGGTTTGGTGCTAAAAATACATCTTCAATATAAAAAAAAAAGCAAATTACACACTGAAATTATTTGAGCGTAGCCAAGCCAATCGGGAAAATAATAATCCATAATCTTTCTTCAAATACAAAACTAATAAAATTCTCAGAAAGACACAAAGATAAAGGCACATTCCTCGTTCCATATGCTTGGACAAATGTGTACAAATACTCCTTCTTCCCTAGTGCTATTAGAGCATGGAATGGGTTGCCTGAGCTAGCCAGGAAAACCAGTGACTCGGAAGAATTTTAGTCATTGGTTAACATGCATGACTAGATGCATGACGCGTAGGACATAATCTTCTTTTTTGAAGTAACGTCTGTATTATATAAGATTCGCTTAAACATGTGTGTATGTGTGGGGATAGAGCTGGGTAAAAGTGTTCTTTTCTTTTAATCTAACAGTTCAATAGTTAGTAAGAGAAAAAATAAATCGGTCTATAAGTTGTATAAAATAGGTACTGTCTTTTATTTTTTTTAAGAAAAACTCTATTCAAGTCAAAACTTCATGGAACATGAAACCTACATGGGCGCTGATCTCAAAAACGGTTCCAATGATTTTCCAAAAACAATGTAACAGCTGATGTATATCGCTGAGATAAGAATTACAGCCTCGTTGGCCACACGGGGTAAACAATATGTATATATAACTAACTATAAACCGTTATATTTTTCAGGTACACAAATAAATAAATACTATAATAAATAGTAACAAATAAATAAATACTATAATAAATAGTAACAAATAAATAAATACTATAATAAATAGTAACAAATAAATAAATACTATAATAAATAGTAACAAATAAATAAATACTATACATTACTTTGAACTCGTGCTGCTGTTACCTGTAGATATTCTGATTGGCCAAGTGTGCAAAATGTTTCTGCATCTTTTACATTTTCATTGCAAAGTAGTTAGAATAAACTAAAGGAATGGGAGAATTAATTTTTTTTTACGGAAATGTTTTTTTTTTCTTGAGGATTTGAATAAAAGGTTGACCCTTTACAGAACAATTAGATCAATTAGATAATCATTATATGACATTAGTTAGGCCAGGTTCACATCGAACTTCTTCACTTTCACCTTATCCCTTGGTCTGCTGGACTGTTGGGGCACCACACAAGATCTGTCAACCTACTTTCTCCATTCTTCTCTGTCATTCGACTTTGATAGAATTTCATTCTGATATTCTTTCTGAAAATATTGAAACCTGCATTTTATCTGCCTGAGTGGACCACTTCTGGGGCCTTTTTTGAGTTTGTGTTTCCATACAACCTGTCTTTGTAACCTTGTTTTATATTTATGTATTTTAAAAAGTAATTCGTTGTTTTGAGTCTTTATGAAATTCTTTGATAATATAAAAATTAGACTAAGTTTAGAAACACACAAACATATTTTAAATCTAAAGATATTCTGTTGTTAATTTTGTATATCTTTCTTTTCATTTAAATATATTTTATTTATGAATATCTATCGAGGTAGTTTACATAGTCTGACGTAGATTATTCTCGATTGTTAAAAAAAAGTTGAAATTAAATTTCTATCAAATTTTCATTAGTTTACATTTGAGGACGCTGTTGAACATCATTTTCAACAAAACAATAATATACTTATACCAAGATTTTTATTTTCTAAGTCAAAGTTTGAAATGGACGATGCAGAAATATCTTTAAGTTTTCACTTTCATTTCGAAACAGACTGAACAAAAATAATTGTTAATTCAAAAGTCGTCAACTGATCAGTTGTCCACTGGACAGTGGTCAACCCAAGACAGTATTTTATGGAATGGTCAGTTCAAAGTTCCTGAAGTAAGTATGGCAGTCATTGGGCGCCGCGTAGTTGCTGGAGCTGCCCCCGAAGAAGGTCGAAAAAAACAAACCACGAAGGAAGTAGTCGTCATGGTTTCGGAAGTTAAGGCGCGTGGCTTCCTTACACACTTCCGCTTCCGATCCGTGCTTCAGGCAGAACTTGACACGCCCATTGGCCTGCTGGGGAGTGTTCAAGTGAACCTCTTCAGTCACCGTCTGCCAGGATCCACTCTGTAGACATGTTTCCCAAATAAAAAGTAAATAATAGGCTATTTATTGAAAACGTTCCATACACAAATTTCAAAACTGAATACTGAAACAAAGGTGAGCAAGGTGTAACATTCCATAGTGACTTACCTAATCGTGTTCTACTTTATAGATTACAGTTACATTCAAGTTATATGTGTATGTTAAAAGAGGGGCTGCTATGACAGCTCTGTGGAGAAAGCTGGCCGACCTGTGCACTGAACAGCCTGGGAAGACCAACTCTAAGTAGATAAGTGCAGGTTAAGGAAGGCGGCGGGAAAATTGAATTTATTTCCATGGAATATGAATTCATCTTTATGATTAGATGCACGTTTGAAACAATAATTAACAGAGTCATAGATGCCCAACCTGTGACCGCAGCTAATATCTAATGCTTGAATGTCTTTTAAAGTAAGAGAAACAATAATTTCAAAAGTGTTTTTATTGGTTTGATTTTTTTCGTGCGAATGGTGCTAGATCTGGACTAAATATTATGCATTGTTTTATATCACCTACCATACAGAATAACTTAACCCTAAACCTGACCCAAACCAAACGTTTAACTTACCCTAAACATGATACAAACCAAATGTTTCACTTATCCTAAACCTGATACAAAACAAATGTTTCACTTGTCCTAAACATGATACAAACCAAATGTTCACTTATCCTAAACATGATACAAACCAAATGTTCACTTACCCTAAACATGATACAAACCAAATGTTTCACTTATCCTAAACATGATCCAAAACAAATGTTTCACTTATCCTAAACATGATCCAAAACAAATGTTTCACTTATCCTAAACATGATACAAACCAAAAGTTTCACTTATCCTAAACATGATACAAAACAAATGTTTCACTTATCCTAAACCTGTCCCAAACCAAATGTTTTACTTACCCTAAATCTGACCCAAACCAAATGTTACACTTATCCTAAACCTGACCCAAACCAAATGTTTCACTTACCCTAAACCTGATCCAAACCAAATGTTTCACTTACCCTAAACCTGACCCAAACCAAATGTTTCACGTATCCTAAACCTGACCCAAACCAAATGTTTCACTTACCCTAAACCTGACTCAAACCAAATGTTTCACTTACCCTAAACCTGACCCAAACCAAATGTTTCACTTACCCTAAACCTGACCCAAACCAAATGTTTCACTTATCCTAAACCTGACCCAAACCAAATGTTTCACTTACCCTAAACCTGACCCAAACCAAATGTTTCACTTACCCTAAACCTGACCCAAACCAAATGTTTCACTTACCCTAAACCTGATCGCTCCTCTCATTAGGGAATGTCCCTTTTCGTAGTTAATGTGAATGTCAGGTCGGTGCTCAAAGTCACTCGCTTGATGCTCACGTGGGATGTAAGCGTAGACCTCACCATCACCGTTCTCTCGCCACATCAATCTAAATATAGAAACCAGCATTTCAACACAAAAACCTGGCTAAGCAGACGATCTCTTTTACAAAGCTCCCTCCGTCTTCCATCTGCCTGCCTGTCTGTCTATCTAGTACGAATTCCTCCCACTTCCCATTCTCGGATCAAGTTGAAACTTTGCACAATTATTTATTGTCAGTAACAAAATAGGATAAATCCATTAAAAAAAACCATTAATTAATTACATAGTGAAAACTAAATAGTTTTGTTTGATAAACAAAAGAGAAACGAATCTTACAGAATTGAGATACATGTTAAAAAAAAACACTTATTAAAAACTAATATATGCGTTTTAAATATTTTTAAAAAAAAAGGAAAGTGAGATTAAATATACATGAAATTTATTTCATTCGTCTAAATATTTCTTTTAGATAGAAGTATTTTCCTTCATAATTGGATCTTTATTAAAGCTTTCGAAAAATTGTAGGGGCCACCACACAAATCTTGTTCCGAAGCCTCCACATACGCTACTCTTAAAAATATGAAACTAGTTATCACAAGAGGTCAGAGAGTCAGTCACTAGGCATAGTCTCAACTAAAACATACTAGATGTACCTTAAAGAGAAGCACGTCCCAGGGTTGTTTCCACCTGAACACTTATAAGCGCCGTCTGTTTTGTCACCGCCGTAAAGTCCAGGTAATTTCCCGCCAATTCCAAAGCCGAAATTCTCAAAGTAGACGTCATATTTAAGTATCAAGGACGTAACTCCGTCGTGTAGGTTTGTAGGAGTTGTAAAAAATCCAGCTCCTAATTGAATGTATACTGAAGTATTAGTAATCATCGTGGTTTTCATTTAATATTGTGATCTAAATATTTACAGTATAAATGAAATTCTTAGAGAGATACAATAAGAAATTCCATTTTATTTATTTTTTTAATTTCCGATATTTTAAAAATAAAGTCATTATTATTTCGTGCGTTATTTTTTTTCGATTTATAATGCTCTATTATTATAATTACTCCTGGCTGAATCAGGCAACCAGTTCTAAGCTCGAAGGGCACTTCGTTTTCAATTTCTAAAAGCCAAAATGAAAATCCAGATTTAGCCTAATAAGTTAGCTTCACTCACCACGAACTGAAGTGCCCACGTAGGATCCTTTAGGATAGTGCACCGAGAGGGCAGGGCTGGACGAATGCTTGGTTGAGGCGGACAGGGTCTCCTCTCCCCACAGTTGGTGGTAAGGTTCAAACGAATGTAGCAGAGCCTTTTTGTCTGTAGTCTGCGGGACCGACGACAGCGACCATACGTGTGTAGCTACAGGAGTTAGAGACATGCACAAAAAACATGAAGTCAATAAATAAAACACTCTACATACAATTACATTCAATTAAATAATTGCTCCGTCAGGATCAGTGAAGTTAGGTTGTAAGCATTTATGCTACTGCATTTGACAAAAAAAGTTGCTTTTAAATGTAACTTCAAATTTTACATTAATTTCTTATTGATTGTTAAGTAACCAAAGGCACTAAATGCTGAGTTTTACCTTTACCTATCCCTTAGTCTGTTGGACCGTTGGGGCACCAAGCAAGATTTGTCGACAGTCTTTCACCATTCCTCCCTGTCTTTTGCCTTGTTTAAAACCTCTATCAATTGTAAGCCCGTCCATTCTTTTATGTTGTCCTCCCATCGCTGAGTACTCACACTCATAGGTCGTTAAATACGTACATCTTTTGAATGCTGGATATTCACGTGCACATATTGGTACTCATAAAACTGAATTTGAGAGTCTCCTTAAAGTTCTAATTAACTTAACGTTTGGAGCGATTACATCCATTCATGTTAAGTAGGGTAAGGGGGCGCAAAAACAGCCATTGGTTGTAAAAGGCCTTTCCTAATTTTTTGCGAAAGGCTTTTTGGATACAATAAATTAAGACACCTGTGATACCTTACATCCGATCATTGATTGCACGTTGAGCATCGCGGGATAACATGTCTAGTTGTCATCATAAATCTGCTTGAATTTTCGGACCCATCCCACTATAAGGTAAGGGCTCATTTTATGTCTATATTTGTATTATGTGTTTTTTTATCCTTTATTGTAAATATTGTTTGCAAAGGTTTTTCAATTTAAATCATTATAGACGTTGCTAGACTTTGAAAGCGTCATGGTAAAAGTTTATATTATTGATAGTTTTAACATCACCTGAATTGGGGTACAATCTCGCTATTCAAGTTTGAATACATTGTATTGCATTGATTGTAATTTACCTCGCTTCGTTCTGGCCTCGTGTTCCTCCGGAGACACCTCCATTGTGACAGTTGGGGTGACGTCACCATCGTAAATGCCCTGTACTGTCAAACAGAGAGTGGTCACGTTGAACCCCGCTCTGCCCTGAATCTCGAAGTACTTCCCGTCATCTCGCGAGAGCAGTAAGTCTCCTCCGTGTTGACTTATGACCTATACCAGAAATGAATAAGTGAATAATGTATTACGTTGTCATGTATTTTCTAGAAGATACTAAGGATTGTTACGTTAAAATACTAAACCTTTGTGTTCATAGGAGTTTAAACTCTTCTTATAAACCTTATATCAACTCACTCTGTTTGTCTGGTACACATTGTCTACACATTTATTTCTCCCACTTCCCATTTTCGGTTAAAAGTTGAAACTTTGCACAAGTATTCATTGTCCCTGACAAAACAGGAGCCAATTAAAAAAAACAACAACCCATTAATTAATTAATTTTGTTTAATGTAGAAAAGGAAAAATAAATAGTACAATATTGAGATATTTGGATGTAAATGTACAGTTCTTTCCCTTATTTAAGCCTTTTTTAAAAAGTAGTTTGTATATGTTGTTTGTTTTTAATGGTTTTTCATTTCCGGGCATGTTCAGGTCACTCATAGTCTGTTCCATTAGCAGTGGTAGATACACAAGGTGTGTGCTATTGGATATTTAAATCGGTGACTTCGGCAGGGTTTTGTAGCTTGTTGTAGTTTTAGGGACATGATAAACCGTGTTGTAAAATATCTCTTTGAAAAAACATGCCACTCCTTTTCTTTGAAGTGTCTAATACAAATCTTCGAGTCTGACTTTTAAGTTTCAAATGTTTCTTTAGAAATAAAAGATTAACATCTGATTAGTTTCTTAGTCCAAGTCTTTTTGTGTGTGCGCGTGGAGGTTGAATTTGGGACCATGTCGACAAAAGTCTGAAGCTAACTGCCTGGCCAGGAGACGAGCTGTTCAGAAATCAACTTGTGATCCCTTAATTCAATACGTACAATTTCAATGGTTAAAACTTATTTTGACTCTATTTTAAAACCAAAATGACTTAACTCTTTTTCCCTACAAAAGTCATAGTGACTTTTTTTGTATTGACATTTTTTGTTATCTTGTATTATCATGATTTCTGATCTACTTTTTTTTTGGTTCTTATATAATTAATACAGTTTTCTTATCTTTCAACCTAGTTTATATGCACTTCTGTGTTCTAATATACAGCCTACGTATGTTCCCCAACATGTGTGTCTACTCTGACACGAGGATCCAACTAGCCAACTACACATGTACTATTCTACTTGACGACTATTCTACTTGACGACTATTCTACTTGACGACTATTCTACTTGACGACTATTCTACTTGACGACTATTCTACTTGACGACTATTCTACTTGACGACTATTCTACTTGACGACTATTCTACTTGACGACTATTCTACTTGACGACTATTCTACTTGACGACTATTCTACTTGACGACTATTCTACTTGACGACTATTCTACTTGACGACTATTCTACTTGCCTGGTCTGGCTGACTGGTCGTGTGGTATGTGCTAACGAGTGTCATTACAATGGTCTCAAGTTCGACCCCTGCCTGCTTCAATTCCTTGACGTCGTGCAGGTGAGAACGTAATTGTCTGATTTCCCAAGGACGTCTGAAACTAGCGTCAACAGAGCCGGAAGCAGTGGCGTAGCTAGGGTGGGGGGTAGGGGGAAGAATCTGAAAATTCCCCGGGTCCCCACTTGAGGTGGGCTCCCAAATGAGTGTTCGAATTTTTTTACATTAAATATTAACTATTACGCGAAATGCAGCCCCCCCCAAAGAGGTCAGCCCCCGGGCCCCCAAATGATGGCCAATTCCTAGCTACGCCAATGTCAGGAAATACTCCTCCTCCCGTAGTGATCTGGCAAGAAACAGAAAAGTTCCTCCTAGCCCCCAATTAGATCTAGTGACCTTCCAGACCTTCTCAATGAGAAGGGGTCCAAATCATAAAAACCACAGCTTAAATAAAAATTTCTGTTATCTTCGGCACCCTGTCCCTCCTCTATCATGAATAAACCCCCGACTATAAATATTGAGCCGAAAATTTTCCCTACAACAAAATTTTTACTTTCCACACATTGTATAAAATCAAAAGTTATTAAAAGGCACTTACAAAGTATGGCAGTAATCCAGCTGTTTCTGCTAATGAACAGTTTAGAATCAATGTGTCCCCTTTTCTCTACTGACCACTGGTCAAAATGATGACATGTTTTAATCTTTAAAATTATTTGTGTGTATGTGTATGCTTGTGTATGTGTGTGAAGATCTCACATGTTTTAATCTTTAAAATTATTTGTGTGTATGTGTATGCTTGTGTATGTGTGTGAAGATCTCGGGCTGAGTGTGTAGATGTGTATAAACGCTTTAAACATTACTAAGACACAACTAGATCATTTCTGTTTGGCTACAACTGTAAAGTTTCAAACCAAACGCCGTATTCTCAACTCAGTGAATACTTTCTGAGCTTTAAAAAGAAAAAGTAAGCTTTTTAAAGTTATTTATCAACTCACTCTGTCAGTCTGTCTGATAAAAAGATTGTGCAGGTTATTTCTCCTACACCCAATCTCGGATCAAGCTGAAAATTTGCACAATTATTTCTTTTACCTCACAATGCAAGAATCAATATAAAAAAAAACCCTATAGTTGATTACCTATTGGTAATTAATTATTTTGTTTGGTATATTGAACAAGGGAAAGAATTTGTACTTGATTGAAGTAGTTTATAAGCTGAATTAGTCACCTTTATAGGTCGTCATCTGAGTCTTAGTGAACATAACATGAAATACGACGAGACTTTAGAAACAGTACATAACTCTACAATCTTTTACGTCCATAAGAACTTCACTAGCAGAGTGGTTACAATGTTGGCTTGAGGAGGTTTGAGCCATGAGCTGGAATACAGGTCGTTCCCTCTTTTTTTTTTTAATGCTTTTTTTAATTGTAAGTCTAGATCTATTACAAATTAATTACATGACTGATCCAAACTAATTGTAATGCTTAATGTAACTTTAAATTTATATATATACATATTTTATTTTCTTGTTTTTTAAATATCATAGATCTGTTAACACTACATTCTAGTCATGTAAAGGAAACGAACCATCATAATATGTCTGGAAAAGACTAATGGCCAACTCATTTTGCTTTTTTAGCCATTGGAAAAAAACCGCATCAAAAGTGAGAAGATTACAGGATTGCAAAGACGATTCGGCCCACGATGACCTGCTGACTACTGTCAAAAGGGAAGCCAACAAGAACTTTATGTCCATATCACAAGATCGACAGGGCGCGTGAAGATAGGGAACTGTATAGTGTCGCCGACTGTCTCGCGTACTGTGTACAGAACTCAACAAAATACGTCCGTGCACTTCAAAGTTTCTGTGTCACTAAATTTGTTCCGATTATTGTTTTTAAACTGCCGTCCCATCACTTCCCGATAACTAGTTAAACTTCTACTTGCTAACCTATCACAGGCCGAATTTGACCCATCAGGTCGTGGTTTGGGCGTCACTGCTTTAAACTAGAACTACAAAGATGTTTTATTTAATCTAAATGACAGTGATCTCAAGATATTCGTTAGGACGAAAACTGAAATGTGATTTATAAACTACATCAAAACCACACTAGCTTTATCTAAATTTGTGTAAAAGCTTTATGCTCGTTCAACTTGTCTCTTGGTTTCTGAGATACTTACATCAGTTAGAAATAGAGGAACTGTTGAGTGAACTCTAGCCAACCAAAGGTTGCTAGCAACAACTGATACATGTCTACACACAACTTGACTGAACTCGTTGCCCAGGACTGTCGCCACCGTCGCAGCTAAAGTCCAAATCCACAACATTTCTTGAGGACAGGCGCTTGTAAGAACAGGAAAAAAAAAGATCGTTACCATGACCATTAAACATTTATATTAAATAAATCAATCTCTTCAAGCCAGTGTCAATACCATCAAGTAGGCACCAAGACAGAAGTTAATTTTAAACCCTGGACCTTTCAGATAAGTGGCTCTTTTGGTTCCCTTTCTAAATCCAGATTTTATATGTCAGTGCTAAATATTTCTTGGGGTCCTAAGTTATAGCTTGTTATTGCCCAGAGGTAAATCCGACCCTAAACACACGGTATGCATTTATTTTAGTAATATAAAATATAGTAGAAGATATGCTTTGAGATGATCTGCTGATCTGCAAATGGTTAGTAAAGAAGAATTTAAAGAATTAAATGTTTATTCATTGATTGGTAACAAATGTTTCTTGTTCTTTCTTCATTATACCGCTGCAATGGCTACACTTGCCCAGGAACACACACACACACACACATACACAAAACTTTACAAATGTAGTTTTTGGTGCCAGTAACTTTCTTTCACCATCAAGTTACGACTTAAGAAAAAAACTCTCTTCTTAATCAACTTAATTGTTTATTACGAGACTCGAGACCCATCTACAGTTCATAATACACCGTTTATTTATTTCGTGTCAATTACCGGACATTCTCAGGAAGAGACAGCTAACCCCTAAAAGTTGTTTCGTCCACTCCGGATTATAGTTAGCACAGGTCACCACTGGCAACACACACAATAACACACTGGTCATTCTGTCCCTAACACACACAATAACACACTGGTCATTCTGTCCCTAACACACACACTAACACACTGGTCATTCTCTCCCTAATACTGTTACCTCACCTTTTTCAAAACAAAAATCTATCAAAAGTATTTGTATGCTTCGGTAAAATTAAATTGGTTACAGAAACCTACACCCAAGTTGAAACATCATCTTCATGTTCAACATCCACGATATCTTGCATCTTTCCATTGCACAAACAACAGGTCTTCTCTTATTTCTCAAGCTGGCTAGTCATGTAGTGTGAGCTTTAGAGTTTAGTCACAATAGTCCCGGGATCGAACCCTGCCCGCTGCAGTCCCTTGCCGTCCTGCAGGAGATCTAGGCTAGGACGTAATTATCTTCATTTTAAAAGCAACGTCTGAAAACTTTTAAACAAATAAAAATATTTCGTGTCAACATCATCACTTCCTGTGGTCCCGTCTGGGGTATAAATAGACATGCTTTCTCCAGAGGCGTCTCTGCTAGGCTAGATTCTCTCCAACTATCCAATCGTCTTGCCCATCCGCTTGGCATCTGTGTCCGAATTTCAGCGCCTTGTATTTTCGGGCCGAAACAATAATGTCTAATGAAAATTCTTCAAAATGTTCTAAACATGAACAAATCACATGAACATGAATCTCAAAGTCCACGGTAAAACTTCAACATTCACTCCAAACGATCAGACTCACCAGTCGCCCTTCTAACATTAAGTGTCCTTCTTCTAACTGAACTTACCAAAGCAACTTGTCGAGACTTAGTTTAATCTCTGAAATAGAAATAACAACTGATGACACAGGGATGTGTTTTTAAGGATTTCTTCTAGGCTTACAAAGTAAAACAAAGCATTAAAAAATATAAGTAAATAATGAAAAACTAGTTTAACAAAACTAAGACCTACTTTAAAAAATGTTATCTCTTGGAAATGGAGCAACTTACATATGGTACGAGCATGCATGGACAACTGAACTCTCAAAAAGTGTTCATTTTTTGAACTCTTACAAGCTAAATATTTAGACATTTATTTTGTTGATATTGCAATTTTTCTCAAGTACTTTCTAGCGGCCCCCAAAAGGGAATAGCTGCTATTAGTTTTGTGTGGCTTATCTGTCCGTCCGTCCCTTTTAATTCACAGAAACTAGAAAAGATAGTGAAAATCCGACATCACAAAGATTCTAGGCCTTCCAAAGTTCTGATGCTACAGCTACTTTTCTGAAAGCGAAATATTTAATTTTTTAAATTAAATATACAAGCAGTTTATTTCATAAAAATACATAATTTTAAATACAACTCATTATTAATAGTAAAAAAACACGGTAGACAATATTACTAAGGGTGATTATTTCTAAAATATTTATGTAAATGTTTTTCTTATTTTTTAAAAACATATTTTAAAAATATTTTTATTATGTTCTGTAACCGAAGCTACTTAGAGTTTAAATACAAATTTACTTTCGTTTTAAAAGTAAAGCAATATATTTAGTATATAAGTGAATAGAATTTAAAATATCATGTAATAAACAGTTTTTCTTATGATGCACTTGCGGTGCATTGTGCAATTTAAGAAAAATGATATAAAGATTTAATCAAGGAGAGGTTTCTTCCTTGTGGCCTTCATTGAGAGATTGGCCCTATTAAAAATGTATATCGAATAATCATTCAATAACACCTGATCAGCCAGGTTCACATTGAACCATATCTTATCAATCATAAGTGTATAAAATACGTATAAATATTAACAATGTAATAATAACATATTTAATAGACGCTCGTATTTCCATATTTCGTGGGATCATGTCGTCATTATTAAGAGATATAGTTGTAAGTGCGGAGTTTTTCCTTTTACATAGACTTTGTTCTTTTTTAAATAACGATTTTTTTTTATGTTCTTTATAGTTCATAGCTTCTGATATTCTTACAGAAAATATTGAACGCTCCCTTTTTTACCTGCCTGAGTGGCCGAGTTCAAGTTTGTGTTTTTTACGACATTAAAGATGTATGTATACAAACTTTGTTTCAGAACTATTAATTACTATCTACATACAATCTTTGTTCAGACATTTTCAAAGGGTTCTTCTTAGTTTTCAACACTCTACACGCTTTGGCCGTTGAGGGTGGCAAGTGGGACGACCGCTCCATGCCCCGCGCCTGAGGGGGCCCCCACCATCGTAGATTTCCTTGTCATCTTCATCTTCGTAATCTAGATCAGTTCTCATTAACTTGGACTTTCTACTCAATATTTTGGAACCCTTCCCCTTCGGTCAAGACAGCATCTTATGACATGTCTTCGAGGCTATTATTGTTCAACAGTTCATCTTGGCAACAACAAAGACAAGTAGCCGTAAGCGACCTATTAACATTGTTTATTTCGTAAATAAGCGACATCCAATCGGATTTGAATAGGAAAACACATAGTGATCAAGTTTGAACCAGTTGCAAGGCAGACAACATGCTGCACCACTTTTAAGAAGAACATTAAGACCTATCTGTTTAAAACTTTTTTAGATTAACTGTCATTCTGGCTGTCATGTTTGTGTTTGTAATGCTATTACTGCGCCTTGAGCCTACATTTTGTTTGTTAACAGCGCTTTATAAATAAAATTATTATTATTATTATTATTAAGGATGTAGTTATTTCTAGTGATGTAACATAAACGTAACTATTGAAAATTTTATTTTTTAAAATGCAAATCAATAAAGAAATATAGGCCAGTGTTTTCTTGACTTTCGAGGCGGATAAATTAAAATTGCCGCGGTATTTAATTTCATATACGTACACTAGTTTTGAATACGAACAGAATCACAAGGCATCCCCTGACACTTTAATATCCTAAATAACAAATTCCAATTTTTAAAATAATCTTTACATGCCAACTGTTTCTGACATCAATAGGCTACTGTGTATATACATGTCTTAGAAAAACCCGTGTTCAAAAAATAAATAAAAAAAAATGCGGGATAATTTTTTTCATTATTTATTTTGAAAACACGTCCGCGAAAGTCGGAGCTGCGAACGTCAAGGGGCATTCTTAAAGAGCATCAATTTGGATTTGACATTTGGACCTCGCATCGGAGAGAAGAAACATAATATTATTTTTATTGCAAAGCGACAATAATAAGGAATTTTCCATGACTGAATCCGTCTGTGACCGTCTAAGCAACTATTTAGTTGTTGCTAGTGTTCTGGTTCTACACCGTAACTAATGGTTACATTCCGACTCCAGCGTGCTGAGCAGACATTAGTATTATCTCGTTGGTTGATTTTTTCATGCAAAATGTTTCTGAATCATTAGTTACGTCTATTAAATTTAAAAGGCGAAATAGTTCACTCAAAACAATTATAATACAGTATGTACGTAAGTTACAATGTCAAGTAGTAAAACTAAGGCCTACAGTGTTCGAGGCGGACAATCCCGTTAGCGTGATGTGGTACGGTATATATAGGCTCAGGGCCCCGCATATGACATTCGCCCAGGGCCCCGCGCTCTGCTAAGGCCGCTTCTGCGCTTTGGCTTCATAAAATATATTGTGGGCCCCAAGGATAAAAAAAGAAACACCTATTTATTTAACAACTGTCTCAAAATATCGAAACACACACGTCTGCTAATACCTAAACTTTTTTACATGTGGATGTATGTCATAATTTGTTACCGCATTACTGGTTGTGTTATACAGTTGTACAATTTTATAATGTAATTATCTTAGTCTTATTATTAAACATATTCAATATATATAACTTTTAGTCTTGCTCAGCACCAACGCTAACTTTATAGTATATATAGTATCATTCTCTCTTGAATGTATCACATTTTTTTTCGTTTATGAATATATTCAAATTGGTTCATCAGTTCATAAGATCTTTCTTCGTTATCAAAGATCTACGCTTTGATACAAGGATTACACTGAAGATTAGGGTAGCTAGGTTCTGTTGCAGTATTGCCAGCTTTTATCTAATCTGGTTTTCTGGCTAAGCTTATGTCTTCACTGATGACACTCCTCTTGGCCTCGTGGCTTGAAACACAGATATTGACGGCTCCTCCCCATGAGGAATGATCAAGGGCTGGCGTTTCGGAATTAAGAGACGTCGTCCAACGTACCTTGAGAGACTTTTAGAAATTATCTTTTTAATTAGTATATGTGGGATAGAATGCCTGAGTGAATAGATTTTGTAATTGGCGTGAACAACATAAGAGCTATACCTAAGTATTTTGTCATAAAGATTTTTTGCCTTATGAATTGAAAAGTCTTTTTAATGATTAAAATGAGTCTTGAATTGTAATGTTTTAATTGTCGGCCATTATTACTCCGGTGATAGCTAATGTATTGATGAGATTTCTTAATTGAAAAAAAAAAAGAAAAAAGAAACACATATGCATACATTCACTCTCTCTCTCTCTCTCTCTCTCTCTCTCTCTCTCTCTCTCTCTCTCACACACACACACACACACACACACACACACACACACGCACGCACGCACGCACACACACGCACGCACACACGCACGCGCACACACGCGCACACACACACACACACACACACACACACACACACACACACACACACACACACACACACACACACACACACACACACACACACACACACACACACACACACACACACACACACACACACACACACACACACACACACACACACACACACACACACACACACACACACACACACACACACACACACACACACACACACACACACACACACTTACTGACACATTTACATGGGTGATACAGTTACGAAATTTTTTGAGGTGATTAAAGCTTTCTATTATTCCTAAACTTTCCTCAGATTGCTCGAAATAAAACGAAACTGAAAAAGATTTCGATCTAGTCTAGTCCTAGTTGAATAGGGACATCTAGCAGAAGGCGGCTTGTGTTGTGCTCAGAAAAAGTATAACCAGACGTTTAGAATCATCTCCTAAACGAGGCCATATTGTGTCATTTTTCAGAGGTGGATTTAGCAGTAGGTCCTGGGCGAGTGTCTTAACTCTGGCCTCAAGCTATCACGATTTCGTTATAATTTGTATAAGAGCCGGAAGACTAGTAAAAAGTCCTCGTTTTTTTTTATTCAGAATAAATTCACCAACCTGTACTTCAGTCAGTAGCATACTAGAAAAGTAGATTCCAATAAGATTCAAAAGCGCGGTTTGTCTTCAAGATGTGCTGATAGTTACAAAAGAATCTCAATATTGCCACCACTGCGAACTTATTTTAATGCTTATAATCCTATACTCTTGTATGTATGTATATATATTTATATATATATATATATATATATATATATATATATATATATATATATATATATATATATATATATATAAATTTTATTTCGAAAACGGCTCAAACGATTTTCTTTAAAAGTTCACGGTATGTGCATAATAGTGAGAAAAAAATTCTCAACTCACTGGCCACATCGGGAAAACTCGAGGTCGACCGTTATATCGGTTTGAAAAAGGCTCATTATCGAAAAATTTATTTTGGCTAGAATGTTTTATGAATGAAATTTTCTGTATGACGTCAATGGGGAAAAAAAACTTGACACCGCTTACGTCACTAGGCTCACATCAGTACACTAAGACATTTCTTCGCAAACAAAAAAAAAAGTTTTAATGATTCAATTGGCGTAATTAAACATTTGCGCACCATCTTATTGTACATTGATCCATTAGAAATTTATGGAAGAAAAATAATGAAATTAAATATCTTAATGTAAGATTAGTTATTGTGTTTTAAAGGCTTTATAAGTTGTTTACACTTTAATTGCTTACACCCGTAGGTAGCTTTTACTTTGTTATTATTTTGCTGGTGAATTATTGCAATGTGTTTAAGCTTCGAAATCTGCTGTCCAATACCAAAACATAGGAAATGGTCATAACACAGCATATCTATGCCTTACTTGCACAATCAGGGCCGGCCCTAACATTTGCGGGGCCCTATGTGAAATGTGAGGATTGCGCGCGGACCAGTAAGGGTAGAGATAAAGATAATAAGTGAAAATAAAGATTTTGTATTAGAAAATAGATTCGTATTTGCATTACATTTTTATTAAATGAAAGCTGACGATGCCGTTTTTTTATATCACGCGTAGGACTGGCGTTTACCATATTGATTGACACCCCAAAGTGACAATTTTGTCTTTTTAAGGACATTTTTATGAGTTTCAGGAGATTTCCAGGAGCTCCTTGAAAACAAGGAGACCACGGGAACCCTATTATAAATTATAATGGTTTAATTTAATAATTTACACCTAGAATTAGCGCGGGGCTTTTGAACCTTCGGAGTCCACCACTGTGACAGCATAGGCCTAGGGCTGGCCCTGATGATATCCAGCTCGCGGTCAACGAATTTTCATCACGCTGCTGTCTTTTTTTTATTTGTTAACCTATAAACCTCGGTAAAACAGAAGTCATGTTCCAAAAGTCACCCAACAAAACCTACTCAGCCCAAAGATCACTGCGCATAGACATCCCTTAAAGTGGTAGATAACTTCACATTATCTGGGAAGCATTTTATCAATTGACGCATTGCTTTAAAGAGAGGTTGATATGTGATCATGGATAGTCGTGCTTTTGGACGCCTCCAAGCGAGAGTGTGGCGAAATAAATCGCTCCGCCTGTCTACAAAAATCAGTGTCAACCAGTATTCTCTCAACCCTCTCTATGTGGATCTGAGACATGAGTACTTTATAGAAAGCAACTAAGACTTCTTGAACGACTTTACCAAAGACCACAATACAAACAGCGATATTCTTGCAAAATGGTATGAAATTCGAGTCCGAAGATAAGTGAGGAATGCAGTATTTCCCTTTGCTGTGCAGTCCCAACTGTGACCTACATATTTTGCCACATCCAGGGCAAGCATAACCATTGTCCGCATGTGGCCGATTTAGATTTTCTTTTCGCCGTCTGCGTTTGTTCTCGGCAGCAGATTTTCTTTTGGTCTCAAATGTGTATCTCGCGGCCTTCGTGAGAGACCTCCAGCTGTCTCGTTCTGAGGCCGCATGCAACCAGGTGCTCTCTTCTATGTCAGCCAAGGAAAGTTGACGACTAGGCTGGTCTTTGAAGAATTTCCGTGGAGCGCCTCTGTTACGTCGACCACATTTTAGCTCACAAAAAAAGACTGCCTTTGGCATTCGTTCGTCTCCCATACGGGATACGTGCCCTACCCAGTGCAACTGTCGGACCATAAGAAGTCCCACTATACTGTCCATACCGGCGTTGGCAAGGACATCGCTGTATGTAGTGCTGTCCTGCCACCGTATGTCCATGATGGAGCGCAAGCATCTTTGGTGAAAGCACTCAAGAAGTCTTAGTTTTTTCTGTAAAGTGTCCATGTCTCAGAGCCATAATAAATATACTAATTGCAGTATTAAATGTCATGAAGTAACCATTTTAGAAGTTATACTGCAAAGACTTTCTTACAAGCCTATAATAGCCCAATAGTTCTACATGAAAGAAGCAATGTAAAACGTTAAGACGTGAGCTGTGGTTTTCTATAGGCCTACTATTGGAGGGACTTTCTATTCTAATCGCCATGTACAATTACATTGAGAACTGAAAGAACTAAAAAGCAACTCTTCGGATTGATAGTCTTTACCCGATAGTTCATTTTCGTAATTACAACAATATTCCCAAAATAACTTCGGGTAAATATCCTTCCTTAACAAATTATTCATCCGAACGAGGCTCGGTCACCTGATATTGTTCTTAAAGAGAACTGTACATTTATCTAAGATGCAACAGAATATATTCGAAAATTTGAACATTTTTTTTCGTGTCTATATAAAAATATATCGATCTTATATTTATAATTTATCTAGAATTTGCAAGATATAAAAAAAACATTAAAACCCTTTTGTATTTTTTCTGTGTTTTTTTCCCCTTCACCTATCCCTTAGTTTGTTGTACTGTTGGGGCACCACACAAGATCTGTTCACTGTCCTTATTTAACCAAAAACGTAAATTTATAATAATTACTTATTCTATTTGTGTATAAACTTAGATCAAATGCCTCGGAAGTTTAAAAAAAAAACTTTATTAGGGCCTACTGGGCAGTGTTCAACAGGACATTGGTCAACCCACGACAGTGCTGGATGGAATGATCAGTGCGAAGTTCCGGAAGTAAGTGTGGCAGTCGTTGGGAGCAGCGAAGTGTGTGCTGGAGCTGCCCCCGAAGAAGGTTGAGAACATCATTCCCCTCAGGAAGTAGTCGGCATGGTTTCGGAAGTTGAGGCGCGTGGCTTCCTTACACACTTCCGCTTCCGATCCGTGCTTCAGGCAGAACTTGACACGCCCATTGGCCTGCTGGGGAGTGTTCAAGTGAACCTCTTCAGTCACCGTCTGCCAGGATCCACTCTACAGACAGATAAAATCAAGATATATTTTTTGCGGGCATTGAAAAAAAAAATTAGATTAATAAAGAATTGTCCAACAAGCAAAATATAAGAATACTTTGAAAAAAACTTATATATGGTAAAGAACTGCACATTCATTGACATGTCTTTTAATACTGTACGATTTATTTGCTGTTTTCTATATTAAACATAATTATATTATTACCACTAATTCATTAATTAATTGGTTAACGTTTTGATTGATTCATGTTTTGTTAAATAGTATGCATAATTGTACAAAGTTTCAACTTGATCCGAGCATTGGAAGTGGGAGAAAAAACGAATGCAAAATTTGGACCAGAAGGACAGTAAGCTGCTATAAGCTCTGTAATAAAAAAGTTTGCAAAAATACCATCTTTTATGAATTTTAATGTTTATCTAGTTATTTGTTTTTTTTTTTTTATTGGTGGCATTGTGCTGGATTACCACCAAAAAAGTTTTCAAAAGAATAAAACAAATAATTTTTTGTTGCTTTGTATTCATCATTTGCTACTTGTTATATTCTACAGGAAAACAGGCCCAGACCTTGAAGACGTGTTAATGTTCCTACCCTAAACCTGATTGCTCCTCTCATCAGGGAGTGTCCGTAGGAGTAGTTGAGCTCAATGTCAGGTCGGTGCTCAAAGTCACTCGCTTGATGCTCACGTGGGATGTAAGCGTAGACCTCACCATCACCGTTCTCTCGCCACATCAATCTAGAAAAGTTTTTTTTTTTTTTGCTGTTAATAGTGTAACACGATGGGACTTCTTGTAGTCAGTGGATTGTCTTATAGTCTGGACCTTTCATTTACATTATCTACCAACCGCAGCAATACAACTTGGGATACAATCTACGTATCTATTTCAATTGACAATGCATTTGTATGTTAAATGACCTAAGTTGGGGTGTCTAATCACCGAGTTCATAGCACTGGCGGGGATGGAAGAGAGACCAACAGCAATTATTCACACTCCCTTCCTCAAGAGGCCCTTTTTTATGGCGGACATATGCCCTGTTTATGTGGTACAGAAAGGGAATATGGAGAGCTCCCTTGTATGCTGCCCCTTCGGCCACGCTTCTAGCCCGAGCGTCTTCGGAGACGAACCATCGGTAATAGGGATGTAACAAATGTATATCTGCTTGGATCCCTCCCTGAAGAACGATAGATGGAAACCTCCAAGGGCCTAGAGTTCCAAGTCTTCCAATCAACTTTTACAACAATCATAAAGGTTCCCAAGTCAGCTCAGGGGCGTAGCTAGGAATTTTCGATTGTTTGGGGTCTCGGAGGCTTGACCTCTTTGGGGACCCCGCATTTTGCGATTTTGCGTAATACGTAATTTTTAATGTAAAAAACACTCATTTTCAAATTCTCCCCCACCACCCCCCTTCCAAGCTTCGCCACTGCCGTCAGCTTCTGGTTATTATCGATAAGGTATTCAAGCTGAGTACGTTTTTTTAAATCTAGTATTTCCTCATGTTTATCATTGAGAGCTCAGCCTGGACACATACCTTAAAGAAAAACAAGTCCCAGGGTTGTTTCCTCCGGAGCACTTAAAGGCGCCCTCTGTTTTATCTCCGCCGTACAGACCTGGCAATTTACCGCCCCACCCGAAACCAAAATTCTCAAAGTAGACGTCATATTTCAGTATCAATGATGTAACTCCGTCTGGCAAGTTGGTAGGAGTTGTCATAAATCCAGCTCCTGGTTAAAAAAAAAAAAAAAAAAAAATAATATTAGTTATTGGAAGAAGAAACTCATACAAAGAAACCCGCGAAAATGTTCCTGAGGTGAAAGATTAATAAGGCTTGTCTTCAAGTCCGAAGATTAATGAGGGATGCAGTATTTCCCGTGGCTACGCAGCCCCAGCTGTGGCCTACATATTTTGCCACCTCCGGGGCAAGTATAACATTGTCCTTCGGTGGTCGATTTAGATTTTCTTTTCGCCGTCTGCGACTGTCCTCGGCAGCGGATTTTCTTTTGGTCTCAAATGTGTATCCTGCGGCCTTTGTAAGTGACCTCCAGCTGTCTCGTTCTGAGTCCGCATGCAACCAGGTGCTCTCTTCTATGTCAGCCAAGGCAAGTTGACGTCTAAGCTGGTCTTTAAAGCGTTTACGTGGGCACCTCTGTTACTTCGACCACCTTGCGCTCCATCATGGACATACGGTGGCAAGTCCGCACTACAAACAGCGATGGCCTTGCGAATGCCGCCATGGACAGTATAGAGGGACTTCTTATGGTCCGACAGTTACGCTGGGCAGGTATCCCGTCTTTTTTTTGGTGAGTAAAAGCATATGGAAAAACATAACGACATCTTTAAAAAACAACAACAACCAAGACAGAGGCATTGACGAATTTCTATTTCCTACCCACATGTTTATCTTATTAGTTTTTAAAGAATTTATGACGAAATAAATTTTGTTTAAGGCAGTACTAGTTTTTGTTTGCAATTTCAAAAAAAAATTAATTGTTTCTGATAGTATATCAAAGTAACAGAAGTGAAATTGCACACAAAACAAACCGTTTGTAACTCAACATCAAATTGCTTTACCCAAATTCTAGAGAAACAAAGCATATTACACACATGTTCAGACTTCTGTGTTGACCTTCATTTAATTGCTGTACAGCTCATAAATAAGTCCTACTGTGAAGCGTATGCCCTAATGTTGTCTTTACAAATGTTGTAAGTACTCAGTTCAAATTCGGGAACAATTTGTGATCAGGCCCAACGTTATAGATGCACTGGCTATTGATGGAAACTGAAGTGCGAAACTTTTCGTATTTCTGTAGTCTGAAAATCGTTTCTGGTTACGGCGCTTTGATGTACAACCAAGGAACAGGAGCTTGATTGCTGCTAATTATTATTTTTAATTTACAAGAGAAAGGAGAAAGAGGTTGAATCTGTCTCCCTGTTGAAGAAAAGGTTTTATTTAACATACTCACGTGATCTGCCTTAGGTTTATTTATAGAATGTAGATAAAACTTTTAGAGTTATATTCAATAAGATACATTCTAAAATCATCTCTCTACATTCCTAACAAACGGAAATTTTTTTTTTTACCGCGTTGGGGTGTGACGGCGTAGGAGCCCTTAGGATAGTGCACTGTGAGGGCTGGGCTGGAGGAATGCTTGGTTGTTGCCGACAACTCCCCCTGACCCCACAAATGATGGTAGGGTTCAAATCCATGCATCAACGTCTTAATGTCTGTAGTCTGCGGGACGGACGCCAAAGTCCAGACTTCAGTCGCTGTGGAATGAAAACATATTCATATCAACTAGCTTATCATAGAGATAACAGTGTAGTACATAGTCATATCAACAAGCATATCATAGAGATAACAGTGTAGTACATGGGCTTTGCTTTAGTTTGTCTTATAAGTTTCGGACGTTGTTTTTTTCCAGAAATTAAAACTATTATTGCCTTGTCCAGCCTTCCTGCAGGACGGAAGGGGGATTGAAGAGGGCAGAATTTGAACTCGGGACCAACTTGACCAAAGTCCGAAGTGCATACCACCTGTTGTTGATAGTCGTTGACTTGTAGCACCAAACTGCTGGTAGATAACTAAACCACTGTAGGCAATTTATATTTTAACTTGTAAAACTTGAAATGACTTGAAGAACTTCTTTGTGAACAATACTGAATAGAACTTATATTACACTAGAGACACATTTAACTTGAGGTGAATTGGAATGAATGTAGTAAACTTTAGTAATAATATCAAATGATAATATTTTAAACAAAATATATCTATCTCACTAAAAAAAAACTCTACAAAGGTCAGTGCTCAGGACTACTATGGATGCTTATGACAGTGCCCTTATCTTGCATCATAGCCACCAACCAATCGCTAACTTCATCTCAGCGTCACCATAGAAACATACACGCACACACATACACTCCATAACACCACTCGACCAGGCATCCACCCAAAACAAATTGAAAACATGCTGCTAATGGCTTTGAGTCCAGCTAATCCGGTCACTGATGACGGCCCCCTTTGTGGAACGGCGTGGCGGACTTTTTGGACTGGGGTGCGGGCTATTTGTTCCATCCCTACCCCGAGTGAGATATAAAAAAATTCCAAAAGGCTCACCCAGGAAATCCCGCTAGGGCCTATTTCGCTACTCGTACTTAGCCTATCTACTTCCACTACTAGACGTTTCCACCGGAGTTGCCACGCTGAGGAGACGGGTAGCTGGAATCCTCAGGTTGCCAGTGAGACAGTTTGCCGCCCAATGTCCAGGCACGCGAGGGTCTAAGTAAGTTACACTTTCGCAACAAACCTGTGGCGATACTGGTAAAGTAAAATCTTTCAATGTACTTGGCAGGCTTAATGAACGTAGAATAACATTCTGTTAAGGGTCGTCCTTATAAGAGATAGACTATGAACGCGTAAAAGTGATGAATTAAGATTGTAGAGAAAATAGTTGCTCGGTCCTTTTAAAATCTAAACTTGGTTGTTTTTCTAAATAAAATTAAAAATATTCTTTGCCCTTACTATAAAAGCTAGTTGTTACAATTTGTAGAAATTTCCACTTAAGAAAGAAGGCGCTTGTAAAACCAGAAGTTTTGAACGAGTCATACTGCGCACCAAAAAGGTTGAAATGTGTCATTATGCACCAGAAAACACAAGCGAATTTTAACTTGCATTGCCCAGCCCACCACTCTCTTTCGTATCACTTTAAAAATGTCACCTCTCTTGGTTCTGGCTTCGGATTGTGGCAATATGTTCACGTCCATGGTGACAGACGGCTTGACGTCACCCCTGTACACACCCTGTACTGTCAGACAGAGAGTGGTCACGTTGTACTCGGCACTGCCTTGAATCTCGAAGTACTTTCCGTCATCTCGCGAGAGCACAATGTCTCCGCCATGTTGACTGGATATCTACAGGACAAAGATGTTACGATCAAAAGCTTGTCAAACATTTCCAAAGTAGACATTTGGTTGCAATATCAATAGAGACCTCAAACTTACAAGACAAAAGTTTTGTACTGCTAAATTTGGTAACCAATAACCATAGATGTTAAATCTGTTCACCGTAGATATTATATCTACTAACCGTATACGTTATATATGATAATGTGGTTGTTAAACCTGTTGAACGTAGATGTTAAACCGATTGACCATAGTTGTTAAACATGTCAGCTGTAAATGTTAAAACTGTTAAACATGGATGCTAAACCAGTTTACAGTAGATGTTAAACTGTAGTTATTAAACCTGTCAACTGTGCTTATTAAACATGTTAAACGTAGATGCTAAACCTGCTAACCGTATATGATTAATATGTTGAGTCTGTAAACCATATATGTTAAACCTGTTGACCAAGGACGTTAAACGTTGATGTTAAACTTGGTGACAGTGGATGTTACACCTGGTGAATGAAGTTCTTAAACATGAGAACTATGGACGTTAAACTTGTTAAACGTGGATGTTAAACTTAAACGTTGATATTAAGCCTGAAAAATGCAATCATCATAAACACTATTATTTGAATCATACATGTCACATTAAATTCCCACTTTCGTAAAACAAGAATCCTCTATTTTAAATTATATTTAACCAATCCTAAGTAAAAGGCACCTAGTTGCATACAAGAGTTAGACGGATGGACATACAAGAGTTAGACGGATGGACATACAAGAGTTAGACGGATGGACATACAATAGTTAGACGGATGGACAGTTGGGACTCGAGAAATGGACACTGGAAAGACACCAGGAGAATAGAGCTAGGAGAAACATCTAGGAATCTGGACATCAGGAAGTAGTGGTGAAAGATGTGAAACAGCTGCTTGGTAAATGTGAACAAGTCATTCTCTAACTATTGTGTGGGCATGTGTTTGGGTGGGTCAAAAAAGATTTTCTTATATTAAAGAAGACAGGCTATGACCTAACTACTTATAAGTTGGCAGCATCCAGCCAATGCTAATTATTAGCTTACTTAAAAAAAATAGCTATCTTCCCTGTATGCAAAATAGAGTGTGTTGTTCACATACTCTTACTTTCTACAAAGCTTATATCAACTCACTCTGTATGTCTGTCTGTCTCTCTGTTAAAAAGCTTGAACACGTTATTTATCTCAGATCAAGCTGAAATTTTGCACAATTATTTTATGTTATATCTAATGAACGCATAGCTAACACAGGGGCGCCCCAGGGGGCTGTGACATCGCCTTTGTGGTTCATTTTGTACACCAATGATTTTCTATCCAATAGTTCTTGTTGCTCAGACGTAAATGAGTATTTCAAAGAATTAGAACACATTGAAGAATACTGTAAAGATAATTTTTTATTATTAAATGTAAAAAAAACCAAAGAAATGATAATCGATTTTCGCAGGGACAAGAAGGAAAATGATATTGTTTCTATAGCTGGAGAGACTATTGAAATTGTGCAAACCTTTAAATACCTTGGCACTATTCTAGACAATAAACTAAATTTTACTGCAAATACTGATTATATCAGCAAAAAAGAGCAGCAAAGATTACGACTACTAAGAAAACTGTCCTCGTTTAATGTTAGCGAAAAGGCCTTGTCTATGTTTTATCACGCTCACATCTGCAACGTTTTCAGTTTCAATATCACTGCCTGGTATGGCAATCTGAGCATTAAAAATAGAAATGAACTTAATAGAATCCTCAATGCTGCTGGCAAAATCATTGGCAAAAAACAAACCCCATTTGGGCAGTTGTTTGAGACAAACATCTATAAAAAAGCTAACAAGATCCTTGAAATAAAGAATCACCCTTTGTGTCAGGATTTTGTGATTTTACCATCGCAAAAGAGATACAAGACACCGATAGCAAAGACAAACAGACACAAACACTCTTTTGTTCCCCTGGCAATCAAATCATTAAATAAGAACAATCTGGTACAAACTTTGTCACATGTAAATTATGAGTGAGTCTGGTGTGAATGTACACTTTGGTTTCTTATAGTTATAATGTTTTTTGTTTGGTAATGCACAAATTGTAAGACAAATTTCCTTACGGATAATAAAGATTATTATTATTATTATTTACATGACAACACAAGAATCAATTTAAAAAAATGAACCAGTTAGTAATTAATGATTGGTAATTAATTATTTTGTTTGATATCGAACAAGGGAAATAAATTTTACTTGAATGACGTGATTGTATAAGTTGAATACTTTATACTTTGTATAGGAAATTAGGTAGTTTGAAACTAGCAATACAAAACTTAAACCCTCGAGTTCGAATTCAAATTATAGAATTTGTTTTGAAATGCATCAAAAAAAGCTGATCCTTCACTCAGAACCCCCCCCCCCTTTTTTTTCTTTTCGTTCTCCTCCCCCCCTCCCAACAGGTCCAGACAAGTGATAGGGTCATAACTCATTCAGAAGCTAAAAGTATGACATTGTGCTAAACAAAAACAAAATGGTCAATCGCACAGATTTATAATCGTTAGTCTAGATCTATTACAAATTTAATTGCATGGTGACTGATCCAAAGTAATTGATACAATTAATCTTAGTATAAGTTAAAAAAAAAAATTTAAAAATATTTTTTTTATATTTGCTAGTTACTTATTACCTTTGTAATAACAAGAGGCTCTGAAGAATGAACTTTGGCCACCCAGAGACCTAAGTCGATCGTGGGGACATGTTCACACAATGTCTGGCTTAAATCTCCGGCCAGTCCAGCCGTCACCGTCAGAGCCAAGATCAAAATAAACAACATCTCCTGTGTTCTAATTAAAAATTGATCAATCGTAACTATTGTATTCTTAATGAGAAAACATTCTTATGTCCTCAGTACACACTGACCTACTTACCCAACCCAAGCAGAAGATTTCAAAATAAGTCTAAAAAACAAAAGAAATTAAACTGAATCTTCAATGTTTCAAAGTTAAAAAATGTTCTTCTAATCTTTCGAACATTTTATTAACTAAAAACAAAAGATCAAATCGTGTTTGACTTGATCAAACTATGACCTACTTAGACCTACTTCGACTATACTATCTCATCGTTCTCGTGTAATGATAAACTCTTTGTTTTTAGGACAGGCAAGTTGTACAAGTACTTAGATACAACAGCGTCACCATCAGATACTTTTATGTTTTTCAATTACTTGAGGTAACTCTAGCATGACGGAGATCCATCATCGATAGCTTGTATAATATTGATGAATACGCCAGAACGCATCACTAAAGAAAACTCAAATTCAGCCCTGCATTCAACAGAAATATGAGGATGTGTGGAAACGTTTTAGAGTTAGGTCTCGTACTTAGCAATCTCTACAAATAATAATATACAGGATATTAAGATACCAACTCTAAGACACATCAATGCACCATGTAAAGATATCAACTCACAGACTCACACAGAGACACATTTATTTCACTTTCAACAGTGCCCCTATTGCTACGTGTATTCTAGTATATGTTACTTTTAATTGGAACGGCCCGCTTTAAAACAGCCTCCCAAACACTATCACTTCTCGCCCCTGAATTCTTAATCACCCCCCTCCTCCCATTTTAACGCTCCACTAAAATAACTTCGCCAATAAATTAGACTACTCTACGTTGGGTTAGAACGGCTCACTTATATAGACCTACCCAGGGGCGTAACTAGGGATTTGGGGGCCCGGGGGGATTGACCTCTTTGGGGGCCCCTTGCATTTTGACATTCGTCATATGACATGAGATAATGTACGCAAAAATATATAAGCCCCAAATCAAATTGGTTCAGTATATCAGTAAACTTAACAAAAAGTAATCATCAAGACTCTTTTAATGAATAATATCGTTGTTTATTAGTTAAATAATGCACAAGTGACAAATCTAAATTGATATCGCTTCACGTCGTGCATTCTGTGCAGCAAAGACATCTATAACATCAACTACATCGATACTTTCTAGTATTTGTGACTTCACTGACATTAAAACCATGATAAGCCTTTCTTGCGTCATTGTGCTCCTGAGATTCTTTTTGATGAGCTTGAGCTTTGAGAATGATCTCTCACATGACGTAATGGAAGTGACCTGAGTTAGCGGTATTCGGATGAGGTTGCAAAGTCTGAGCACACGTAATTCCCATATGAAGCCTGTTTCCTCAATATGTCTATTGGTGATTGTATTACTGTTTGTTGATGAAAAGTGCTCGTGCATCAATGACATCATTGAAAAAGCGATTTTCTATTTATTTCATCATACAAACAGGAAAAGTAGCACAGTTTGTCACAAGCGTGTATTCTAACAGGTGTCTTGGTTCAAGAAGAAACCCAAAGGTATCCATTTTCTTTCCAGCCTTTGGAATCTGCCCTTCATCTCCATATGAAATCTGTCCAGCACTTCTGTCGCAACACGTTTGAATTGCAGTTCTATTGACAGTCCTACATTAGAACTTTACTTCCCATCAAGTCTTTTCTTTCATATGGTTGTTTTGATTACAGGGAATCCATAGTATTCACTACCTTCTTTTGCTTTTTCGATGGATTGGGTTTTTGTCAGTTTCTCATCATTTTGCAGAAAGCATGAAAGGGTACTAATTTCTTTAGCAGATTCCCGTATATGCAGTCCAGACTTTTGTAGTTTCTTCCGAACTATATTAATTGGGCACAGGAGCTTTGACCAGAATTCCAGATAGGCAAAAAATTCTTAATTTTCCACTGCATGAAGAAGATTCTGTGCTAATATTATATGGCATTACGTCATTGTTGGTTGTTTATGTTTTGTGCGAAAGCAAAAGGATTCAGAGTATACAAAAGTGGGAAAGATCCATATCTCGTTATGCTCGAGTATAGAAATACTCCGATAAGTGGACTGCCGTATTCACCATCACAACTGCTGACGAGTAGAAGACTCAGGGAATCATTCCAACTGATCACAAACTATTGAAACCATTGGTAGCTGAAAATGCAGAGACATTACTCAACGAACGACAGGTGAAAAACTAAGTGAAATACGATGCAAAAGCAAGACTACCTAAAGATTATTCTGTCGGAGAGTTCGTCTAGGTCAAACATGGCAGAAAGCAGTTGTCATTAAAAAAATTCAGCACCCAGATCTTACATCATAAAGACAAACAATGGAAAAACATACAGAAGAAATCAGCGCTTTTTAAATAAGAGTTTCGATGAAGACATCTCTCGGTACTATGATACCGATGAAGACAATGAACTTCAAACTGTTGCAACAAACGAAACAGACAGTTATAGACCAACGTCTAGAGAACTTGTTCAGTCAAGACAACTAGAAGTGGACGAATTGTTAAATTTCCTAGTAGACAGTGCCGGTCGCAGTGGGCGCCGCGCTTTCATAGGCCCCGCGCTAATTCCAAGTGTACATTATTAAATTAAACAATTATAACGTATATAAAATAACAGGGTTTTCGCGACCTCCTGATTTTCCAGGGCCTCCAGGAAATCTCATGAAAAGGCAAAATATACGATAAAGTCCTGAACTTTTTTTTATTCAAATTTATTCAAATCTCCTGAAGAATAGACGAAATTGACATATTGGGGTGCCAATAAATAAAAAGTGGCATAGCGAGCTTTCATTTGATAAAAATTTATTGCAAAGACGAAAGTAGGCCTATTTTCTAATTAAAAAAAAATAATTTTGACATTATGCTTATCCCTACCCAGACTAGGCCCCGCGCGATCCGTTTCGCATAGGGCCCCGCAAATGCTAGGGCCGGCCCTGCTAGTAGATATCACTATTAAGAACTTTAAAAGGAAGGGTGTGATAATAACTTCAATAGGAAGGATGTATTAATATTTTATGATATTACGTCATTATTTTTTATTTATGTTTTGTGCGAAAGCAAAAGATTAGATCATTAGATGTAAATAAAAACAGAGTTTCCATTGGATTGAGGAAAGATGAATAAAGGGGTAATAACTCGAGTGTGAAGTTTAATTCTGAAATTATAGACGCCAAACCCGAATAATGGACAATTTTAGCATTGTTTAGAATAACTTTTAGTTATACTCGGATTCTGTAAATTTTGCTTTAAGGTTAATTAGTGTAGCCATATAATACTCGCCATTTAGATCTATTATTAGTAAAGGTAACAAGATACCTGGAATTCGCTGTATATCATGCAGTTTTATTCGTGGCAACAAAGTTTAAAATGGCAAGGGATGTACCTTTTAAAAAATTGATCTCTGAGGCAAAAATATTTTAAAAATATCTAGGTTTAGTCTTTGTGATAAATTTAATCCATAAATGTTGATAAAAAAAAGACACCCGTTGACACTATTTGTCAATCAAATATATTAATTTATGTATTTACAAATAAATTTCGAACACCCATTTGGGGGCCCCCCCTAGGTGGGGGCCCGGGGGGATTTTAAAATTCTCCCCCCCCATCCCCCCCCCCTTAGTTACGCCTCTGGACCTACCATACACATACACATACTTTTGGCCTGAGAATTGCAGTTTCATTTTGTATAACTTTCCCAGTCACCAACCCAACAAAATAATTCCACATATAACCGCGGACTTCGGCTTCTTAACTCAATATCTAAGTAATTTGATAAGCTCTTTTTTGCTCTTTGATCGGACCACTGTTTTGTTATTACTCTGGCTTCGTTTCAACGTCTGAGCCAAGCAGGGCCGCAGCGAGTGTTGTGGCCGCCTGCGTGCGAAGTTAAAAAATGCCGCCCCCTTTTTTTTTTTTTTAAATCATTAAGACTGAGCCGGACACTGTACCTAAAGCGCTATTTGATTTAATCCATTTTTGTACCATTCCTTTTTCTTTTCATATTCGCATCTTTGTCGTATCCCCATTCCCTCTAAGATGTTTTATTTTAAATTTTATCTTTGCATTTTTTGTAAAGAATGTAATGAAAAAGAAAGGAAACTTAGTCTTAATTATAACACACTTTTTAGGTTTTATTTTTCATTTATATTTTTTACACTATGTATAGAATCCAAGTTTAGGTAATGAAATTCACTAGAATTAGTCAGTTTCACAGACGTATATATAATAGACCTATGGTCAGTTTTTTTCCCGAACTAGTGTTGCCTACATAAATTGTAAGCGTTGTAAAAGTTTCTTCATGGAGATAGAATCGAAGATGCGGCACGTTTTCGCTCAAGTCGGCAAGGGTTTTGATTCCGGGCGGGACTCGGCGCTAAGCGTCTTCTGGCCTTTTTCTCTTAGTAAGAAGAAAGAATTTTTAAAAGGCTAATATTAATGTGCTTTCTCTCAGAACGCACTATTCATCCTAATAAAAAAACGTCGAGGGCCATATTAAATCTAATAATAAAGAGGCAACCCTGGCCACATGGGCGTAGCCAGGATTTTTTTTCGGGGAGGGTTTTGGGGGGGATTCCCCCCCCCCCCCGACCTCCCCCCCCCCGCGGAAAAAAATTATATATATATGTGTGTGTGTACATAATTAATCTTTATTACATTCTGACCCTTTCGGGAGACGTTTATTGTTTATTGTAGACTCCCCGCCCTTGCTAGTAAGGGGGTCTGGGGGAGTTCGCAGCGCTCCCCCAGCGCGGGGCGAAGCCCCGCCGCCGAGCACTATTTCTGGTATTGAAAGCCAACAAAATGCATAGTCTCAGGTATCTACAGTGCATTATCTTGCTATTAAAAAGTTTTATTTCAAAAACCTAATGTGCTATTCTTACTGACTTAGACCCTCTTGCGCCATTTGGCGCATTTTCCGGCAAGCTGTTTCCGCAACTCTTATTTTGAGTAATTCATTTTGTCGGAAAACATGCCCCGCAAAACCTCATGCGACGCTCTGTCACAACCTTACTAAGGATTCGACTCCCAGTTCGGCACATGATTTCTTTGATTTAGACCCGATCTCTATGACTGACTCCTAAAATCTGTCTTAGCCATCTTTGTTGAGACGCATTTAATGATTTTCAATTTCGGCAGAAGACTATTCACACTTAATTAATGGAGCCCAAGCCACTGGTAGAAATTTGTAACCTTTCTTGACTACGCTCTTGGAATTACATGCCTGTATTTCGCTTTAGATTTTATATCGAAAAGGAAAGATTTTTTCGTCAAATCATCTGTTGAGGGGTTTTAAACTAAAAAATCTCTGTTTTTTTTTTTGTTTTGTTTTTAATTCAAAACCCCATTTAGCTACGATCATAGAATTTGGTGACTGTAGTTTGCTTTAAAATTATATTGAAGAGATAGGTTTTCAACTCTAAACGCTCTGTAGGGGAATTTTAAACTCAAAACCATCTGGAGGGGTTTTAAACTTTAAAGAAAAAGCCATCTGGAGGAAGGGGATGTAAACTCAAAACCCCTTTGGCTACGCTCATAGATTTTATAGTGTGTAATTTGCTTTTTTTTTTATATTGAAGAGATACTTTTTAGCTTCAAACCCCAACTGGAAAAAGGGGGGGGGGGTAAACTCAAAACCCCTTTGGCTACGCTCATATCGTAAATTTTGGATGGGGTTTTAAAATCAAAATCTTCCTCAACTACGTTGTTGGAAATTGGGGATTGTTGTTTGCATTTTTTTTTGTTTTGTTTTATAGAAGAGGGGGATTTAACTGCAAAAACCTCTGGTAGGGGGTTTAAAATTAAAAACCCCCTGTAGGGGGTTTTAAACTCAAAGCCCCCTGGTAGAGGGATTTGTATCTCAAAACCCCCTGATAGGGGTTTTTTAAATCTCAAAACCCCCTGGTAGGGGGATTTAAACTCAAAACCCCCTGGTAGAGGGTTTTCAACTAAAAACTGCCTCGGCTGTGCTGTGGCAAGTGATGATTTAGTATTAAAATCTTACTTAAAATAAACAAAATGAAAGCAAAAATCAGTCACTTAATTCCGTCCCCCCCCCCCGACTCGGGGGGGGGGGGTATTTCATTTCGGGGGGGGTTTGAACCCCAAGAACCCCCCCCTGGCTACGCCCATGCCTGGCCAATAGTATTATGCGAGGGACATCCTAGGTAGGCCTACATATTGCGTACGTACGTCTGTAATGGGAGTGAGCTTTTAAAAAATATTCTTCGTGTTAAGTAAGACGTCTCTGTCGCGGAGGTTTTTTGTCACACAAAAGTCGTCATTATTATAAAGTGCGATTGGCGGAAGAAATTTGACTATTCTGAGACAAAAAAAAATCCAGAAGAATCGCACTAGCGGAGACGTTTTTTAAAATGTTTTCTTGAAAACGTTTAGACTCGTATTGTTGCAGAAGCGCCTCGCAAAAAGCGGTCTACATTTAAAACGATCTTATTACAAGATAAAACGCAGTCTCCTACTTAAAAGATTTTTATTTTTGAACATGTAATTTTACTAATATTCAAATACATTAGACTGAAAATAAAACATGTTTTCGCCGCCCCCTCACCTTGTTAGATGGTCGTTGACTTGTCGCTACAGACAGCTAGTACAACTGAACCAATTAAGGTGTTTTATATAAATAAGCTTTAAATAACTTGAACAAACTTCTTATGTAAACAAAAAAGACCCAATATAATTGTCATTACAATTTTCACAGATTTAATTTGAGATAGAGATCTAATATTAATGAAATTTACTGATATTTAAACGAAATCTAGCTCACCACAAAATAACGTGTATACTCTTTCATGTCTCAAGATTGACGTTTTACATTTGCATTATGCTAATTTCATCATCTTAAATACATAACCACCAATCAATCGCTTAACCTCTTCTTAACGCCACCTATGGAAACACACACACTCAGTAACACCCCTTTTCGTCAGGAAGTTGCGCCCCCCCCCCCCAATTTGAGAAACAATGTGACAATGTTTTAAAATTGACATTCTAATTACTAGATCTACTTACAGGGCGGGCTATTCGACTCGAAAAAAATATTTCAAACAACCCGCGAAAATTCAAGGTCAGGAAAGAGTCGGCGCTTATGGAAAAACCCGTGGGAAACCCTCGCGTGCCGCATTGTTTTTCTTCTTAAGTTTCCAAAATAACTTCTTATTGTACAAATATCGTCTCTTCCCCCCACCCCTTTTTCAAGTTTTCAAAGGATAATGGAATCAGAAGAAATTAAATAAAATATTTAATCTATATTATAAAGTAGAATGTGTGGTGTATGTATGTATGTATGTATGTATGTTACTTATAGACATCGAAACCGCTTGACCAATCTTGATAAAACTAGGCAGGAATGTTCCTTGGGTACCAACTTAGACCGTAGTGTATGTATTGTAGCCCTAAAACAAACTTAAGACCCTCAAAAAAAATAAAGTTGTCCGACTCTATTACAGCTATAGTATTTTATGGATCTAGGCCATGTCTACAATGTTGACATGAGAAAAGATAGAAAGGATTTAGACCTAGATCTAATTTTAAGAAATACACTTTGCGCAGATAGTTTTTTACTTTGACACATGAAAATACAAAAGAAGATCCATTGATTTCATTATATAATAACCTTCAATTTTGTGTTTCAAAAGCATTTTTTACATCAATTAGTTCCTTATATCTGTGATTACAGATTTCCTGACGAACATTCTTTCATTAGACAATTCCGTAATGTATCGCGTACTAAAAATTAATTCGTTTAATTGTTTACTTTATAATCCCATCCCTAGATCTAAAACTCTAATTCAACTCTAAGATGATAAAACTTCTCTTAGCACAGATAGTTTTATACTTTAACACATAAACATATTAATTAAAGTCCATTCATTTCATATTTTGATCAAATAAACATTCAAATTTGGTTTTCTAAAGCTACATTCGTTTACGAAAGCTGCGAAGCCGAGTTGAGATAGGCCTAGATCTATATTCATTCATGAATAGCGTACTAAAAATTATTTCGTTTAATTGTTTACTTTATAATCCCATCCCTAGATCTATAACTCTAATTCAACTCTAAGATGATAAAACTTCTCTTCACACAGATAGTTTTATACTTTAACACATAAACATATTAATTTAAGTCCATTCGCTTCATATTTTGATCAAATAAACATTCAAATTTGGTTTTCTAAAGCTACATTCGTTTACGAAAGCTGCGAAGCCGAGTTGAGATAGGCCTAGATCTATATTCATTCATGAATCGCGTACTAAAAATTATTTCGTTTAATTGTTCACTTTATAATCCCATTCATTTAACAAAGTTATCGCTCTTTTCGTTTTTAATAGATATGAATTTATCGGCTTCGGGTAAACCCATTTTCGCAAACCAAATTTTATTTTCGTAGCGAAAGAGAAAAAACTTGAAAGGATCATTAGTTAAGTTTAACATACATCTAAATCCAATCCACTAGATTAGTAAACATAAACTTAGAACCGCAGGCCGCGGGTAATGTCTGGAGAACATCCTTTCATTAGACATTACCATACGGTTACACATTAACAGTGATTAACACTTCTCTCAACTGAGTCTATTCCTAGGCCTAGGTCTAAAACTCTTATTGAACTCTAAGATGATAAAACTTCTTTTCGCAAAGATAGTTTTATGCTCTAACACATAAACATACTAATTATTGTCCATTCATTTCATATTTTAATCAAATTAACATTCAAATTTGTTTTTCTAAAGCATTTTTAATACATTCGTTCGATGTTCGCTAAATAAAGCTGTGTAGCCGTGTTGAGAAAGGCCTATATTCATTCATGATAAAAGGTCACGCATGCGCAACACAGAATGAACTCTATAAAAGCCACTTTTTAACTCTAGATTAGTGTAGATTTAGATCTATGTCTACCTCAAGATCTACTCTAGACTGTAACACACGAACATACGAAATTTAGTCTATTCATCTCAAATTTTATTCAAATATATGTAGGCCTACAAGCAAATGTTTAATTTGAACAAATGGATTTAAGCCTATTAGCTATTCTGATTTGATAGCTTCATTCACACTATTTTTACATTGACACATTCGCTTTACTTATTACATTATTATTTCGTTTAATTGTTTAAAAAACACTCTCAGTGACTATTTCGACAGTAATGCGCAAATAAAGACCCGCGGGTCGCGGGTAACATATGTCTAGTAATTTTATAAAAATTATTAAACCAAAAATTTAAAGAAAAATGATTCTTGGAAATGATTTGGCCACCCCTTACATTCGGCCGCCTGCGTTCAATGCACACATTGCACAATAGGTAGCGGCAGCCCTGGAGCCAAGAATTTTTTTAACCCCCACCAATAATATCTGCTTGAGGAAGATTATAAGGATCCGCTGGCCAGACGAGATCTCGAATGAGTAGCTGTGGCAAAGAACAAAGCATCAGCCCATTGAAGTAGATATTTTTAAGAGACGCTGGAGATGGATAGGTCACACCCTTCACAAGCCTGAGTCAAACATAACAAGGCAAGCCCTAACCTGGAACCCCGAATGAAAGAGGAAGAGGGGACGGCCCAGGAATACATGGCGCCGCGATTTGGAAGGAGATGCCATTGAAATGGGCAAGACATGGGAACAGTTGGAGAGACTTGCCCAGAACCGAGAAGCCTGGAGGAAGCTGATTGGTGGCCTATGCCCCAGAAGGGACCACAGGCAGAGATGATGAGATGAAGACCCTCACACACAAAATAATATAGTTTTACCAACATTTCATTTTTACACACAAGAACACGTATTCTGATTGCCTACCAAAGCAAGAAGAAGAATCTTGTACTCTATTGAATGTCAGAAATAGAAGTAACAACACATAGGTCGAAATTTGGAATAAAATATCGTTTTTGGTAAATTTAACGCTGAGGTTACAATCTTGAAAATGGCTTAGTTGTTCTAAACACAAGGTCAAGTGAAATTATCGTATTTATTATTTTGTCCACCGCATTTAGGAGAAATAGTGATATATGAATGTTTTAGGACTTTCAAGAATATATATACATATATATATATATATATATATATATATATATATATATATATATATATATATATATATATATATATATATATATATATATATATATATATATACAGAGAGAGAGAGAGAGAGAGAATGTATGTCAAATCGTTTCATTATATGAACACTGTCTTAATGGCTATATTGATTGATTATTTATAGTTAGAAATATAATAATATTTTTTCCAGATATATATTTTGAAATTAAAAGAAATGCAGAACAATCATTTTCCAAAAGACATATTGACATCAATAAATTCTATAATATCAAATCTACTTGAAGTTCATCTACTCTGAATGTATTGTTATAAACCTGGTGGTGGCACAGATGGGGGTAGTGGTGTGTGTATAGTCAGCCGACGCAAATCGCCCCAGGCCAGCGCTAGACGAGCGGTCAACCGTGACGAGTTACGACTGTCAGCCGAGTCGAGTGTCAACAGGACAGTCCGGGAAGGATCGCCGACGTGAACAGAGCTCAGGAGCGTCACGAGAGTTGTAGTCATCTGACCACCTAGAAACGTCGAGCGGCGTTCTGTCCGGTTCGAGAAGGCCAGCAGGGACCTTACATAAAGAGCGAAGGTATCAGAGACCAGTCAGTCACAACTTCCCGATCTACAGTTCGTTACAACGGCTCAGTACAAGTCCGAGACGAGACAGAGAGACCAGTGCAAGAGTTGATACGGCGGAGAGATATTTGTACAGTCTTGTGTTACGTGCTGCCAATTGTACAGTATTGGCTGTTATTTATTGACATTAAACTATTACGTTATTTTCAAGCCCAGAGTTGTCAAGTTCTTTAAGTTGGTGGTGTCGTTTGGTGCAATTTGCAGAGAGCCTGGATAGTGAGATTCGTAACAGTATTGTACACTATCTTGACTCGCCTTGCAAATCTCTGGCCTCTAATAGAAGGGACGCAATCTTGATAATGTACACAGTCTTATAATTCATGTATTAATTGCCTCTCTTCGAAAACAATTTTTCGATTTAATTCTTCATTTGATTTTTTTTTTGATACGTGGTATAAGTAATATAAATATGTGTGTTTGTCTTATATATGCAAACAATCACAGAAACTTTCATTTTATTTTCTCTAGTAGGTAAAAAAACTTTTAAGCCAAAATTAATATTCAATGATACATTGCTAAGGTAACTGCAAATTGTAATTATAATTGCATTCATAAATATCTATGTAAGTTTATCTTCTACTGGGATAGAAATACTGGATTGAACTGTAATCATTAACATAATTATTGAACATTGTAAAAGGGAGAATATCATTAAGAAATCAAGTATACGGAAAAGAAACATGAGTTAGCTCCCTTTGGTCCACGTATTGAATAATAATTTTGGTGATGTCTGCCTATGTGCAATTCATGCATGTAATTTTAAAATTTAGAAAATTTATTATTGGCATTTAAAGTATCATTATAATTAGTGCTATCAGGATTATTTAACTTTCTCTACATGACAGTATTTAAAGTCTCAAAATGACAGTATCTAAATTTTCAAAATGACAGTATCTAAATTCTCAGATGACAGTATCTAAAGTCTTTAGAAGACAGTATCAAAATCTTTAGAAGGCAGTATCTAAACTTTTTAGATGACAGTTTCGAAATCTTCAAATGAATGTATGTGAAATCCTTAGATGACAGTGCCTGATTTCTTCAGATGATAAAATCTTAAATTTTCAGATGATAGCGTCTTAATTCTTCTGTGTCAGAAATCTTCAGATGACAGTCTATGAAACCTTCAAATGACAGTGTCTGAAATCTTCAGATGACAGTCTATGAAACCTTCAAATGACAGTGTCTGAAATCTTCAGATGACACTGTCTTAAACCTGTAAATAAATGTGCCTTATTCAGACATCTTATTATGAAATCTTCAGATGACATTGTCTTAAATCTTAAGAATCACATAGTCTGAAATATTCAGATGACAATGTCTAAAATCTTCAGATGTTTGAAATCTTTAGATAAGAGTTTTTGACATTTTCAAATGACAGTCTGAACTCTTCAGATAAAAGTGTCCTAAAGCTCTAAATGACAGTGTCCTTTAGATGACAGTGTCTTATTTAGACATCTAGATTTTAAAAATGTCTTTCTGGAGTCAATAGTTGCTTTAAATTTTAAAAAAATCAATAATCTATCAAATAAAAAAAAATATCTGTATTTGAACCCCAATCTGGCTTTACTGATATAGATTCAACCAGAATTTGTTTTTCAAAGCTCATTCTGTCTGTGTCTCTGTCTGTCTATCTGTCTCTCTAGTAAAAAAAAGTTTATACACATTATTTTTCAAGTTGAAACTTTGCACAATCATTTATTGGCATAGACAAGACATGATTAAACAATAAAAGAATTAATCTCTGGTAATTAATTATTTTGATTGATATTAACTATGGTAAATGAGTACTTCAGTATGTACAAAAAGGCTAATTAAGTAGGTTTAGTCCCATTAAATAATTGAAAACGTCATTTCTCCCACACCCAACCCCGGATCAAGTTGAAACTTTACATATTTATTTAATGTACCTAACAGTGCTTTGATCCTCTATATGTATATTTTTTTTTTTAGTGCTTGGTCACATCCCTTAAGTCGCAAACTCCATTTCCAATTCCTGGTCAGTATGAACAGAATGACGCATACACAGGGACACAATCACTTCTCTTTTCTTCCCCCCCCCTTTCGCTTTCAATTCCTGGTACTCTGTAATTCTAGACTTGTCCACTGACCTGATTGATAGGTACCGTCTGGCCGTCTGCTCGGGATGTTCTATGTCTGTAAGTCCAATACTTTTGGAAATTTGGAAGGCGAAAATCTAGACATAATTAAAAAAAAAAAAGAAAAAAATAATAAAAATATATATATAGCGAGAGAGAGAGAGAGAGAGAGAGAGAGAGAGAGAGAGAGAGAGGGAGAGAGAGATAGAGAGATATAAGATAATTTCTATTGGTCCTATCAAACGGAAATTCACTTTGACTACAATTGACTACCTCAGCGTAACTACTGTAACAATAACAATATAGATGCTAATACGAACAACATTCACACACGAAACATACACACTCACAATCATCGCTTTATAAATAGACTTCTATGCACTTCTCGATGACGACAGATGACCTTGTAACACTCTGACCGAAAGTGGGATAAAGGAGTTTTTATATCTTTCTGTTTTACTCTTAATGCTTTAAAACATTTAGTGTTTAGAGCAGACTATGTAAACCTTGTTTCTATGGAGACCGCTAACAAGGGTGTTAGGAGGCCAGCACATTTAGAAATGATCTGATTTTTTCTCAACTAACCTCAGGTACGATGAGGTACCCATTAGATTCGGGTGGACTACTGGACAAATACGCCTGATTATCAAAATGAGCTAGCCAGGAATACCAGTGACTTAGCAGAGTTTAGGTCATTTATAATATGCATGACTAAATGCATGACGCGTAGGACGCAATCGTCTTCTTTTTTGAAGTCACGTCTGTATTATATAAGATAAGAATTCTCCAACTAGCTTATGGTGCTATGTAAGAAGTTGGGAAAAAACAACAACTAAGTCAATGACTTTCATAGCTCGGTGACCATGATAACATATTGATCCGTGATTCTACCGGCACTCAGAACAATGCGAGCGTGTTCCAAGTAGGTAACGTAGGTCTGTAGTACGTCGATATGTCTAAAAATAATATTGAACTTGTGGCTATTACCTCCCGCACATAATCACTAGCACACACACACACTCACGGTATACTCACACACTCACTAGCACACATACACATTCACGGTACACTCACACGCCCTACTGACTGTTATGGAGCGTGTGTGTGTGTGTTTTTTTATGCTGACGGTGGGAGGAGGTTAGCGATTGGTTGTGAATGATGCAACATTGGTGGCATTGTCGTCATTTGGCCTTAGTTAGGAGACACGACTCCAGAACGTGAGATTGAAAGGTTGTGTTATTGTAGTGAGTTAGATTTTGTAAAAAAAATATTATTACTCAAGTCTACTACATTTATGTTATTACATGTCCACTTGATTTTGTCTTTATTATTAATAGAGTTCTATTTAGTTTGTTATTTGAAGTTTTATTAGTTAAGATATATTACGCTTGTAACTGTCAAGTTGTCTACCAGCAGTTTGGTGCTACAAGTCAACGACCGGTAATAACACTGAGATATTTACTTTAGCGAAAACCCACAAAGAAATAACAAACTACTAAATAAATGTAGGGCGTGTTGAGCGAGCGTTAATCTCCGAATCGATGTGTATAGAGTTCGAATCCTGGTGAAAACTGTGATTTGGCTGTTGCTGCAGCGTCTCATTCAGCTCACCCTTGCATGTTCTTGTACCAGCACTTGCTAGTTGAACTCTCTCTCTCAGACTTAGAATAGTGATAAATGGACATCAAATAACCATAGGCATGTCAACAAACCGATGCTTTTAAACGGGTTCGTTAAAAATTATCATTTGATTACTCACATTAGACAATTAAGTCGCCACTGACTTCCCCTTAAACAGCCTGTCTTATCGCAGAAAATAATTCTCAGCCGTGACTCAAGTCAAATAACGAATCAACTCTCGAGACAGAGATCTATAAATAGTTCATTTTTTATAGTTGTTAAAAATTCACGTGACTAGAGCGTCTTAAGCCGAATCCATGGAATTGTAGCCATGAATGTGAAAAACCCGGCATACTTATTTAATTTTTAAAACAAAGAGTTCGCATTCAAAAGAAAAAAAAGGAAGCACTACTAATATTAGAGATGTAAACGTGACAGACAAACAGACGGACGGATATCTTATCTTATCTTATATAATACAGAAGCTACTTCAAAAAAAGAAGATGATTATGTCCTACGCGTCATACATTTAGTCATGCATATTAACTAATGACTTAAATTCTGCCAAGTCACTGGTTCTCCTGGCTAGCTCAGGCAACCCATTCCATGCTCTAATAGCACTAGGGAAGAAGGAGTATTTGTACAAATTTGTCCTAGCATATGGGACGAGGAATGTGCCTTTATCTTTGTGTCTTTCAGAGTATTTTATTAAATTTTGTTTTTGTATTTGAAGATTATGGTTCAGTGTTTTATGTATGATTGCTACTTTACTTTTGAGTCTTCTGTCCTGAAGGCTTTCTAAATTTAGTGATTTTACTAAAGGTGTTACTCTAGTCAAATGTGAATATTCGTTTGTTATGAATTTCACTGCTCTATTTTGTGTCTGTTCCAGTTTCTTAATGTTTTCTTGAGTTGAGGGGTCCCAAACAGAGGATGCATATTCTATTATTGGCCTAACCAAGGTTAAATAACATTTTAGTTTTATGTTCTTATTCTTATATGCCTTATTTGATTTTTTTTTATAGTTTATTCAATATGGGGATTCCATGACAGATTTTCATTTATTATAACACCGAAGTATTTTGCGTTTTTAGTCTGTGTTACTGGTTTAGCATGAATAAGATAAGTGGAATTTATTTGTTTTAGCTTTTTTTATTACTCTTAATAACTGACATTTTTCTGGGTGGAAAGACATGCTCCAATTTGATTCCCATTTCTGTAATTCCGTGGATAGACAGACAGAACACACAAGAACTAATATCATCTTTCAGAGATCGCTGAAAAAAAAAAAAGCTGTCGCTTAAAACATAAATTTGCTATTCTCGTCATAAAGGTGAATGATTTTCTATTGTCTGCTATGTTGTAGATCTCTCTCTTCATCAACGAGTTCATGTATGTAATAGAATCATATACAATACATATTACGAAGACTTCCTTCGTTTCTCTTTAATAACGGACTTGCCCTACTTCTCTTCACTGTGTCCATGGACAGGGCCGACCTTAGATAATTGGAGGCCCCGAGGCTAAGTGAATTTGGTGGCCTCAAATAAAATAAAACAATATCACACAAACTCAGAGGTGGCCCCAATCAAATTCACCAGTGGACGAGAAATATATTCAAGCCATAGTCTTGTTTTGATCGTTTAAAGAATTTGTAAACATTTTGAGTTATTTTTCAGATAAAAACAAACAGTGCAACACTTCGTCTTTGATAAGACTCTTCTAACTCTTCTGGAATAAGTAGAGTAGCGTTAAGTGATCACCTAAGATCAGCATGGAAACCTTCCGATACAGTGTCGCACCTAGTGCGGTAGCTCAGGGTGTCACCCCTCCCCTTCAACTTTCTTGAAATATGTTACAATAAACACTATTGCTAGCTAGTTCTTGTTGAACCAATACAGTGAGCTGATTACCTACTTTTATTGATGTTTACTCAAATGTAAAATCCCACTGTCTATTACATTTATTCAAATGTTATTGCAAAATTTTATAATAATATTTAATTAAAATCAGAAACAGACTTAACATCACCTGAACAGGTTTCTTTTGTTATACTTTAAGACAGAAATGGTATAACGTTGTGCTGTGTCATTTACACTTAAACTACCACCTAGATGTGTCTAGGCATATTTGGCCATATATCTAGAGATTTTATTATTATCTTTTCCCATGTGTCTGCTTTTACCAAGTTATAATTTTTCCAACTTGGTTATCACTCCCTAAATGGTGTCGACCTTTGCGGATTGCACCCTCGCCCCCCCCCCAATGACGCCACTGCTCCAAGATACCTACTTCTTCCCAACAGTTTCGATTAATATATTGGAGTAGACGTAGTAGGAAATAAAACAAAATGAGCCCGCACAGCTAAACAGGTTTCCCATACGAACAGCATAGACCTAATAAACTATTACCCACTCGTAGGCCTACAAATCCTGATCATAATCGCTCTATTTACTTAATAGGTCTAGACTAGATCCAGAATATAGAATATATCTAGAATCTAGATCTAGACAAGATCTAGATTTTTAGACGAGTTCTAGATATAGTCTAAATCTAGATCTACATCTAGGCTAGATCTCTAGACTAGCTCTTGATCTGGGTCTAGACTTGATATAGATAGAAATAGAATCTATAGAACTAAAATCTATAACTAAAATTAAGATTAAAGCTAGAAATGTGATTCTAGGCTAGAACTAGATTTCTAGACTAGTTCTATATCTAGATCTAGTTTAGATCTGGATCTAGACTCTTTATCTGGATATGACTCTTGATCTGGATCTAGACTCTTGATCTAGATTTAGACTTGGTGTAGATTTAGACTAAACAGACTCTAGATCATGATCCAGAACTAAATCTATAACCTAATCTAGACTAGAATCTAGACTAGATCTAGAAATCTAGAAATAGAATGTAGATCTATTAGAGCTAGATCTAGGTCAATATTATGATCAGGATTAGTAGGCCTACTACTGGGGTATAGTGCACTATGTGCTGTTCGCATCAGATTCACTTCTTAATGTGATACTACTGCTTACATAATAAATAAATATGCAATCCTAAGCTATTAGAAGATTTACTATTTCTTTAATGGATTATACATGTAAATTTTGTTCAAATTGTGTAATACAATTAAATCTAAATCTAGATCTATGTCTGGCCTCTATTTATTGTAATTTAGATTGTTGTCAAGTGTAAAACCTAATGACGATGTGTGAAAACTGCGCGGTATAAATGTACTTTGTTTTCTAATTTAAACTTAAATTGAAACGAAGTTCGTATTAAAATTCTTTAAAAAAAAAAATTGGAATCAGTATTCTATTCCATGAGATGAGTTAATAAATGGTAAATCTATTTCATAATGATCCATTGATACTTTTCAATTGTGACCTGTCGTGAATTTGCTTATTTGGATTGTCACCCCTTAGTGTTTGTTACACTTGTTAACCTGTGTACTGACCGTATTTCGTAGTCCGTGTTGTGAACTCTACTATGTGTGTAGTTGTTTGTCATTCAGTGAAATAAAGCTTTGAATGTAACATGGTATTGTTATTATTAAGTACAACAATTTATTTCACTGAATCTGTCTAAACATGGATAGACTACTTCGGCCTGAAAGGTTCGATGTGGAACCTACCGCACCTCAAGCACAAGAAAAGTGGCTGCACTGGTACGAAACATTTAAAAACTTTCTGTCTGTAGTTACTATAGAAAATGTAGATAACAAGAAACTACTAATTAACTACATTTCGCCATCGGTGTACCAGATGATTAGTGACAAAGAAACATATGAGGAAGCGATCCAGTCACTAAACAACATCTATGTGCAACCCAATAACGAGGTCTTCGCAAGGCACAAGTTAGCCACGTGCAGACAAGAACAGGGTCAAAGCGTTGACGCCTTTCTTCAAAAACTCCGCAGTCTATCCAAGGATTGCAACTTCAAAGCCGTGACAGCTGAGCAACATCGTGACGAGTCCATACGCGATGCATTCATAACAGGTATTGCCTCCAACAGCATTAGAAAACGTCTCCTTGA